>NC_051084.1:32236443-32599099 GCF_004664715.2 Peromyscus leucopus | reverse complement strand
GGGATACTAGGATTCCTGCAGTTGCAAACTTCCTGGAGCTGAGGCAGGAAGGTGCAGGACCCGGGGGAAAACTGCTAATAAAACTAAAGCTGGTGGGAACGGCACAGTTGTGCGCTTTCCTACAAGTCCCAGGTTGATAGGTCCACAGCTGCAAAAAGAAATCTGAGAAAAAGCTTTCCTATCAGAGTAAGGACCTTTCTGGGAAAACAGTAAAGCTGAACTGTGTGTGAAGCAGTTGTGCTGCTGAGTCAGAACGCTGTCTGGGGAAAGAGCCCAGCCAGGCAGAACAGAACTATCCAGGAGTAAAGCTTTCTTTCTGTCAGAGAAAGCACCTCTTGGAGAAAGCTTTGTTTCAACTGACTCCCTGAGATGAGGGAGTGTAGCCCTGAGGGGTGATTGCCTCTGGCATAAGCTCTGTCCTTGAGCACCCAGACAAGCAAACACAACCCACTGGGGGACTGGGCCAGGTGAAGGCCTGATGAGACAAAACACCTGTCCTAATGGGAGTTTAGAAATGACAAAAACCTCCCTTGTTAGATTTTCAGTCTGTACGCAAACCACACAGACCCCGAAAACAAACGGACTAAAGCCCCTACCTTCAGTAGCAGGGAAAGCCACCACTGTAGTGTCGGAAACTGTTTCTGGGGTAGAGGGGCTAAACTGAGACCAAAGTGGGAACTGTCAGGGAGAAAGACTCGGAAGAAACAGAGGGGACAGACTCCTCCCCAGAAAATGCATGACCTGACAAAGCTGCTAGAGTTTGAGGCAGATTCGGTGGGGAGAGAAAAAAAGCCCCTACCTCCAAAGGCAGCTAGCAGAGGTACAGAGCCGCAGACAGATAGCTGAAGCTCTGCATCTGGGGAAGGAAGGAACAAGCAAAATGAGAATAAGATCAGTGGGAGAAAATCTCTCTGAAAGAGCTATGGAAAAGCTCTGTTGCAAATGATCTTGTTTTTCACTGACTGGCTAAGGCAAACACAAGCCCCGAGGAAAGTTGCTATCAGAAATGCCAGCCTCAAATAAAATATATATATATAAAAAGAAATGCCAGCCTCAATGCCGGCTAACGAGGCAGGTGCAGTTCTGATTCGGGGGCCAGTGTCTGATGAAGGAGAAACACCTGTTAAAGCCAGCTGAGAGAATAGAAATTTCCCAACGTCCCATACATAGCTGAAAATGTAAAATGCTTGTTCAAATCTCCTGTTGTAAAAGCAAAATTTGTTCAAACCTCCCGGGCAAGAATTTGTAAGCAAGTCTAGTAAAAGAGAACCAGTTGACTCTCAGACCCAAAAAGAACTATGGGAAATGAATGATATAAGGGAAATGATGTAAGGGACTGATATTAGGGACTCATATAAGGGAAATGCATTCTGGGAAAGGTAGTTTTTCTGCTAAAGATGGCGACATTGCCCTGAAACACTTTTGTCAGCTCTAAAATTAAAATACAGCTTTTAAAAGAATAAGGAGGAAAATCGTCTAAGGGTTTAAGTGTCAGCTCCAATGAAAAATTGAAAGGATACGGAACTAGGCGCTTCGCGGTTTGGAACTTATTGTAAAATGCCTTATTTACCCTAATAGCTGTGCAAAGTTTTTACGGTAGTTGGATGACAAAAAGCTACCTTTAAGAGCAAACAAGCCACTTTAAAATCCTTAAAAGAAGGGAAAGCAGTTTATACACTGAACGTTGTCTTAGATATGAAGAAACTTATGTTGAAATGAAAAAAGTTCTTTGCCTTTTGAACAAACTGCCTGCAATGAGTAATTCCTTTGCAAATCTAATAAGGAGACAAGGAAACAGGCTTTCAAAAAGAAATGACTGCTTTATAGATGGGAAACAAACTTCAGAAAATCTAGCTGTCTTACAAAAGAGTTGCTTCACCTGAAAGTTCCTTATATGAAATCAATGCTAAATATTACTAGCTGTTAATAAAGATAACATCCAGAGTTAAAGTTAATGAAGTGAAAATACTAAATCCTGAAACTCAAATGAAATGGAAAGATCCCTGCTTGGGATTATGGAAGGGTCCTGATCCTGTGTTAATGGGGTCGAGGACATGTTTGTTTTTTCACAAGAGAATGAAGCTCGGTGGTTACCGGAGCGTCTGGTAAGGAGCGTGGAACTAAGAAAAGTCAGTTCCAATGACATTTCCTATAAAGGAACCAGAATGAAAGTGTCTCGATTAGTATTTCTGAGGTTTATGTCACTGGTTGTTATGCAAACAGTGAGGAAATAGAGTTCAGAGCTGTGCTGCTTTTGGCTTTACTAGCTCCTTTAGAAAAATACCTTATATCACCTAATAGCTGTGCAGTATTGGCGAAGAGCTTTACAGCAGCTAAATACGGTAATTTCACCCTCAGCGTGAAGTTTTTCAGTAGAGCAAACCAAAAGTACTGCTGTGATAGAAACGTTTGTTTGAATTGAAGTTCTTAGGGAGCTATTATGAATTTGGGTGAAGGGACAGCCTCTAGTTAAAAACGGTCTACCGCTGACAGTGCATCTCTGCCGGTTCCAGAAAGGCTGAGAGAACTCGGCAACTTTGGGGTGTGGCTTCGTCCCAAGAATGTTACAATCCCCTAGCAACAAGTATCACAACTCTATAATGACAACACTCACTAAATCCCAGTGCTTTATAACAAAGCTGACTATGAACTCTAAACTTTAGAAATGATGTACGTACTTCCTGTCTAGTTAAGAGAATCTTTCTAATAGAGATGGTGATAATAATTAAGAGTAAGAAGTAGAAAGACGAAAATAATATGTGAGTTTGTAAAAATTCTGTCTTGTTATATCTGTGTTAAGAAATCTTTAGGTGTTTGCTAAGTTAGATATATGCTATATGGTAGCCTATATAAGTTTGTAAAATAGATCTATAGAGTTCCTTTAAGAATATAAGCTTGCAAGAAGTATCTAAGGTAGTCTTAAGACATGTAGTAATAAGCTTGTAAGATGCTAGTTGTAAATGTAAGTTTAAATAAGAAATAAGATGGAATGAATATAAGTATATAAGAATTAATAAGAAATATATTTGCTAAAGTAGTTCTATAGTTTCCTTAAAGTATAAATAAGTAGATGTTAATATGTTGTATGTGAGTTTGTAAAAATGTGTAAATGTTGAATATGAGTCTAAATGCTTTGCAAGGCAAAAAAATGTTATATGTGAGTTTGTGAAAAAGTGTAAATGTTAAGTGTGAGTCTTATTAATGTATATGGTGAAAACACCTGAGACACAGGAGATAGGGTCCTAGTAGACTGCAAAGTAGGCAGTCTGAATGGTTTCAAAAGCTCCAGAAGCCTTTAAGAAGCTAAGAATGGCGGACACCAGAACCAGCAAAAGGCATCCACAGCTGATATCCGTGGAATATCAACACAGCACAGAAAAACCTGAGCTAACATCAAAAACAGTGCGGTTTAGAATACTACTGTACCTAAAAAGGTCTCTGGCTTGAGAATAAAAGTTCAGAGACGCTTGTTTGAACAAAAATTATTAACTGCAAAAGGTTTTGGTTGAAAAACGTCTCTTCATATTTGGAAGTGAAAGCCTGATACCAGAATTTTTCTTGTTTGAACTTTTTGAACTTAAAAATGAGATAAAATTACAAAAAGATTTTGGTTATGGATTTCTCATATTTGGAAGGTTAGTGCCAGAATTTATCATTTGAATTTTAAGACTTAAATGAAATAAACAATAGAGATTTCATTGCAATGGGACAGTTGAGTAATGACCTAGGAACAGTTTTCTGGAATTGGGTTAAAAATGGAACTGTTTAAATGAAGAAATGTATTTCTACTTAGAATCAAGATGCAATTTTGTGTATGCATATATGCTTTATTAACTGGTGATTTATGAATTGTTTTGTGGAACTGTTTATGTAAAAATGGAATTACTTATGGAACTGGTTTTGTGTTACAAATGGAACTGTTTAAACAGAAAAGTTTGGGTTTTCTAACTAGGCTTGAGATTTTTGCTTAAAATTATAAAGAAAAGGGAGAGTTAATATTCCTTAGTCTATTTAATTTAAATTGTTGTTTGAGTGGATTAATGTCATGTTTTGTTAGTAAGAAATGCAAATGGGGTATACTGAGACTACTTTTAAAGTGTGTAAAGAGTTTTATTAAGAAACTGCTTTTGGCCGGGCGGTGGTGGCGCACGCCTTTAATCCCAGCACTCGGGAGGCAGAGCCAGGTGGATCTCTGAGTTCAAGGCCAGCCTGGGCTACCAAGTGAGTTCCAGGAAAGGCGCAAAGCTACACAGAGAAACCCTGTCTCGAAAAACCAAAAAAAAAAAAAAAAAAAAAAAAAAAAAAAAAAAAAACTGCTTTTGGATGTTTTGCTAAAAAGTTTTCAAAGTGTTAATTAATGGTTAGATTGAAAATATTGCTTTTCAATATGGGTTTGTAGGAATTGTATAAGTTTGGGTTCCTCTAAATAGGTTTGAGTTTTTGTTTAAAAATTATAAAGAAAAGGAGGAGCTATGAGATTGAATTATGTTCACAGAAACCTATTGATATTAATGCACCCTGGTTTTGTGGAGTTGAGGAAATATTTAAGTTTGATGTGAATACATCGAAGTTTTTCCTATGTTCTGTTAACAAGAAAATTCAAATGACTGAGTTAAAGTTGTAAGATGGAGAAAATTAACTATATATAGCACCATATATGCTAATTCAAATGGTTCTGTTAAGAGTTTTCTTTGAGTTGTAAGATTGAGAGAATTGTGACTATGTATAGCGATATTTATGTTAACCTGTTAATGGTAATGATGAAGCTAAGGGATTCTTTAAGTTTGTAGTCACCGAGTTTTTGGTTTAGAAAGGGCTTGAGGCAGCTAAGACTGCTGTGGTCACCTTGGACCTAATTCAAAAGAGAAATGCCATCTATATCATCCTCTACTCCCATACTGGGAGGTGTAACAGCTATGGAGATTGCTATAAGCCATTAATAGTTATTTTTTATATATTAAGAAGGGGGGACCTGTGGGAGCCCGTTCTGGGGTTCCTCGTGGCTTTTCCCAGCAGGTCCGAATAGAGGATGATCAGGACCACGGGCCTGAGTGCAGGTGTCTGAGATGGTCTGCACTTGGCTGTGCTGGGGGAGGAGGTCTTTTGCTCCACCCCTGGGCCAGAGATAGTCGGGGCCCGTTGGAATAGGTTCCAGGCCCTCTCGAGGCTATCCTTTATTTTCTATCTGTTTATCTCCGCAAGATTCTCCCCTATAAATCCTTCTATCTAATATTTCCTGCTGATTGCACTCAAGAAAACTCTGGGAAGCTGTGGGGGTGGTGGGTAAACGCCCCACACACCACCATCACCAGCTGGCCTAAAATTCTTCTTGCAGCAAAGTCAGGTTGAAGCAGCAGGGTGGCGGGGTGTGGAGTGTCCTCCTCAGAATCTAGGTGACTGCATCACCTCTATGCCGCTGATGTTCTTGGCACTCCCAGCCCACTATAGATGCCCCCCTCCTTCTTGAAATGTCATGGTTAGATCGCATGTTCTGGCCAAAGGGAACTAAAAGGTGATCTCCCGGGTACTTAGACAGTCATCAGAAACACTTAAGCATTTATGAAAACCCTGAAAGATCAAGCAACTTGGGGTGTGCTCTGTGGGCGGCTTCCCACAGTGAGAAAAATTCCACTAGAAAGGAAACAAAACAAAAAGTCTGGTCCTCATTTCTGCACTCACTCATGCCTGCTTAGCCTCGAAGGCACTGAGGTTGGCTTCAGCTCAAGAGGCTGCTACATGGAAGAATTTGCTGCAGATTTTTCCTTGCAAGCAATAACAGTATCCGTTCAAGTTATTAACATACCATCCAGCTATATAAAGAGCATACATCTTGGGGCTGGCTCAGTGGTTAAGAGTACTGGCTGCTCTTCCAGAGGACCCTGGTTCAATTCCCAGCACGCACATGGCAGCTCATAACTGCCTATAACTCCAGTTTCAGGGGATTCAACATCTTCACACAGATGTGTGTATATATATCAGGCAAAACAGAAAAATGCACATGAAATAAAAATAAATTATTAAAAAGAGTATGCGTCTTGAACTAGGTTAAAACAGTAATTTGGAGAAGCTACAGACTTGTTTTGTGTTGAGGCAGGCTCTGTCTATATAGCCTTAGTTGTGGAATATTTAATTATGTAAAGATGTGTTGCACTGGTTTATGTTGTGGAATATTACTGTAACTATGTAAAGGTATATACATTTGTTTATGTTGTGGAATATTACTCTGTGTAAAGGTGTGTTACATTTGTTTATGCTACATTTCTTTAATTATGTAAACATATGTTGTTGTTTCATCTTGCCGGACTAAGGCACCTGATTGGTCTAATAAGAAGCTGAATGGCCAATAGCTAGTCAGGAGAAGGACAGGTGGGGCTGGCGGGCAGAGAGGATAAATAGGACGAGGAATCTAGGCTCGAGGGAGAAGAGAAGAAAAAAGAGAATGAGAGAAAAAAAGAGAGATGCCTGGGGCCAGCCAGCCTGGCAGCCACCA
This sequence comes from Peromyscus leucopus, assembly GCF_004664715.2. Taxonomy (NCBI): domain Eukaryota; kingdom Metazoa; phylum Chordata; class Mammalia; order Rodentia; family Cricetidae; genus Peromyscus; species Peromyscus leucopus. The sequence continues at coordinate 32,592,609 of NC_051084.1, read as the reverse complement.
GCCAGCCAGACACAGAGTAAGACAGACAAAATAAAAGACAGGTTAACAAAAAATAAACAAACAAACAAACAAAACACTGAGGCAAAATGTAGATGAAGAAAAACAGGCTAAAATAAGTTATAAGAGCTAGTGGGACAAGCCTAAGCTAGTGCCGAGCATCATAACAAATAAGTCTCTGTGTCATGATTTGGGAGCTGGTTGGTGGACAAAAAGTGTGTTACACTTAGCTGTTTTGGAGCTCACTATGTAGACAAGACTGTCCTGGAATACATAGAGATCTACCTGTCCCTAACTCTCAAGTGCTAGGATTAAATGCAGGCATCACTACGTTATTTGTATAATAACTAATTTGGTTCCTGTCCTAGTGTGGGTTTCTACTGCTGCAATGAAAGAGTTTGTTTGGCTTACACTTCCATATCACAGTTCATTACCAAAGGGAGTCAGGACAGGAACTCAAACAGCGCAGGAACCTGGAGGCAGGAGCTGATGCAGAGGCCGTGGAGGGGTGCTGCCTACTGGCTTGCCCCTCATGGTTTGCTCAGCCTGCTTTCTTGTAGAACAGGACCACCTGCCCAGGGATGATATCACCCACAATGGGCTGGGCTCTCCTCCATCAATCACTAATTAAGAAAATTAATTAAGATGCCTTACAGCGGTATCTTTTGTTTGTTTGTTTGTTTTTCAAGACAGGGTTTCTCTGTGTAACAGTCCTAGCTATCCTGGAACTCACTCTGTAGACCAGGCTGACCTCGAACTCAGAGATCTGTCTGCTTCTGGCCCCTGAATGCTGGGATTAAAGGCATGTGCCACTACACCTTAGTTTATAGCTGGATTTTATAGAGACATTTTCTCAGTTGAGATTGGTTCCTCTCAGATGACTTTAGCTCGTGTCAAATTGACATAAAACTATCCAGAGCAGTTCCACTACAGGATTTTTCTTGGGGGGGGGGGGAGTGTTGTGTCAGGGTAGTTTTGGTGCCTGTCATAGATCTCGCTCTGTAGACCAGGCTGGCCTCGAACACACAGAGATCCACCTGGCTCTGCCTCCCGAGTGCTGGGATTAAAGGTGTGCGCCACCACCGCCCGGCTCCACTACAGGCTTTTAAGGTAGATCTATAGTAAATTTGAGATTTGTTCAAATAACTCGAATTGGATTGGAAGTCTCGAAGAGTGAAGCTGATATCACGGCAGTAGAATTAACGACATCCTGCCTCTGCCTCTGGAGGTCTGCAGGCACCAGCTGGGCAGCTGCCATTTAAGACAAACCCACAGTGGATTCAGTCCTAGCTTCTGCTGATCAGCTTGGAACAAAACAGCCAATAAGGAGAGGCGGGCGGATCTCTGTAATCTCAAAGCCAGTCTGGTGTATATGGGGAGTTCAGGGTTACATAGTGAGACCCTGTCTGAAAAAAAAGAAAAGAAAAGAAAAAAGCCAACAGAATGGCGTATTGTGGGAAACTTAACAGCAGTCAACTGTGGCAAAACCCAAGGGATACAATTGTGTGGTACAGACAGAAGTCTTCTGTGTTTCTGCATGGGCAGACCACTCTGAATACATCGAGCCAGAAACCTGAGTTCCTAGAGGTTTGGAGAACTCAGCTACAACTGTAGAGAGGGAAAACTCCACGCGACTCAGAGAACCCAGAGGCATGTGTTTATCCTCCCAAGGAACAGGAGGCTCAGAGACGTCTCTAGGGTGAGATCTCTGGAGAGATGTATTTACATTCCAAAGAGGTAGAGAAAGAATCCAGAGCCTTCTCATCTGGTCTTCTCACAGCAAAGGTTCCCCCTCTCCTGGGGGAAGAGAAGAAAGGCTGCTCTGTGTGGAGCGGCATCCAGCAGGCCCTGGAGGGGTGGCTCCATGGTTACGAGCACACTGGCCGCTCTTTGCAGGGGACCTGGGTTTGGTTCCCAGTACCCACATGGCAGTTCATCTGGTTCCAAGGATCTGGTACTCTCTGCTGGGCTCTATGGCCACTGACTGCATGCGGTATACTTACATTCATGTGGTAAACTTACATGCATGCAGTATACTCACATACATGCAGGCAAAACACTCACACACATAAAGCTAATCTTTTCCTTAAAAATGAAAAAGAACAGTTTCCATCTCTTGCTCAGTGTCACCCCAGGGTCTCCGCATAACAACTAATTTGGTTCCTCTTTCGGGGTGTCAGTATGAGAAAGCCAGAGACCCTACTCCTCAGCAAAGCAAATCTGGCAGAACCCATTAAACACACACACACACACACACACACACACACACACATTTCTGTACTGGTTATAAAAGTTTCTGGAAACGGGGGCATTAGATGGCTCAGCAGGTGAAGGCGCTTGCCCACAAGCCTGCCGACCTGAGTATATGGGGAGGTCAAAACCTACACGGTAGAAAAAAAGAACTGACTACCACAAGTTGTCCTCTGACCTCTACAAGTTCAAATGCCTTGGCATGCACACTCTCCTCCCTCCACAGCTAGCAAATGTAATTAAAAAAACTAAGTATCTGGAAATTTTTCTATAGGTATGTGCCAAAATGAAAACAAAATTAAAGAAGTTTACTACAGCTTGGGAAGGAGAATGAGTTTGTGGCAACTGACCTCTGACCTCCACACAGACTCTGCTCCAGCTCTTCCTGACAAGGCTCACTTCCTCCATCCAACTGGACCTGTTTGCATTAGTCACATGGATGTAGCTGTGATCCAAAGTGCTTAACTCAGAGGGAGGGATTTATTTCAGGTCAGAGTTTCACAGCTGAGAACAGAACTGATGAAAATGTGAGTTTAGGTCCACTCACAGGACTCTGCATCCCCTCCACCACCCTCCTCCATACCCAGATACATCCTCCTTGGAGTCTAGCCTGGCAAGGACCTCTGACCTCTGCATCCACATCTTTCCCACATCTACCAGATTTAGCCTGGGGACCACAAGGGGTCCACCAGCAGAGGCGGCTTTCCCTGCCTTGATTGCAGAAGAGGTCTAGGCTTGGGCCTATATCCTCCTTCGCTCCCTCCCTCCCTGTCACATCACAGGACCTCCCACATCCTGTCCCTCCCTTCCAGCCCCACGGTGCATCAGCCAGCCCCCTCTGCCCATCTGACTGCATTCTACCCACACCACTTCCAGCCTCTAGACTTATCCCCAGGCCTACATCTTCTCCTCTCCCCGACCCTGCTCCATCCATAACAAATGTAAAACAAACAAATGAAGTCCACATGCCCAGATTTCATTGCAGGAATACCAACAACATGACAGATTAAGCCAACATCTTCTCTCAAACCCACCAGTCCTATACAAATGCTTGCCAATGAGAGTTACCTAGATGAACTCCAGGACACAGAAATTAAAAGAACAATCTATAAGGGGTTGGCGAGATGGCTGCTCAATGGTTAAGAGCACTGACTACTTTTCCAGGAGACCCGGGTTCAATTCCCAGCTCCCACATGGTGGCTTACAACTAACTGTAACTCCAGTTCCAGGGGACCTGACCCCCTCACACAGACATGCATGCAGGCAAAACACAAATACACATTTTTTAAAAAGAAGAAAAAGAAGGAGCCAGCAGTGTAGTGCATGCCTTGAAGAGGCAGAAATAGGCAGGTCTCTGTGAGTTTGAAAACAGCCTGGTCTACAGAGAGAGTTCCAAGATAGCTGGGGCTACACAAAGAAACCCTGCCTCAAAAAAACCAAAAACAAAACAAAAACAAAAAAAACCAAAAATCAAAAAAAGATCATGAACCTCCTCAAAGAATTAAAGGACTTGAAATCAAGGAAAAGGAGTTAAATGTCATCCAATAAAGAGATAGAAACATCAAAGAGGGGCTAGAGAGATGGCTCAGAGGTGAAGAGCACTGGCTGCTCTTCCAGAGATCCTGAGTTCAATTCCCAGCAACCACATAGTGGCTCACAACCATCTGTAATGAGATCTGGTGCCCTCTTCTGGTGTGTAGACATACAAACAGAACACTGTATGCATAATAAATAAATAAATCTTAAAAAAAAAAAAAAAGAAAGAAAGAAACATCAAAGAGGCCTGAAGCCAAAAGGAAGGTGGACTGGAAAAGAGCCTGACTGGAAGGAAAACTTGGAGAGTAAGGTAGCATGATCAAGTGGAAGATAGACTAGTAGGTCTCAAAGATAAAAATAGATCTGGACCAAGGAAGCAAGGAACATGAAAAATTAAAAACAAAAACAAACAAACAAACAAACAAAAACAGGAAAGGAACACACAGAAAATGTGGGACACTGTAAGAAAAGCAAACCTTCAAATAATAGGTACAGATGGCTGGAAGTCAAGATCATAGAAGAAAACATACCCAAACTAAAGACAGACATACCCTTACAACTACAAGAAACACACAAAACCTGAGTGCGGTGGCTCACACGTTTAATCCCAGCACTCAGGAGAGAGAGGCAGGCCGATCTCTGTGAATTTAAGGCAAGCCTGGTCTTACAGAGTGAGTTCCAGGACAGCCAGGGCAATGTAGAGAGACCTTGTTCCAAAAACAAAACAAAGAGTACATAGAACATCAAACAGATGGGACCAGAAAAGAAAACTCCCACAGCATATCACAGTGAAACACCAAGAACACATAACAGTGTACTGAAAGTCACAAGGGAAAAGAGAATAACATTAGAATAACACTGGAATTCTCAGTGGAAACTTTGAAAGCCAGAAGACAAAGAAGCAATGCATCCCAAGTCTTAAAACATGTGACAACCAACGTCAAATAATATACCCAGCAAAACTATCTGTCATGATTGAAGGAGAAAGGAAAAGTTCCCATGACATAAACAGCCCTAAAAATGTACATATGTATACATATATACATATGTATACACATATATGATGTACATCCAACAACCAAACCTAAGAAAACTATAGAAAGCTTTATTTTGGGCTGAAGAGAGGATTGAGCACAGCCGAGAGACTGAAAAGAAAAATACAAAGCCGTAATTACCTAAACACAAAACACCACTGACAATATAAACACCACCACCAAAAATCAATGGCACAATGACCACAACACACACATTTCAATAATAACTTTGTATATCAATGGCCACAGATCCTGAATCAAAAGACACAGAATGACCGAATGAATGAAGAAGAAAATCCATCAACCTGACACAAGCTTTAATGCTGGGCACCACCTTAGAGTAAAGGATGGGCTAAGGGACTCCAACCAGACGGGACCAGGGAGCAAGCAGGTGTCGCTGTCTAGTGGCTGACAAAATAGATTTCAACTAAAGCTAATCTGAAGAGATCAAGATGGACACTTCATTCTAAACAAGGGAAGTGTTAACTTAGAAGACATTACTATCCTAAACATATATACACCAAACCCTGGGGAGCCCACTTTCATAAAAAATCTACTACTGGAATTAAAGAGACAGATTAAGATCAATCCATCAATAGTAGGTGATTTCAGTACCCCACTTTCTTCAATAGACAGTTCATCTGGGCCAAAAATACAGAAACCTGGTATCTATAGAATATTCAAACAGCAAAGAATACACATTCTACTCAGCAGCATGCAGAAGCTTTTCTAAAAGAGACCACATTGTGGGACAAAAACAAATCGTTACAAATTCAAAAAAGAATGTGAATACACTTTTTGTATTCTATTAGACCACAATGCAATAAAACTTAAAATTGACAAAAAAAAAAAAATCTCCAGTAAATATGAAAACTCACGGAGATTAAACAACTCCTTCGTAAAGAATGAATGGGTCAAAGAAGAAATCACGAGAGAAAAACTTCCTGGAACTAAGGGAAAATGAAAACACAATACAGCAGAACCCCGAGGACCCACTGGAAGCGTCCTGTGAGGAGGTGGGTAGCTAGCTCTAAGTGCCTACATTAAAAACAAATCACTCTTTCCATTTTGTAAGATTGCAGGTGAAAAGCTGAAGAGCCTGACACAAAGAAGAAACTGTGGCCAAGAAGGCTGGCGGTGATGCTCCTGCCACCAGGGCAGCCAAAAAGGGTGACCCTGGCGCTAAAAAGCCAGAGAAAGGGAAGACCATTGCAGCCTAAACCCTCCTGGTTAGAGAATTGGCAGGTACTCTGGATCTGCTATGTATTCTGGGAGGCCCTGTAGAAAAGGAAATGGTCAGCTGCAAAAGCTAAGGTTGAGAAGAAGAAAAAGGAGGTGATCTTCTCTGCTATCATAAAAGCAGTTGGTGGAGATGGGAGTGGTGGTACCCGGGGGTTAAACTTTGCAGAAAGCCTAGGTATCATCCAACTGAGATGTGCCTCTTCAGTCGGAAGGTGAACAAGCTGCGTGCCAGCACCACTCCTGGGGCCCAGTCGATCATCCTCACTGGGCACCACAGGGGCAAGAGAGTGAGTCATTTTCCTGAAGCAGCTGGGCAATGGCTTGCTTCTCGAGACTGGACTTCTTGCCCTCTCCTGAGTTCCTCTGCGTAGAATATACCAAAAGCTTGTCATCACTACCTCTACAAAAGTTGATATTAGCAAGGTTAAAATCTCCAAACATCTATCTAACCAAAGCTTACTTCAAAAAGAAGCTGGGCTGGAGAGATGGTTCAGCCTTTAAGAGCACTGGCTACTCTTCCAGAGGCCCGGAGTTCAATTCCCAGCACCACATGGTGACTCACTAGACACAAAGAAACCATCTATAGTGGGATCTGATGCCCTCTTCTGGCATAAAGTTGTACATGCAGATAGAGTACTCATGTATGTAAAGGAAATAAATAAGTCTTAAAAAAGATAACACCTGAGAGACAGAGGCAGGCAGATCTCTAATGAATTTAAAGCCAGCCTGGTCTACAAATTGAGTTCCACAGGACAACCAGACTGTTACACAGAGAAACCCTGTCTCAAAAAAACCAAAACAAACCAAAACAAAACAAAACAGCAGTTGAACAAGCCCAGGCCCCAGGGAGGGCAAGAGCTTCAACACAGAAAAGGGGAAATACGAGATTACAGAACAGAGCAAGGTTTACCAAAGATCAAAGCTGTTCCTTGGCACCAGGGCTACCTGCAATGTAGTTGTCTTTGACAAATGGGATGTAGCCTCACAAACTGGTTTTCTAAATTGCTAACAACCTAATTAAACAGCTGTATATGATGAAAAAAAAAAAGCTGGGCAGTGGTAGTAGTACACCCACCTATAATCCCAGCACTCGGGAGGCAGAGGCAGGCGGCTCAGTGAATTTGAGGCCAGCCTGGTCTACAGAGTGAGTTCCGGGACAGCCTGGACTGTTACACAGAGAGAAACCTTGTCTCAAGGAAAAAAAAGAAGAAGAAATCAGAAAGAGCACAAATAAATGCCTTAGTAATGATGTAACTAAAAAAGTTGGAAAAATGGCTGGAGAGTGCTGTGGGATGGTCTGTATGTCAACTTACTCTGATTGGTCAATAAATAAAACACTGATTGGCCAGTGGCTAGGCAGGAAGTATAGGCGGGACTAACAGAGAGGAGAAAAGAAAGAACAGGAAGTCGGAAGGAGACACTGCCAGCGGGTGAAGACACCAGTAAGCCACAAGCCACATGGCAAGGTATAGATTTATAGAAATGGATTAATTTAAGCTATAAGAACAGTTAGCAAGAAGCCTGCCATGGCCATACAGTTTGTAAGCAATATAAGTCTCTGTGTTTACTTGGTCGGGTCTGAGCAGCTGTGGGACTGGGGTGACAGAGATTTGTCCTGTGGGCAAGGCAGGAAAACTCAAAGCTACAGGAGAGTTGCCTCAGTGGTTAAGAGCACTTCTTGTTGTTGCAAAGGATGCAGGTTCAGTTCCCAGTACCCACATGGAGACTCATCACCTTCTAGGGCACCAGGCACATATGTGAGGTGCATGCTGGCAAAGCACTCATACACATAAAATAATTTTTTAAAAAAAATCTAAAAAAAAAATTTAGTTGAGAAAAATTAACGAATCTAATCTAAACCCAGTCAAAGGAAAGAAATAATAAAAATCAGAGCAGAAATTATGAAATAGAAACAAAACAATAAAAATAATCAATAAATATATTGGCTGATTCTTTTAGAAAATAAACAAGACTTACAGACCCTGGTTTAAGTAACAAAAGACAAAGAGGACACAAATTAACAGTCAGAATGAACAGGGAAACATTACAACAGACACCAAGGAAATTCAGAATACTGGAATATTTTAAAAACTTGTACTCCATGAAGCTGGAAAACCGAAAAGAAATGGATAATTTTCTAGATTCAGCCAAACTACCAAAATTCCAAGAAGATATCAACAACCTTAACAGACTCATAACAAATGAGGACATTGAAACAGTAATAAAAAGTCTTTCAGGACAGATGGAGTCACAGCAGAATTCTGCCAGACTTTCAAAGAAGATCTACAACCAATCCTTCTTAAAACTATTAAAAAAGATAGAGAAGGAGCGCTCCCAAATTTCTCCTATGAAGCCAGTATCACTCCAATAGATAAATTAGGCAAAGACACAAGAAAAAAACACTATACACCTATATTCCCCAATGAAGACAGGCTCAAAGTTTCTCAACAAAATACTTGCAAATAGAATACACACATCAAAAAGATCATCATACACCATGCTCAACTTGGCTTTATCCCTGAAATGCAGAGATGGCTCAACAAACCCAAGTCAATAAATGTAATAAACCATATAAATGGTCTTAAGTAGATGAAGGAAAAGCCTTTGACAAAATCCAACAGCTTTCATGATAAAAGTCTTAGAGAATGTAAGGCTAGAGGGAACATAGCTCAACATAATAAAAGCTACATACAAAAAACCAACAGGCAACATCATCCTCCGTGGGAAAAGGCTTGAAGCAAAACAATGGGCGTCATGAACAAGACAGGGACGGAGAGTCACTATCCCCACTCCCTTACAGCATCCTGCTGGAAGGACTAACTGAAGCAATAAGGCAAGAGAAGGAAATTAAAGGAATACAGATAGGGAAAGAATACGTCAAACTACCCCTATTTTCAGATGACATGATTCTAAAAAAAAGAGATCACAAAAGTTCTACCAGAAAATTTCTAGAAAAAAAATTCAGCAAAGTGGCAAGATATAGAATCAACTTGCGGGGGGCTGGAGAGATGGCTCAGCAGTTAAGAGCACTAACTGCTCTTCCAGAGGTCCTGAGTTCAATTCCCAGCAACCATGTGGTGGTTCACAACCATCTGTAATGAGATCTGGTGCCCTCTTCTGGCCTGCAGACATACATGCTGTATACATAATAAATAAATAAATCTTAAAAAAAAAAAATCAACTTGCACAAATCAATAGCTTTTCTATTATATACACCAACAACACATAGAGAATGAGATCATGGACACCCTCCCCATTCACAATAGCCTGAAAGAAAATAATACGCCTTCCAGGCTGTGGTGGTACACGCTTTTAATCCCAGCACTTGGGAGCCAGGGGAAGGCAGATCTCCTAGTTCAAGTTCAGCTTGGTCTACAGATCGAGTTTCAGGATAGCCAAGACTACACAGACAAACCCTGTCTCAAAAAAACTAATAAATAATAATAATAATAATAATAATAATAATAACAACAACATGTCTAAGTCTAAATCTAACAATGGAAGTGAATCATCTCTACAGTAAAAAGTTTAAAACTCTGAAGAAGATAAAGACACTAAATATAAAGACACCCATGCTCATGGATTCGTAGAATTAATGTGAAAATGACCATCAACTATTTATAGATTTAACAGAATTCCCACCTCATTATTCATAGAAATAGAAAAAAAAAACTATCCTAAAACTTCATAAGGAACTCTAAAAGACCCTGGGTAACCAAACAACCCTAAGCAAAAACAAAACACTAAAGAGACTATAATTCCAGATCCAAGATATATTATAGAACCATAGAAACAGTATGGTGGCCGGGCGGTGGTGGCGCACACCTTTAATCCCAGCACTGGAGAGGCAGAGGCAGGCGAATCTCTGTGAGTTTGAGGCCAGTCTGGTCTACAGAGTGAGATCCAGGACAGGCACCAAAACTACACAAAGAAACCCTGTTTCGAAAAACAAAACAGCCGGGCAGTGGTGGCGCACGCCTTTAATCCCAGCACTCGGGAGGCAGAGCCAGGCGGATCTCTGTGAGTTCGAGGCCAGCCTGGTCTCCAAAGCGAGTTCCAGGAAAGGCGCAAAGCTACACAGAGAAACCCTGTCTCGAAAAACCAAACCAAACCAAAAAAAAAAAAAAAAAAAAAAAAAAAAAAAAAAGAAAAACCAAACAAACAAACAAACAGTATGGTATTGGCACAAAAATAGACACATGGATCAATCGAACAAAATTGAAGACTTAAACATTAGTACATGTAACTTCAGCCACTTAATATTTGACAAAGATGCTGAAAACATACTCTGGAAAAAAAGAAAGCATCTTCAACAAATGTTGCTGGGAAAACTGGGTGTCCACATACAGAAAAATCAGCTTGTACAAAAACTACCTCCAAATGGATCAAAGACCATTTATGGGGGCTAGAGAAATGGCTTAGAGGTTAAGTGCACCGACTGCTCTTCCAGAGGTCCTGAGTTCAATTCCCAGCAACCACATGGAGGCTCACAACCATCTGTAATGAGATCTGGTGCCCTCTTCTGGTCATACATGCTGTATACATAATAAATAAATAAATCTTAAAAAAAAAAAAAAAAGACCATTTATGTAACACCAAAATTGCTAGAAGATACATAGGCTGTGCCCTACATGAAATAGGTGTAGGAAAGGACTTCCTGAATAGAACTCCATTTGCCCAAGAACTAAGGCCAACAGTTGACAAGAGGGACTTCAGAAAACCAGAATATTTCCACACAGCTAATGAAACAGCCAACTGAGTGAGGTCTACAGGATGGATTAATACCCAGAATATATAGAGAACTCAAAAAACAAGAGTCAAATGACCAAATGACCCATTCAATAAATGAGGCTGGGATCTGAATAGAGTTCTCAAAAGAAAAAAGTGGCTAAGAAATTTCTCAAAATTTTCATCATCCCTAGCAAGTAGGGAAATACTAATCAAAACAACGTTGAGATTTCATCTTACCCCAGCCAGAATGGAAAAGATCGATGGAACAGCTTGACAACAGATGCTAGGAAGGATGTGGGAAAAAGAGAACCCTTATCCACTGTCGAGGGACTGCAAACTGCGGCGGGCACTGAAAATCAGTGTGCAGAATTCCCAGAAAGCTAACAACAAATCCACCATATGACCCAGAAAACCACTCCTTGGCATATGCCCAAAGGACCTGACATCCCACTCCACAGGTACCTGCTCGGCCACGTTCACTGCTGCTCTAGTCACAATAACTAGGACATGGAAACAACCTAAATGTCCGACGACTGAGGAATGGATAGTGAAATGTGGTACCTATACACTATGGCATACTATTCAGCTGTAAAGAAAACTGCTTTGCAGGTAGATGGATGGAACTAGAAAAGATCATAATGAGTGAAGTAACGCAAAAGACAAATGTCACATGTTCTCTCTCCTTTTTATTTTTTTAAAAGATTTATTTATTTATTATGTATACAGAGGAGGGTGCCAGATCTCATTACAGATGGTTGTGAGTCACCATGTGGTTGCTGGGAATTGAACTCAGGACCTCTGGAAGAGCAGTTGGTGCTCTTAACCTCTAAGCCATCTCTCCAGCGCCCCCCCTTTTTTTTTTTTTTGAGACAAGGTTTCTCTGTGTAGTTTTGGTGGCTGTCTTGCATCTCTGTAGACCAGGCTGGCCTCGAACTCACAGAGATCTGCCTGCCTCTGCCGCCCCCCAGCATACATGGTCTCTCTTATTGGAGGTGCCTAGCTCCAAATCTTTAGATGTAAGTACACAGTTTGTAGGAACTACAGAAACCAAGAAAGTAAAATGGGACCACTGCCAGGATGGGGGATTGGGAGGCAATGGAAAGGGGATAGTGGGGTCCAAATGCTCTGATCAGGGGAATGGGGAAAAGGGGGCACTTCAAAGAGCCTGAGGAAGAGTACCGAAGACAGAGGGAGGGGGTAAGGGGAACAGCCTGCTCCTCCTCCTGAGGAGAATCCATGCAGACACCTGGACATACATTCTGTGCCTGCACGGTACTCTACAGAACTCAGATTATACTGTAGCATAGCCAGCCATATTTTCTACAAACACAACTTACATACCACCACAATTTTTTTTTAATGGGCACAACCTTTATTTCCCTTCCCTAGGCTGATGTCAGGCAAGTGAGATATACTATAGACACAGCCAGAGCAAGCCCTTCCTCAAGCAGTTTTTTTTTTTTTTTTTTTTTTAGTTTTTCAAGACAGGGTTTCTCTGTGTAGCTTTGCGCCTTTCCTGGAACTCACTTGGTAGCCCAGGCTGGCCTCGAACTCACAGAGATCCGCCTGGCTCTGCCTCCCGAGTGCTGGGACTAAAGGCATGCGCCACCACCGCCCGGCTTCCTCAAGCAGTTTTTAACTTAGCAGTGACCCCCTACCCATCATTCTTTTATGGCAGTGACTTCCCACACTTCAGGGGGAGAGGAAGGCAGGGTTTCAGTGGACTCAAGCTCTGCCGGCATGTTGAGAGCCATCCAAGCGCTTCTTAGAGAAGACACAGACATTCAGGTCCGGCACACAGTCAGGCTCAGTACGTCTTCAGGACCGGGTGTCCCAAGTCCTTCTTCGGGGTCTGGAACCACAGTTGGAACTTGGTATGGAGCCCAGGCCGGGGGCTGCTCCTGGGAGTTGGAAGCCACATTCACTGGGGTCCAAGGGGTCCCCACTGAGCAGTAGGCACATGGCGTACCACCACAATTTTTGATGCGAAAGGCCTCAACCCCCATAGTAGACTCTCTGGGATGGGTACCAGCTGGTGTAAACTGGACTAACACACTGACTAACATCACCTCAAGCATATGGGACAACTTCTCAATGCAACCACCCAATTCACACCGGACTTGTGAGGGAAAATCCATTCAAATTGCCTTGCAGTCCATCAGTGGCTCCAACTTCAACTGGACCGTCACTATACAAGGCTTAATACACCAACCACCAAGAAAACAACAAATCTAAGTGGTGGAAGAGACAATGGAGTAACCTAACTGACCTACCAGTCTGTTTCATACACCATTCTCAGAAGATTCACAACTTGACAACTACATTTACTGACTTACCTTTAAGGAAAACTGAAACCAACGAATAATCAGTAATTATCAGGGATATATACCCATCTTTAAAACCAAAAAATCCACTTGCCAAATGAGGAAGAATGTTTGGAGCTGTGATATCATGCCTATACTCCACAACAATGAAATGATATTCTTCCCAATTCCTCTGGATATACACACCGGGAACATCACACATTTGTTTCCTCCCAGAATATGGAACACTGGTTCACAGTCTGTTGAAATTCCAGCCTGGACTTATACCAGCTACCAAAGTGAATACATCAACCCAAGAGTGGATATGATACAATTTGCAACCAGAGGATGCCCTAGATCCTACGACTCCTTTGTGCCAAGGTATCACATAAAAAAGGCAGACCACAGAAACTTACATTGGTGGAAAACTTCAGATATGGACCTTTCCAAACTGGAACCCTGGAAACACACACCCCTAGGACTTCCCTATTATTTCTACATGAGTCTCCTACTTTTACAGCTCAAGGAATGGGGCATTGGAGACTTCATGGCCCATAAGCCAATAGTCAATATATCACATGTAGGAACTGCACAGAGGACCCCCATTTGATGAGGCGTATGTCTTCTCCATAACCTGGAAGTTCTACGGAATCCAAGAAGGCAGCCTAACACTGTGCATCACTGATAGAGGAGGATGAGAGGAGAACAACACATTCTTCACAGCCCACTAGAAGGCAGCATTTGGCGACTCCTCTGCTTCACCACTGATGGCTATGGGAGAGCATCACGTCAGACCTCAGCCTACCTGCAAGGCTTGGAGTCACACCTCGGATCCAGAAGATCTCACTTCCCTTCAACCTCAAGTCACGGATCCCACCTGAAGAACGCCGCCCTGAGCCTGAATTTAGGAGAATACCAGTCTTCTCCTCCTCAGGAAATAGGTTTGCTGCAGGAAAACCCTTGCGGTTGCTGGAGCTGTGTTGGTTGGCTCCTCACTAGGAGCTGGCACAGCATCTTTGTTCTTTCAGACATAAGTGAGGAGATCGTAGACATCAGAAATCTTACTGAATAACAATAATTGGCCATTAGCACCTTGTCTGAAGGACTAGATACAACTCACAAACTGACTACACGCCTTCATCTGGAACTAAATTACTGACGAAATTGTTGGCGGATACTAACAAATATACAGCTGCAAATTTGAAGAAACTAGCTGTAGCCAACCAGATCTCTCAAAATGATCTGCTACAACTTCTTCAAGGAACAAAGAGAAGAATGTATCCAAGCAAGACTCACTTGTCAGTGAGTACACGGAACTATCTCAGCCCTTCTCTACAGGATTTGGAACAAAAACGGCAATCTGCAAGTCTCTCCTGGACCCAATGCAAACCTCTCGGTGTGAGCATGGATTCTGCAAAATACATTTACACTTAGTCTATATAGACTTCAGTACCAGATTAGCACACACCCCTGTTGCCTAGGAAACTTGGCAGTGGATCTCTTAAACCCACTAACTATTCCCTATGAACTAGTTGGACTAATACAAAGACGTCTACTACCTAGAGGAACATACCATCTCACTTGGAGCCACCCACCCTCTGTCCAATGAGCTCCAAACGTCAGAACTGATTCCTTTGGTCTCTGCAAACCAACTCACAGACCTTGGCAATGGAGTCTTTACCACATGCTCCATGAAGGCCTTCAGCCTCACAGTTGACATCGATAACATCACCAGGGATACCTTGGACTCCACTTTTTCTTCTGCAGAACCTGGTTGGCTGTATACAACGCTGCTAGAGTTACAGCTCATTTCTCAGGACAGTAAACCTGCCCAAGAGCTCTGACCTAACGTTTGAACAGAGACACATTTTTGACTCAGGTACCTATATAATAATGAACATGAAGATGGCTTGCTAGGTATACTGGGTGGTTTTGTGTGTTGACTTGACAACTAGCTAGAGTCATCAGAGGAAGGAGCCTCAGCTGAGGAAATGCCTCCTTGAAATCCAGCTGTAAGGCATTTTTTTTCAATTAGTAATCAATGGGGGAGGGCCCAGCCCATGGTGGGTGGTGCCATCCCTGGACTGCTGATCCAATGTTCTGTAAGGTGGGAAGCCAGCCAGTAAGCAGATCCCCTCCATGGCCTCTGAATTAGCTCCTGCCTCCAGGATCCTGCCTTGTTTGAGTTCCTGTCCTGACTTCCTTCAGTGATAAACAGCAATGATAAAGTGTAAGCCAAATAGACCCTTTCCTCCCCAATTTGCTTTTTGGTCATGGTGTTTTATCACAGCAATAGAAACCCTAAGACACTAGGGAAGACTAGAAAGCCATTAATGACATTTCCACTGGAGGCAGAGAGACAGAGTCCAACATTTATCAGCTGCACTCAACGTGGACACTATTGCCTGTCCCATAAAGTTAGCAGCAACCTTCAAAAGTGCTCTTTATTTGATGTGACTGGTAGTATGTTTAGATTTGACTATCCTTGCTTCTTCACGTGGAACTTATTCCACTGGATAAAGGAGAGCCTTTGGCTTTTGGTATACATCATATTGGCCTTTTTGACATGCAAATTCCTTATGATTATTTTGGGCTTGTTTAATAACCTTCATTTTAGGAGGAGCTATGACAGTGAGCTCCAGAGACCACTATCACACCAGAGGGGACGAACCAGCTGTGTATGGTTCCTGCAGACACATCTGTGCAAACCCTGACTGGAGAAACGTCTTCGGGAGATGTATCATCTCCATACCACCTCAGGCAAGGAATATTGTATTCCAGATTCCTGTTTCTACCCCACCAAGTAATTGCCATTTTTGCCAAAAGAGATGGTCTGTATACATTGATTTTAGATCCAAGATGGAAGCCAGCAAAGACTCGCCAGACTTCCTAATGCTTTATATCTATCATTTGCTTTTTCACAATATATATCAGTTTGTTTTGTTTTTCATGACAGGGTTTCTCTGTGTAGCCCCAGCTGTCCTAGAACTTGCTCTGTAGGCCAGGTTGACCTCTACCTCAGAGATCTGCCTGCCTCTCCAGTGCTGAGATTAAAGGCGGGCGCTGCCGCCGCCGCCACCCAGCTGCTTTTTTATAATATTAGCATACACACAACTGAGAGACAACACTGGAAGCTGAAGCTCACTGGACTCTTAGTTGCTCTTTTCATTAAAGAAGAAAACCCCCGGCCCACAGCCACGACCCACGGACTCCTCCTACTTGACCCGGATCCAGTTAGGATGACGCTCTATGATTGGTTCTGCTCAGAGTCCTGCAGCTCCAAACCTGCAATGCCCCCCTTTGGGACATTTTTGTTTGGAAGTGAGGGCATTACCTTTTATTTCTGAATCTGTTTCTCAACTTGGTGCAAACCAAACCTGTGGAAAATATAAATTTGGAAAAATGTGTATATGCCATAGGGATCATAGCGGTATCCTGTGATCGACACTGTTTTGACCACTTTGCTTAATAATGGTATGTTTTAATGCCTGAGATTAATTTTCTGGCATGTATTTGTCTATTAGTAATTGAGATATTTATTCTATGCTTTCTCCTTTTCCTGTTGTGGCCTGAATTTGCCAATTTCTGGGAAACTGCTAGTAATTCTTATGTGTGGCCCCCATTGGCACTGTGTATACCTCAAGGACCAGGGGATGGAATGTAATGAACATATAAAAGATGCCTTCTGGACATGTCAAAATAGCTCAGTCAGACATCCTACTATACCCAAGGCTGCTCCTAATAACCAGAAGCCAGTGACATCACTCATTCCAGATAACCAGGCACAGTCCTAGGTGCCCCATGACACTCACTGGACATGTAAGCAGAGACCAAGAGCAATGCTCTGCACATCTGGAGAGATGCCACATTGATCTATCCTGCAGCTGGAGAGTCTCCCCCAGGATCCTGACCCTTGAATCAGAGACTTCTGTCAGAGCATGGACCTGACCTTCTGCTCAGATATATCACACAGGTGAGTAGCCTTGGGGAGATAGGCTTAGGACCGTAGTTAGGAATTTAGAGTGTGAACCTTGTGCGATGACCCTCAGCATAATAAAATATAACTTTTGTTATGTCAACTATGCATATCTATCTTCTTGCTTGCAACACCCTGGCTGTCCTGGAACTTGCTATATAGACTGGGTCGACCTCAGACTCTGAGATCTGCCTGCCTCTGCTTCCCCAGTGCTGGGATGAAAGGCCTGCAGCCCCACTTCCAACCCTCCACTGATCCTTAATAAACTGCTAAGGAAATGGTACGGAGCCATGAAGGGGTGACTGACAGCACAAAGGATCCTATACCAGGTATGGGCAAACGCCTGTGGTCCCAGCCCTGGGTGGGGGGGGGCAAGAGGTCAGTGAAGGTCAGCTTAGGTGATATGAGACCCTGCCTCAAAACACATACACACAGAAAGTTCCTTTTTTGCATATTTTCTCCCCCAAAAGAATACTTTTTTTTTTTTTTTTTTTGGTTTTTTCGAGATAGTTTTTCTGTACTGTAGCTTTGGTGCCTGTCCTGGATCTCGCTCTATAGACCAGGCTGGCCTCGAACTCACAGAGATCCGCCTGCCTCTGCCTCCTGAGTGCTGTGATTAAAGGCGTGTGCCACCACTGCCCAGCAAGAATACATTTTCAAAAAAGGTATTATCAGGGTCTGAGAAATAGTTCAGCAGTTAAAGAGCACTGACTGCTCTTCCACAGGGCCTGGGCTCAATTCCCAGGATCTACCTGGGGACTCACAATGGTCTATAACTGAAGTTCCAGGGGATCTGACCTGTTCTTCTGACCTCTGCAGATTCCAGGTGCACCCCGTGGTAGTGCACAGACACATAAGCAGGCAAAGCACCCATACACATAGAATAAAAATTCTATTTTTAAAAAAGGCTGACATCAAAGGAGCCGAGTACTGCAAATGGTCAAGGCAAGCAGCTCCCTTCTCCCTCCCCGAGAATGCTGGCTGTTCTGGCCACCAAACTGGGAAGGTTTCAGGACTTGCATTCTCCTCTAGCACGGGGGCTTGGGGACATCATTAGCTCTCAGCTGCGGCATGCAGTTCAAGTAGTCTGATGACAAGACCATGCCCACCTGACCCCCCACTGTGAAGCCCGCGGGTGCCTCTGAGCAGAAAACGGATCCAAGCGGAGCACACATTTGGCAAGTGAACCTAGGAAAACATGGCTGAAGCTGGGGTGGGAGGAGGGACTGAGAGCAGGGAGCAGCTGTTTTTGTCATGGATGCCCCAGGAGGAGAGGGGACTCTTGACAACCTTCCTGGAAGGGAGAGGGCCTGGCCTCTGAGGAAGGCTGGAGGGAAAGAGAGATGAGACAAGAGACTGAAGCTTCAGAAGCCGCCTCACACCCTCCATTCCTTTCCTACCTGCAAAATGGGCAGAATCATCCCAATTCACTCCAAGTCACCAGGACAGAAAAACAGCCAAGCTGAAGATGACGTCCGCCTCGAAGGGGAGGGCAAGCTAAGACTGTGGCGTTCAGACATCTAAAGGTGGGGGGGTCACATCGGTTCCTTCCTCCACAGCTGGACATTTCTCCCCAACAGAAGGACCGCTTTGTTCTCTTTGATTTTCTGAGAAGGTCTCATGTCGCCCAGGTCTTGAACTGTGTGTGACTTAACAAGCTCACCAGCTTCTCTGACACATTCTCACTGTGTAGCCCTAGCTGGCATCAGAGACCCTCCTGCCTCCACCTCCTGCCCTCCCAGATGCTGGGGCTACACACCAGTTCCGCCACACGCAGTTTACACAGCCTGGAGGATCAGACCCAAGGCTCCCACATGTTACACATGTACCAGCTAAGCTACATGCCCAGCCCCCAGGATAACATTTTGTGGTTACCGTTTTGTTTTGAAACTGCTGCCCTGCACTATGACATCATAAAGGAGAAAAATGTAACTTCATAAAGGAGAATGTAACTACATAACATCATAAAGGAGAATGGAACTACATAACATCATAAAGGAGAATGGAACTACATAAAAGAATGTAACATCATAAAGGAGAAGAATGTACCCAGCAAGTTCAATTCCCAAAAACCAAAAAAGAAAATGTTTAGTCAATCAAAAAGGGAAAAGACAGGAATTAAATCAATCACTTTTTCTTTTCTTTTTTTTTTTTTTTGAGACCAGTTCTCACTAAGCTACACTGTCTTCCAACTCCACAAGTGGCTGAGGGTGGCCTTGAATTCCTGATCCTTCTGCTTCTGCCTCGAGTGCTGGGATTACATTGGCTTAATTTGTTGTTTGTTAATTACTTGGATCGGCTTATTTTGTTGTTTTAGAACAGGGTCTTAACAATTCACTATACAGCTCAGGCTGGTCTTGAACTCACGGCAAGCAGTTCTGCCTCAGCCTCAGTTTAAACATGCACCACCACACCCAGCTCGACTTCATTCATTTGAAAGTCCTGGGTATCTAACTCAGGGTCTCCCATGTGTCAGGCAGGCGCCGTGAAGCTACAACCCCCAGCTCAGCTGGAAGGCTGTGCTCTGAGCTGCTGGGACGTTATCCTTCCTTCACCCGTGTGACAAGCCGGTTTTACCTTCTTCTGAAGCACATGAGCCCAGAGGAAGATGCATTAAAAACACCAGAACCCAGGGGAAGTCGACTCCTGTAACCCCAGCTAATCAGGAGGCTGCGGCCGAAGGCCTATAAATTCAAGACCTCAAGACCTGCCCAGGCCACGGAACAAGATGCCTCCAAAGTACCAAGCACCGAGAGGACCACTGAGATTGCTCATCGAGGGAATGTGCTCACGGCTCTGCCTGGTGACTTGAGTCCAATCCCTAGGGCCCACGTGATGGAAGGAGAGAGCAAACCCCGGCCAGTTATTCTCTGACCTACACACACACACACACACACACACACACACCAGAGCCTGCATTCACCACCCACACCGACACTTATAAAGCTTTAAAAAACGAGCTGGGAATGGAGCTCCGTGGGAGAGTGCTTGCCTAGTATGTACAAGGCCCTGGGGGCAACCTCCACCACTGAGGAAGAGGAAAACGGAATAATCAGGAATATGGAAGAATGAATGAAGACTTTAAAGTGTGTGTGTTGGATATATTTGTATGTGTACACGTACATGCAGGTGTGTGTACATGTATGTGTTTATGGGTGTCAAGGTCAGAAGTCAACGTTGGATGACTCCCTTAGTCACTCTTCCCTTTATTTATTTTTTTATTTTATCTTATTTTTTTGAGACAGGGTTTCTGTGTGTAGCTTTGGAACCTGTCCTGGAACTCGCTTTGTAGACCAGGCTGGCCTCGAACTCACAGAGATCCACCTGGGAGTGCTGGGATTAAAGGCGTGCGCCGCCGCCGCAGCCGCCGCCACCGCCGCCGCCGCCGCCAACCCCCCCCCCCCCCCCCCCCCCCCCGGCCACTTTATTTTTTTGAGACAGGGTCTCTGACTGGTTTTGCTAAGCTGGCTGGTGAACAAACTCAAGAGGCCTGCCTATCCTCAGCCACCCTTCTGTGTTGGGATTACAGGTCGGAGCCGACATACCTACCTGGCTTTTTCTGCGGATGATGGGGCTCCTAACGCAGGTCCTCAGGTCTGTGCAGCAAACTGCCCACTGAGCAACCTCCTCAGCCTGGTGGATTTCGTATTTAAAAATAGCCATAGGGGTGGGGACACGTGCCTTTGGTCCCGAAATTCAGGAGATGTGGCAGGAGGAATTGTGTAGGCCAGCCCGGTCTACGTAGTTCCAGGACACCCAGGACTACATAGATCTTGTTTCAAATAAATAAATAAAGCCATGGGGGGAGAGGGCTGGAGGAGATGCTGGGCAGTTTAGAGTACTTGCTCTTTCAGAGGACTAGAGTGGGATTCCCAAATCAGGAGATTTGTTGCTGACCTCAGACCTCCACAGCCACCAGGCACTCAATGTGAAAAGATGCTATGGGCTGAGATAATTCAAGTATGTGTGTGTCCTGTAATCTCAGCTCTGAGTGTGGAGAAAGGATCCTGGGGTTCACTGATCAGCTAGTCTAGCCAGTTGGTAAGCTCCAGGTTTAGTGAGAGGTCACAGAGGGGGGTCGGGGAGAGAGGAGAGTAAAGATTCTAAGCCATGTTTAGGGTGAGAGCGTGGAGACACATTTGGACAAGGCATCCCACTGATTGCCCGCCTTTCCTGTCAGTCCCAGTGGTGGGGTCTCAGAGCAGCAACTGGACCTGCCCAAACAAAAGACGATGCCCCGCCCCCCCCGCCCCCCCCCCCAGACCTCAGCTGGGTAAGCAAACCAGCTGTCTCCCACCAGCTTCTAGAATTCCCCTTTCATGAGTTAATGTCATTTGCTACTAAAAAACAAACAAAACCCCAAATAAAACCCCCGAGGCCTCCGGCACTAAAGAGGCAGCTGCCTGCTGTCATCAAGCGGAAAGTTTTAATGTCCGTTTCCAGGAAAATACTCCCCGGCCTCCACCTTGGCTTTCCTCTAGTGGGGACGACGGGGGGGGGGGGGGGGGGGGGTCTCTAAGCAAAGACCGAGAGAAACAGCACAAGCCGGGGAAGAAACCGCAGCCTCCGGTTTAGCTGTGCCCCGGGACCCGTCTGTCCTTACCGCAGGCCCTCGGTGCTTGCCTTATTTATTAGATGGGTTTTGCCTATTTATCTCTGTGTTGGGGTGGGTGCCAGGGCCTCGGGACATATGAGAGGTCAGAGGCACACTGTGGAACCTGCTCTCTCCTAAGTTTCAGGGATCAAATTCAAGTCCCCAGGCTTGCAGAGCAAGCACCACGCCCGCTGAACAATCTGAGTGGCACTGGTTTTTTGGAGCCAAGGCTCTACGCAGCCCAGGCTGGGTATGAGCTCTTGCTTTGTGGCTGAGGATGGTCTTAACGCCTGATCTCCGGCCTCCACCTCCTGAATACTGAGATCCCAGGCGTGTGCCACCACACCAAAAAAAGAAAAAGAAAGATCCAAATTAACAGCAGAGACAAATGGACCCTCTGTGTTCCTTTTCAGTATTTTACTCTCTCCCACAAATTACCTTAAGACGAGAGCTAGCACCTGCAGCTGTCTGTCCCCAGAAGCTCCTTTTTGTGTCCCCAGAAACCCATTTTGGCTTTCTGGAAGCCCATGCTGCCAGAGGTGGGAGAAGAGACTAAAACTTTATACTTCTTTTCTTTTTTTTTTTTTTTAGTTTTTCAAGACAGGATTTCTCTGTGTAACAGTCCTGGCTGTCCTGAAACTCTCTTTGTAGACCAAGGCTGGCCTGGAACTCACAGAGATCCTCCTGTCTCTGCCTCCGAGTGCTGGGATTACAGGCGTGCGCCGCCGCCGTTGCCGCCACCACCACCTGGCCTGAAACCTCATTTCTTTTAGTCACTGTCCTCTGGGACTCTAAGGTGGTCCAAGAGCTGATGACTGGTGACTCTTTATTCCTGTGACTCTGGCATCTCAAGTTAGATGGCAATTAGCAATCCTATTCAAAACAAAAACACCCCTAAACACCCATATGCATCTGTCCCTAGGTCAGGCAGCTCTTCCCCAAGCTGAAGCTGGCAGAGTGCTTGGCTGGCACACACGAAGCCCTGGGTTCAACCCCCATAAACAAGGCATAGGAGGTAAATGAAGGGAAACCAGTTCAAGGCAACCTTGGTTACATAGCCAATTTGAGGCCAGCTTGGGCTGCATTAAACCCTACATAAAAAAAAAAAGTCCCAGTGGTTAAGAGTACCAGCTACTCTTTCAGAGGATCCAGGTTCAAGTCCGCATACCCACATAGTCACTGCCAGCTGTAACTCCAGTTCCAGGGCATCTGGCTCTCTTCTGGCCTCTGTGGGCACCTGTGAGCACAAGGTGCATGTATACACTCAGGCCCATACACACAAAATAAACCTCTTTTGTTTTGTTTTTCGAGACAGGGTTTCTCTGTGTAGCCCTGGCTGTCCTGGAACTCACTCTGTAGACCAGGCTGGCCTTGAACCCACAGAGATCCACCTGCCTCTGCCTCCCGAGTGCTGGGACTAAAGTCGTACACCAAAACGTGTGGCAAACATCCCCCAAAATTTTAAAACGTTTAAATAAACCTGTTATACTCTCCCTTGTTAATGAATCTCTGGTGAGCTGTCATTTTACCTCCAAACGTGTCCCAAAGCATGCATACACACATACACACAAACATAAATATATATGAAAAACATCCGATGAGTCTTTCATTACTGGACACTAGTCAGGTAGGTGCACTGTGCTGGAAAGGAATGGGGCCCCGTTCACCTTTCTACCCCTATCCCACGATGCGCCACAGCTCCTTGGGCCCCAACGGCGGTATCACGGCTGCCACGGACTTTGCGTAAATCCTCTTATTTCACCCCTCCCTCCGGTCTAGACCCCCACTGCATTCAGTTCCCTTTCTGAAATACACACTGCCCACCCTTTGGACGGAGGCAGAGGACGGGAGAATGCAACCACTAGTTCAAACCAGAGAAACCCAGGACACAGGACTGAAAAGCCGTTTTCATCCAGCCTGTCTGCAAGCCCCCTACCCCAGCGAGGATTCTGACTTGGTTACTTGGCTCCCTGTTTCAAAGCCAGAGAACTATACTTTCGACTCACTCCTGCCTGGAAAAGATGAAACCTGTCTATGTGGTTTTGCAATCTCCTCTTATTCTTTTTAAGCAAAGAAATGTGGGGGTGGGCGGGCTAAGGGGACAGACAGCATGAAGGTGAGAAGCTGGCTGGGCTGCCTAGAGAAGGTCACCATCCCTGGACAAGACCACACACAGCATCAGGTGTCCCCTGGCCCCAGGGAGTATAATGAATGTTTATTCGCTGTGCTCCTGCGATGGGAGGAGGAGGACCCGTGACTAAGATGAAGAGGTTCCTTGGTAGGAGTCAAAACTCAGGACTGGAAACAACTGATCACCACCACACCTCAAACGTCCCCACAGCCCCCACAGACAGCCAGGGCAGAACCAGGTAGGCTTTGGAGGGAGCTGTCACAGCTGCCTGCCTGTAGTGGCCAGTGTTAGTGACCACTCACTGGTGCAGTGGTTCCGTTTCTCAAGGAGAATCTCTATTTTACAAGCAAACAGCTCTTGTCGGTTTCCCAAACAAACGATCAATCTGAAAAGACTGGAGAGGTGGAAATTTCTCTGACTGGTTAATGAAATGGGATGCGTCCACAGCACCATCTATTTCTACCCCCCGCCTCCGGCAGTTAATGACGATCCCCCAAACTTCTGAAAGTTGGCTGACCCAAGAAGCAGGACACGAACACCAGGGACCGAAATGGAATAAAGGAGGGAGGAAGGAAAGATCGAAAGAAAAGCAGAAAGGGAGTTAAAAGTAGGAAGAAGGCTAGGAAGGAAGGATGGAGCAAGCGGATTCCTTCTCCAACCAGAGCCTAACTTTTCTTAAAATGCCTCCTCCTCCCCTGCCACCAGGAACCCGCGGGCTCTCGGGACTTGTCGCGGTGACCCTGGCCGCCTCTGGCCACGCACCAGGCCTCCCCCCTTCGCGCCCCCACGCAGTCTGTTCGCCGCGGCTCCCGGCTCGCACTCACCCACCGCGGTGATGCGGAAGCCCCGGGGCGACCGCAGGGCTCGGCGCCGCCACGCATCCCGCAGCACCTGCACGCAGGGCTGGGGCGCTCGCACCAGCAGCACCCGGCGCTGCAGCCAGCCGAGGAAGGCCAGCCGCGAGGCGGCGCGCGCCAGCCGTGCGTTCCAGAAGCAGCGCGCGTTGGCCCGGCGGAAGGCGCGGAACAGCGCGCGGCCGCCCGGCTCCCCCGCCGCCTGCCCGGCTTCCCGCGGGCTCAGCACCAGGGCCAGCGAGCCGGGCGCCAGCTGCACCGGCGGCGCCATACCGTCCGCCCGCGGGACCCGCGCTCACTGCGCCCGCGCCCGCGCCCGCTGCCCCGGGAGCCGGCTGCGGGGGGCGGGGCCGGGGGCGGGGCCCGGCTTCCCAGGGCGTCGCCGCTGTCACTCCCGGGTCCCCGCAGCAACCAGAAGAGCCCCGGACATCGCCCACCCGCAGGGCGGAGAGGACCCAGGTCGCGCGTGGGAGGTGACCCAGGTTTGAGCCTCCGCTCCGCTCCTGACCTATCAGGCCAGTTCTCCGGCTTCTCTGGTCTTAGATCCTCATCTCGCAGCAGAGTACTCTGAGGACCCTCTCGTCCGTGGCTTTCTGAAGTTCTAGCGTGTGCCTTCCTCCCCTAACATATCCCATTCTTTGGAGAATTCTGAGGGAAGCAGGGTTGGAGAAATGGCACCCTAATAGTGAGAGACAGTGGCAAAATCGTGGAACGAACGCGGCCCTGATTAGGATCTGGGGATTCTGAGGCGGCACTCTGTCATGCCCCAGGAGCCCAAAGGGAGAGCTAGGAAAACCGGTGATCTGCCCTGCAGAGCGATAAGGACAAACAGGCTGGGCTGGAATTTAGACCCTGGGCCCCAAAGGACAGCCTTGGGAAAAAAGACAGGATAAGCATTAGCCTTAGTACCAAAACTCAGTACTATAAAGAGGAAGGTGCTTTTACAAGACCTGAGGGTCATTTCAAAGTTCTCACTCCCTTATCAATCATCAGTGTCGATATAATAGTCCGGGGAAGGCAGGGGAAGGGAGAGAGAGAGAGACCCTATGTAGTCCAGGCTGACCTCAAACTCGTGATTCTCTTACCTCAGCCCCCCCCCCCCAAGTGCTGGGATTATAAGCATGTGCCACCACGCCTAACCTTATAACTACAATAATGAGATAGTCCATACTCTACCTGTGGTAAATACACCATAAATCACAGATAGTATAAATAACAATAGCCCAGTTTCACAACTCTGCGTTAACTATTGCAGATTGATAGCTCTAATCCACAAATCCCAGATGCTCTAAGGTCTGACATTTTTTGAATACTAACATGATTTCACAAGTGAAAAGTGCCACACTTGACTTTCTGTGATCAGTCACAGTATACAAACAAACAAACAAACAAAAAACCCAGTTTATACCCACTGACCTGCCTCCTCAGCCGTCATCCTGTATTTTAAACTTTTTCCCCCAAATGACAAAAACCATGGTCCGTTAGATTAAGAAGTACTTCCCACCTTTCCTCAGGCAAACAGAAGTTTTAGCCCCAGACTAGGGATCAAGCAACCAGCTACCTTGTCCTGTGCTGCCCCTGATGTCCCCTAGGTCACAGCACTAGGTCTAGCCACCATCTCTTTGGGAAAAGATTCATCAGGTACATTGAAATTCTGGCTTCTCAGTGGGAGAAAAAACAAAGTCTATTGCCAAGGTCACTGCCATTTCTCACAAGCTACTATAAATAAATAAATAAATAAATAAATAAATAAATAAATAAATAAATAATAGAAGTATGCCCCAGTCACATGGGTGGTACGAAATGGAGTCAGACAATTGCTGAGTCAGGCTTCTGTAAAATAAATTAAACATGTGAAGGTGCCGTAGGATTTCCCATCTGAATTCTGTTTCCGAGGTGGACGGATCACTACTGCGGGGGGATCTCCTGCGGTAAGCTCTCAGCCTGAGTGCTCAGTCTCACAGAGAGACAATTTCTCTTCGGGCTTTATCAGGTGAGCCAAAGTCATGTTCCTGTATGCCTAATGCCTGGAAAACTAGAAATATTTTTGGTGGCGTGGGCAGAGCTCCTCGCCATGTAGGCCTGACTGGCCTGGAAGTCACTGCATAGACCAGGCTGCTTGGAGCTCACAGAGATCTGGTTTCTCCTCTCTAGTCCTGATCTTGAGTGCCTCCATTAAAGGCCACCATGCCCAGCCCAGGGACTTGGACTCCAATCCACGCTCCAGCATTCCCTTTTGTGTCTTCCCTGGGATCAAGATGATGGTAATCCTCTGATGGGAGTAGTATTATTCACCCACCTCTCTCACAGACAAACAAGCTGCCTAAACTTGTTGAGGTTTTTTGTCTGAGGACAGAGATTATAGACGGAGTTGGAGTGTTTCCAACATCTTATCACATACCTGCACTCACATGCACAAACTACACACAGACAAACATGCATACACATAATTAAAATAATAAAAACAAATCTAAAAGAGATAACTGGGGATCCAGCTCAGATGGTAGGATGACTGCCCTGTATTCATAAGCCCTGGGTGCAGCCTCCAGTACCGTATAAACCGGTATAGAAGTGCATCCCTGTAATCCTAGCACCTAGGAGGTAGAAGCAGGAAGATCAGGGGTGGGGTGGGGGTGGGGGGTTGTCAGAAGTCCAAAGTCCATCCTTGGTTACACAGTAAGTTTGAAGCCAGGCTGAGATAGATGAGAACTTGTCTCAAGAAAAGAAACCAAAACAAAGCAAACCAACCAACCAACCAACCAACCAACCAACCAGTCAACCAGTTAAACAACGAGGAAGAACCTGAAAGATGGAAAATACAGTGTGTGGGTGAACTAAGCCTCAAGGCAGGAACTTCTCCTGAGCCTTTCCACAAACACAGCAATACTTTAGAAGAGAAGGGTAGCCTTTTTGTCCACTTAAAGGGGCACATTGGTCGGTAACACATTGGAACAAAAAAACATTGGGGGAATTATAGGTTTGAGGGGCCAGTTTTGTTTCCTGCTGGACTTCTCTGTAGCCAACAATGACCTTGAACTTCTGATTTGCCTGCCAGCCTGGGCTACATGAGATCCTGTCTCTTGTCTCAAATGAAAAGACAGCGTCCTTCTAGGCACAGGTGTCCAGAGCTTTGGAGCTTCAGGACCAGTGAAGAATGTGAAAGATGCCTTATCCTAGAGAGAACGGACCGGGGAGCTAAGGACTTGAGCAGCCTACATAGAGGCCACTTGCCTGTGCTGTGGAGACCGGCATCCAAGACTGAGGTCTTTCAGCAAGGCTGCTACAGGCTGCTGTGAGCCACCACAGCCCCTCATCCTTGTGTTTGCTAGAGGTGGAGGGACAGCCTCTGGCATCAGTACCATGTGGCACAGGTACCTAGGAAAAAAGTCAGGCTCTTTCTCCTCATGTCCTATCCAAAGAGTCTTGAACAACAGAGAGTGATCCCTCTCCCTGCCCTAAACAAGATTCCATTTCTAAAGTCTGACTGGAAAAGCTTGGAGCTAGACTGTGTTTGACCCTGAAAACTCAACCGTAGGGAAACTTTTGTATGTGTTGCACAAGAATTATTGTGAGTGAACTTGAATGCTCACATCCGCCTTGTTTGAAGTAGGACATTCAGTGTTTTCCACACTGTGATCCCATCGTTCCTTCCCCTCCTGATACGCATCAAGGACACTGGGCTCCGACCACTCAGCATCAGCTCTGAGGACTGGTACTCCCATTCTCTCGGACTGTTTCTTCCAGCTAGAAAACCTCTCTGCTTTTAGTTGCTTTTCATGTGTATTGTGTGCACCTGCGTGCATGCATGTATGTGCATATGTGCACACCGGTGCCCGATGAGACACAAAGAGGGCACTGGATCCCCTGAAGCTGGAGTTACAGCGGTTGTGAACTGCCTCATGTGGGTGCTAGAAACTGAACTTGGGTCCTCTGCAAGAACAGCAAGCGCTTAACCACTGAGCCACCCCTCCAGACCCCTTTCCACTTTCCTACCGGTGACATCCTACAAAAACCCAGCTCAGAACAATCCCTGACACATCCAGGAAGGTTTCATCTGTTCCCAAGCACATTGTTAGCACTTTTGTAACACTCATGTGGTGAAGGCTATAATATGCAGTTACCTGTAATCATCTCCTGATTCATCCCTGCACCTGGCACCTTGCCCTGTGCCTGGCATGTAGATTCATTCGACCTGAATCGAATCTAATTATTGCTTTGTGCAGGGTGACACTATTTTTGTCGCCTCCTCATGGCCTGCTGTCACCAGACACAAGAGCACTTTGGGTTGGGAAGTCAATTGCTTGGCACACCCAGTCGTGGCCAAGGCAAACCTCGAGGAGGAACAGCCTGGACACTCACTTGGTCACCTGGTGTCAGTGGCTCCTGCTTACAGCACACATGGCATAGGGAGGGTGACATTTGTATTGATGACTTTAAATTGTTTGTTTGTTTGTTTGTTTGTTTTTCGAGACGGGGTTTCTCTGTGTAGCTTGAACTCTCCTGGAACTCACTATGTAGACCAGGCTGGTCTTGAACTCACAGAAATCCACCTGCCTCTGCCCCCCCGAGTGCTGGAATTGAAGGCATGTGCCACCACTGCCTGGTGTGACTTTAAAAATTCCTAGAAGATTTTATTTTAATTGTGTGTGTGTGTGTGTGTGTGTGTGTGTGTGTGTGTGTGTATCTATACACAGGTATTTGCATGTGTGAGTGCAGGTACCTGCAGAGGCCAGAAGAGGGTGCTGAATCCTCTGAAGCTGGAGTTACAGATGATTGTGAGTTGCAGAACTCTTTTGGAGGATCCTGGATTGCTTTTGTGCCCACAGCTCATCAGCTGACATTCCCTTTCTTGAATTCAGAAAGTGAAACCTTCACACTTTCTTTTTTAAGACAGGTCTCATGTAGCCCAGGCTGGTCCAGAACTCCTCATTCTCCTGTCTCCACCTCCCAATGGCTGAGAGTACAGGCATGGCCGAGGGATGTTTAAAGCAGGACTAGGAACTGTTCTCTTCTCCATACTCCAAGGCCAGCCTCAAACGTGCAGCAAATCCTCTTGTCTCTCTCTGCCTGTTGCTGGAGGGCTTCTCTCCAGGTCCCACCAAGCCCTGCAGTCCCACAATCCACGTATAAAATAATCACTCAGACGCTTATATTACTTATAAACTGTATGGCCGTGGCAGGCTTCTTGCTAACTGTTCTTATATCTTAAATTAACCCATTTCTATAAATCTATACCTTGCCACATGGCTGGTGGCTTACCGGCGTCTTTACATGCTGCTTGTCCTGGCGGCGGCTGCAGTGTCTCTCCCCTTCTTCCTGTTTCCCCAATTCTCCTCTCTCCTTGTCCCGCCTATACTTCCTGTCTGGTCACTGGCCATCAGTGTTTTATTTATATAGAGCAATATCCACAGCACTGCCTCTCAAGTGCCGGTGTTAGAGAAGTGAGCTGCCATGCCTGGCCTATATAGTGTTGTTTTTGAGATGCCATCCAGGCTGTCTGGGAAATTCTCTAGTTACCTGAGGATGACCTTAAACCCCGGACCCTGTTTCCATCTCGCAAATGCTGGATGACAGGGATACTCTAACGTGACTGGTCTGTGTAGCACTGGGGTTCGAGCCCTGGGTATTGTGTATGCCCAACACACTCTCAAGTGTTTTTGGTTTTGTTTTTTTTGTTGTTGTTGTTGTGTGTTTTCTTGTTTGTTTTGGTTTTGGACTTTTGGATTTTGTTTTGTTTTTTCTTCTGCATACCAGAAGAGGGCACCAGATCTCATTATAGATGGTTGTGAGCCACCATGTGGGTGCTGGGAATTGAACTCAGGACCTCTGGAAGACAGTGCTCTTAACCTCTAAGCCATCTCTCCAGCCCCAGGATTTTTGCTTTTTTCAAGACAGGATTTCTCTAGCTGTCCTGAAACTCTCTGTAGATCAGACTGGGCTCACAGAGATCCGCCTGCTTCTGCCTCCCAAGTGCTGGGATTAAGGCTGGGAGCCACCACTGCCCAGCTTTCCCACTAAACTCTTTATTATGGGGTTTACAGCAAGTTTGTCCTTCATCATGAAACAAGCCCGAGAACTCTCATTTCTGCTCCTCAGAGGGAGACACGGGGCTTTGCCAAGCGCCTGTGCTGATGAAAGGCTGGAGAGGGGAAGGTGAGGAGCTGGTGCTGAAGCGGGTGAGGTAGACTGTCCATGGAGGTGATGGGGGATGGGGACCTCTGCAGTGAACAGACTGTCCATGGAGGGGGTAGGGACCTCTGCAGTGGGCAGACTGTCCATGGAGGTGATGGGAACCTCTGCAGTGGGCAGACTGTCCATGGAGGGGGTGGGGACCTCTGCAGTGGGCAGACTGTCCATGGAGGTGATGGGGGATGGGAACCACTGCATCAGGGCAGACTGGGCCGGATTCTGACTCTCCAGGGGTGGTCGTCACGCACGGTTAGAGAGTTTATGGATTTCGTAGGGCCCAGGACAGGAGGGCCAGCTGTGTTGCCCCGGCTTGTTCTCTGGAGAGTCAGAATCCAGCCCATTTTCCCCAATGCAGCGGTCCCCATCCCCCCGTTACCCCTGCCCTAGTCAACAGTCTGCCTCTTGACAAGAAAAACTGTAGAAATAAAGCTTTATTGGCAAAGAGGCACACTAATTTCTTTATGCACACCCTTTGGTTGCTTTTGTAGGCAGAAATGAATGGAGGATGTAACAGACCGAAAGGTCTCAGATATTTCCTCTTTGTCCCTCTACAATAAAGGTTTGCAGAGCCCTGGGCTAAGGCCCGGTCAATGTTCCAGTTTCTTTACAGATGGAAGTCAAAGTATTAGGCAAGTCAAGGCTCCTGGTGAACACACTGGACACTGCGGGAAGAGAGACCCGGTAGTTGCCAAGTGTCTTCCGGCCAGCAGGCTGGCAGCTGTTCTCACTGCCCATTCAATCAGTGTCCTCCCAAGTCCTGTGCTCAGTGTATGAGTTAGCTGTTTGAAACCTGGAGCTTATGCAGGGACACTTGGCTCAGGCTGGGAGGAAGGGACTGGACCTGCCTGGACTGAGTCTACCAGGTTGATTGCAGTCCTCGGGGGAGGATTTGCCCTGGATTAGGTGGGGATAGGGAGTGGGAGGGGGGAGAATAGGGGAACCCGTGGCTGATATGTAGAACTGAATGGTATTGTAAAATAAAAGAAAAGAAAAAAAAAAAATCAGTGTCCTCTTCAGTGTGAAAGGCGTTTCCTCACAACAGGGCTCAGAGCAGCATCTCACTTCACACCAATTTGAGGTCACAAGGGTGACCCGGGTTAGACTCAAACCACAGTTTAAACAGTGAAGGGCAGCTCTGTTACTAACCCACAGTACTCCCAGACTCCTCAGCAACATTTGCCAGGCATGGTCAATAGAGCAGGGGTAATAGAGCCAACTGGTCTCGAGAGTTTAATACCCTTCTAGAAGTTTACTCCGATTCCCCACATACGTTTCCAGCTGAGCTCTATTAGTACCAGGTACAGCCGTCATTCTCTCTGCCACTCAAGAGCACCGGTTAATGAGAGCGCTCCACATGAACCTTAGGCAGGGACTTACAGCCAAGGGACAGTGGATTCTCAAGCCATGTTTCTGATCATTAAAATTTTCTTTTGCTTGAGGTGGCACAGTGCATTTGGAAGCAGACTAATTTTATGTTATTGAAGTATTTTAATAGGATTAAAAAAAAAAAAAAGCATAAGCCGGGCGGTGGTGGCACAGGCCTTTAATCCCAGCAATCGAGTGGCAGAACCAGGTAGATCTCTGTGAGTTCGAGGCCAGCCTGGTCTACAGAGCGAGATCTAGGACAGGCACCAAAAGTACACAGAGAAACCCTGTCTTGGGGTGGGGGTGGGGAAGCATAATAAAATTGTGGATTTGTTTCAGACAGGATCTATATAGCCTGACTGTCCTGAAACTCATTATGTAGACCAGGCTAGCCTGCCACTTATAAGGATCCACCTGCCTCTGCCTCCGGAGTGCTAGGATTAAAGGTGTGCACCACCACACCTGGCAGCTTACTAAAATTCTGTGGTGGATCAAAGATACTAAAAACTAAGAATTGGAGGTGTGGTGGTTTGGATAAGAATAAACCTTGTAGGCTCATGTATTTGAATACTTAGTCACCAGGGAGTGAAACTGCTTGACCCACGTCCTCCAACAAGACCACACTTCCTAATCCTTCTCATCCTTTCGTCACTGAGGGCGGGCTTTGCGGTTTCCAAAGCCCAGGCCAGGCCCATTCGCTCTCTCCCCCACCCCTCTGCTTATGGATCGGGATGTAGCTCTCAGCTACTCCTCTAGCACCACGCCTGCCTGCTGCCACGTTCTCTGCCACGACGACCATGGACTACACCTCTGAACTGTAAGCCAGCCCCAATTAAAGTTTTCTTTCATTAGAGTCCCTTTGGTCGTGGTGTCTCCTCACCACTTAGAACACCGATTAAGACCGGACTGGAGAGGTGGCTTGGCAGTTAAGAACACTGGCTCTTCTTCTCTAAGGACCTGAGTTTGGATCCCAGAGCCCTCATCAGGCGGCTCACAACCACCTGTAACTCCCGTGTCCTCTTGTAGCCTCAGCGAGGGCAACACAGACATGTGACATAAACTCATACAGACATACACACAAAAAAATAAATCCCACATAATATTTATTGAGGCAAGGGCTACAGTGGCTATTGTAGAACTCATTATGTAGCCCAGGCTGGCCTCAAACCCGGAAAGATCCACCTGTCTCTTCCTCCCAAGTGCGAGC
This sequence comes from Peromyscus leucopus, assembly GCF_004664715.2. Lineage (NCBI taxonomy): Eukaryota > Metazoa > Chordata > Mammalia > Rodentia > Cricetidae > Peromyscus > Peromyscus leucopus. The sequence continues at coordinate 32,559,200 of NC_051084.1, read as the reverse complement.
ACTGAGATTAAAGTTGAGTACCAACTAAGGGAGAATATTTTTGAGATAGGGTTTCATGAAACCCAGAATGGCCTCAAATTTGCTGTATAGTTGGACATGAACTACTTTTTTCTTGAGGCAGGGTCTCATGTAATGGATGATTGTGAACTCCTGATCTCTCTTTTTATTAGGTACTGGACTTACAAGCATGAGTTCAAAGCTGTTCTCTGCTACATAGCCCTTTTGAGGCCAGCCTGAGCTACATGGGACCCTGCACCCAACCCCCAAAAAACCCAGTATTGTTTATTGATTGATGCTGGAGAAGGAGGGGCTGGTGTTTTCATCTATGTTGACACAGACAACCCTGGTTAAACTCAGTGTGTCACAAACCAAAAAGGCATGACCATGGAAAAGAGACTTGTAGGGAGGAGGGCAGGTTGCTAGGGATGGAGCTAGGATAGGGTAAGGATGAGAGTAATGGGGGGGGGGGTGCTAGCCTGGAGCTCTCCCTAGTGAGCCACGTCTGCAGCCACTGCTGTGGATGCCCACATTCACAACACCATGTTAGGTGGCTCACACTGATCATAACTTTAGTTCCAGTGTCCTTTTCTTGTCACCCATAACCATGTCATGTGCATAAACTCATGTAGGCAAACATACCTACACATACATGAGTAAATAAATCTTTCGTTGGTTGGTTGGTTGGTTGGTTTTTATTTTTCAAGACAGAGTTTCTGTGTATATCCCTGGCTGTCCTGGAACTTGCTCTGTAGACCAGGCTGGCCTTGAACTCACAGAGATCCACCTGCCTCTGCCTCCTGAGTGCTGCGATTACAGATGTGCACCATGACCACCTGGCAGCCAGGGGCAGTTTATGTCTTTGCCACTGTTTTGTAGGTATGTTAACAGAGCAACTGCTATTTCTCTCTAATTGTAGTAGAAATGCATGTCCAACTTCCAAGTCTCAGGTAGGGGCCTCCAGGGAAGTGATGGCTACTGTTATCCATTTTTATCCTATCCAGGCAAAATGAGGACATCAGATCCCTTGGAACTGGACTTAGAGATGGCTGTGATCTGCCATGTGAGTGCTGGGAGTTAAACCTGGGTTCTCTGGAACAGGAGTCAGTGCTCTTTACAGATGAGCCATCTCTCCAGCCCTTCAGTGCTACATACTATTGTAATCTAGGGCTGGAGAGATGGCTCAGTGGTTAAGAGCACTGGCTGCTCTTCCAGAGGTCCTGAGTTCAATTCCCAGCAACCACATGGTGGCTTACAACCATCTGTAATGAGATCTGGTGCCATCTTCTGGTCTGCAGTCATACATGCAGACAGAACACTGTATACATAATAAGTAAATAATAAATCTTTAAAAAGAAAAAAGAATGGGGGGGCATGGTGCGCACCTTTAATCCTAGTACTAGAATTCAAAGCCAGCCTGGTCTATGAGTTCCAGGACAGCCAGAGTCAGACACACAGAGGGACCCTGGGGGGGGGGGAGAAGGGGATGTGGGGGGAGCACTAAATACAATATCTGAAGACACTTGTGGTTCCAGGCTACAGAGAGTGAAACGTGACCAAGCCTTAGAACAGAGGTAAATACATGCTGAAGGCTAGTGTCAGGATGTGGGGGAAGCTCGCTGTATCCCAAATTCAAGTTCTTGCCATGATGGTCACCTGGTTCTTTTCCAGAAATAGACCATCTCCTGGAAACAGTTTGAAAAATGAGGCAAATTAATATGGTCTGTGTTTTTGAAACTGGTGGAAAGCCTTGGGATAAAGCAACAGATGGTTTCAGTAAATGGCACAGGCGAGACCCAAGGCTAGTGTGCCTTTTGCCTCATGGAAGGATGGTTCAAAGTAGATTTTCCTTTAATTAAATATTTACGTTTTAGCCAGAAACAGCAAGTGTGCGTGCAGCCTGGCTTACAATTGGTTTATGCATTTAAGAGACAAAATGAATGGTCATTAAATATTAATCTTACATGGTTGAAGTAGATTGTTATCTTACATGGTTGAAGTAGATTGTTATTTCCCAATTAAAGTGAAACATAAAGGCTGATAACAGCCAGAAAGGTGCACGAAGACACAGATCTAACAAACAGAGTGGGAAGCCAGGCCCAGCCAAGGACGGCATGTACATCATCCAGACTTCAGGTGACAGAGGCTCCATGTATCTGGTGTCCACAGAGAAATATAGCTGAGGATTAGTCTGACTGACCTTGCAAATGACAACTTGTTATAGAAAACTACTTAAAGGGTAATGCATTATTGGTTTATCTGAAACCTGGAAACACAGAATGTTCATAGAATGAAACGTAGAACAGAAACAGTGCCTGGCATGGTGGTGCAAGCCCAGCGTTCGGGAGGCAGAGGCAGACAGATCTCTGTGAGTTCAAGGCCAGCCTGGTCTACATAGAGAGGTCCAGGACAGCCAGGACTGTTTCACAGAGAAACCCTGTCTTTTTTTTTTTTTTTTTTTTTTTGGTTTTTTGAGACAGGGTTTCTCTGTGTAGCTTTGCGCCTTTCCTGGGACTCACTTGGTAGCCCAGTCTGGCCTCGAACTCACAGGAATCCGCCTGGCTCTGCCTCCCGAGTGCTGGGATTAAAGGTGTGTGCCACCACCGCCCGGCTGAGAAACCCTGTCTTGAAAAAACAAAAACAACAACAAAAAGAAGGAGGAGGAGGAGGAGGAGGAGGAGAAGAAGAAGAAAATAATTAAAATTTTCTTATTTATTTAGAAGATACCCTCCTTTTGAGACAGGTTTTCAATATGCAGCTTTGCCTGGCCATTGAACTTGTTTTGCGATCCAAGCTGACCTTGAACACTTAAGAATTCTGTCTCTGCCTCCTGGGTGCTGGGATTAAAGGTGTGCACTATCATGCCCAGCTAAGATACCTTACTGTGAAAATGTATGTGTATGGGTGTTTTGTCTGCTCTTTCAGAGGACCCAGGTCCAATTCCCAGCACCCACAAGGTGGCTCACAACTGTCTGTAACTACAATTCCAAGGGGATCCAACACCCTCTTCTGACCTCTGTGGGTACCAGGCACACATGTAGGCAAAACATATATATATATATATATATATGAGTTCCAGGAAAGGCGCAAAGCTACACAGAGAAACCCTGTCTCAAAAAACCAAAAAAAAAAGACAGGGTTTCTCTGTGTAGCTCTGGCTGTCCTGGACCTCTCTCTATATATATAAAATTTATAAATGAATATAAATGTATATTTATAAACATGTAAAACATATAAATATGTAAGACATAAATATGTAAGATATAAATAAATACTCAAGCCCACTTCACAGGTTCTGGTACTAGATTTTGAAATTAAATATTGCCAGTAACAGAAAGGAGCGGGGCTGAGCGCAATGGCACACACGTCAATCCCAGCACTCAGTAGGCCCAGGCAGACTTCCAAAGTGATGTAGCTATCAGGCCCATCAGGGCCGAATAGCTAGACATCGTCTTAAGCAGTTTACTTCCTGTTGTTAATCACAGAACTGAAGTACACATTCTCTCTTCTACAAGACTTCACTTCTTTTGCTACTCAAGAGATAACGGATGCACTTACCAACAGATTAAGGCTCTTGTTTTGGATACGGGGGGTTTAACCCAGGCCTTCACACATGTGCCCCGTTAGATTCATCCACAATTCCAATGATTTCTTTCCTTCATCAGTAAGCCTATCCACCTATCTAAGCTACAAGACTATGATTAAAGTTTTATGAGTACCAGTGCCTCAAATTTTAAGGAGATATACATAAGAATTCTAGTCTCTGAATAAACATTGATTCATAAGTCAATGTTGGTTGTTTTGGAAAAAAAAACCAAAAACGTATTTTTGTGTGTGTGCCTGTGTTCATGTGGATGTCACAGCACACATGTGGAGGTCAGAGGACAAAATGTAGGAATAGGTTCTCTTCTCCCACTACATAGGTTCAGGGAACTGAACTTGGGTGGTCAGGCTTGGTGACTAGTGTGCTTACCTGCTACGCCACCTTGCTCAAAAGTCTTTTTTTTGGGAGGGGGGCAGGGTTTCCCTGTGAAACAGTCCTGGCTGTAGACCAGGCTGGCCTTGAACTCACAGAGGTCTGTCTGCCTCTGCCTCCCCAGTGCTGGAATCAAAGGTGTGCAAACTGCCCAGTCATTTTTGAGACAGCATTTTGTGTAGCTCAAACTGACCTCCTGTGTGTTGGGATTACAGGCAAGTATCATTATTCCTGCCATTCTTGGTCATTTTGTTGTTTTGGAGACTGGGTTTCTCTGTGTAGTCCAGGCTGGCCTTGAACTCAGAGATCCACCTGTCTCTGCGTGCGCCACCACCATAACATACCTACTGTCTGGTTCTTGTTCATCATTTCTAATGGCAAGCAGTTTTAGAGCAGGTACTGATTGAAAACTAGTACCTACCCAAAAGCATGCTGAATATTATTGAAAACTTCCAGAGGAATAAAAGAGGTGTATCTACACAATGTCTAATGCCCTTGTGACTTTTTGGAGGGCGGGGACAGACAGGGAGGGTCTCTCTATATCGTCCAGGATACCAGGAACTCTGGATCCTCCCTGCCTCAGCCTCCTGAGTGCTGGGAACACAGACGAGTGCCACCACATCCAACTTAGAGTTCTTAGTTAAGGATTTTTAGGGGTGTTTGCTCAGCTTGCACTCAGGGCTGGGTTTAATCTCCAACACTACCCCCCCAATAATCAAAACAAAGCACAAAATGGATCTTTGTCTGTACCGTTCAGTTGGGAGCTCCCTTTAGCCTCACGCCCCCCTCCTCCAGTTCCAAACCCCACCCTGCAGGGCATTTAAACTGACTGCCACAGAAAGGCCACACGATTTCTGCCCCCTTCCCCTCTGTCTCACTCTGGGGGGCCGGAAAATGCCACCTGGGACTGTTTCCGCCAATAAACCTGGTCTTTTATCTTTCATTCAGCTTGATTTGCCTTACTGTGCCTGGAGAGAATTTCGGGGTACAGAAACCTTCACTGACCTTCAAACTGAGACCTGAAGTACCAAGGCACCTTCCCTACTGCCGAATATGCATGCAAATGAAGACCAGCCCTTTCATGACACCGGCTTTATTATAGTCTCATTTCCAGTCTCACTCTAACCCAGGCTGGTCTTGAACTCGGGGAGTCCTTCTACCTCAGCCTTCAGAGTGGTGACACTGCAGTTGTGAACTACTATGCTTAGCTGTATTGAGATTTTTATTTTATTTTGTTTTGGTTTTTTGAGACAGGGTTTCTCTGTGTAGCTTTGCGCCTTTCCTGGATCTCACTCTGTAGCCCAGGCTGGCCTCGAACTCACAGAGATCCGCCTGACTCTGCCTCCCAAGTGCTGGGATTAAAGGCGTGTGCTACCACCGCCGGACTGAGATTTTAATTTTTTTAGTCACAGATATTCCTCCTCATCCTACTGTGTGCTTTCTATAAAATAATGGAAATATCATTTGTAGTGGTTTGAATGAGACATCCCATGAATTTCAAGCATTTGAATACTTGGACCCCAGTAGGTGGCCTTTGGGGGAGGATTAGGAGGCGTGGTCTTGCTGAAGGAAGTACGTCACTGGGAGTGAGCTTTGAGGTCTCAGAAGACAGAGCCATTTTGAGTGCTTTGTTTCCTATTGCAGGTTAAGATGTGAGCTCAGCTGTTTCTCCCATATGCCTGCTTACTGCCACATTTCCCAGCTATGATGGTGATGGACTCTTACCCTCCGGAACTTTAAGCTCAAATTTAACCCTTCTTTCTGAGTTACCTTGGTCATAGTGTTTTATCACTATGAAGAGTAACTAAGGCACCTTTTAATTTTTAAAAAATTTCTTTTATGTACCAATGTTTTGCCTGCATATATGTATGTGCATGGCAGGCATTCCTGGTGCCTGTGGAGGCCAGAAGAGGGCGCCAGATGCCCTGGGACTGGAGTTACAGATGACTAAGACACTCTGTGGGTGCTGGGAACTGAACCCGGATACTCTGGAAGACCACAACCAGTGCTCCTAACTGCTAAGCCATTTCTCCAGTCCTCCAGTACCTCCGGCCCGCCAAGATCTCACTGTACAGTATGTAAAGTCATGACTTTACATGGCAGGCTTGGCAACAGGCATCTTTACCTCCTTGAGTCATCTCGAAGATTATATATATATATATATATATATATATACACACATATATATAATTTATTTATTATGTATATAATGTTCTGCCTGTATGTATGTCTGTAGGTCAGAAGAGGGCACCAGATCTCATTACAGATGGTTGTGAGCCACCATGTGGTTGCTGGGAATTGAACTCAGATCCTCTGGAAGAGCAGCCAGTGCTCTTAACCTCTGAGCCATCTCTCCAGTCTGCCACAATATATTTTTTAACAAAATTAATGTCTTGGGAATATTCTTTTGCTTTTTGAAACAGGGTCTCATTTGCCCAGAGTTGCCCTGAATTCCTTATCTCTGGCTTCCACCTCTTAGATGATGAGATCAGGTAGAAGCTACCACACTTGGGTTTTTGTTTGTTTTTATTTTCAAGACAGGGTTTCTATATGTAACAGCCCTGGCTCCCCTGGAACTCTTTGTAGTCCAGAGTGGCTTTGAACTCACAGAGATCCGCCCACCTCCACCTCTGAGTGCCAAGATTAAAGGCATGTCCCATCAGTGCCTATCAGTTTGTTTTGAGAGAGAGTCTCCTGTAACCCAAGCTGGCCTCAAACTGGTTATGTAGTTAAGGATGACACTGAAGTCCTCCTGATCCTCCAGCCCCAGCCTAACACGTGTTAGTAATAGAGGTGTGCAAAGTCCTGAGTGAAAATCAATTGTTTGACATACCGATGACCCCCATGTCTCAGGTCCATAGGAGTAGGCAAATGTTAACAGCATGTGCAGACAATGTCCATCAGAGCTTGCTTTACTTTTTCCTTTTTAACTTTTTTCAATACAGAGTTCCTCTTTGTGCAGCCCCGGCTGTCCCGAACTCCCTCTAGACCACAAGTCCGCCTGCCTCTGGCTTTCTCACCTCTGGCTATCAACAGCCCGAAGGCTGCCCCTACAGAGTGCTACAACAGAGATTAGCCACTGTCTCTTCCTGCATCCGCATACAACAACCAGTGAGCTTTGAGGGACCGGAGAAGGCTGCATCTTCTCAATCATACACACATGCAGACCACCCGATTATAGCTGTTCTGGGATCTGTCCTTTCCTTGTGTCTGTCCTGTCTTCACTTCCTTGCCACCCCAGCTAGGTCAGTCCCTGAAGCCATGCAGGATGAGGCAGATCACAATCAGACTGGCTCATTAATACACTTGCTAAGTAGGCCAAAGTGACCCCCAGTTCTGATGACCCTGAGTGTTGCAGACTCAGACACGTGCCACCCCCACACTCCATTTATGTAGTATTGGGGATGAAACCCAGGGTTTCATGCACCCCACCCCATGATCTGAATGGAAAAGGTGTCATACAATTGTAACCCTAGTATGACAAGAGGCTAAGGCATAAGGATTATCCGGAGTTCAGGACAAAAATGGGCTAAATACTGAATTCCAGGCCGTTCTGACTTAGAATATGAGACCATGTCTACAACACCTCCCCCCAAGCACACACCTTATCATATAAACTCTTCCCATCATTACTGTCTTTCACTTAAAAGGAATCTCTTAAAAACACACTTTTTAAAAAGGTCTCAGATACATTTACTTTGGTTTCTAAGCTGGAACATGGATGGTCAGGGACTCCGGGGGTTGGCGTCTTCCATCTGACTGATAATCAACTGAAACTGTGACTTAGTCTGTACTCCATCCATCAACAACATGATTCTCCTGTTGTTGTACATTCTGAAGTTCTTCCTTTGAAGAAAACTGAACCCATCACCTGCCTCTGTGAAAGCCAGTATATTACACCTTTTTATATGGCCAAATTGATCAAAATGTTCTCTTAGCTCACTTGCTGTCGCGGTCCAGGGAATTTTTCTGATAAAACATGCTGACCAGCACGCATCTGCAGCACCACCACCTGACTCATAGCCGAGACTGCCACGCTAACAACTAAAAAGACTTTCAGGAGACAGTTGTGTAGCTGGTCTGTTTAAGGGGCCCCTGGCAGTGGGATCTATCCCTGGTGCAGGAGCTGGCTTTCTGGAGCCCATTACCTACGGTGGGAGGTCCTGGGCAGCCTTGACGCAGGGGGAGGGCTTGGTTGTGCCTTAACTGAATGTGCCAGGCTTTGCTGACTCACCACGGGAGCCCTCACCCTTTTGAAGGAGGATGGGGAGTGAGTCGAGGGGAGAAGGCTAGGGGAGAGCAGGAGGGATGAGAGAGGAATCTGCGGTTGATGTATAAAATGAATAAAAAAATTTCTTAAATAAAAAAATACACTTTCAAAAGCTGGGTGGTGGTGGTGCACACCTCTAATCTCAGCACTTGGGAGGATTTTTGTGACTTTGAGGCTAGCCTGATCTACAAAAGCTCCAGGAGAGCCTGGGCTGTTACATGTAGAAATCCTGCCTCAATCCCCACCCTTACCCTCCACAAAAACACTTTCAAGAACCAGGTATGGTGGAGCACATTTTAATCCCAACATTTGGGGAGGCAGAGGCAGGTGGATCTCTGTGAGTTCAAGGCCAGCCTGGGCTACAGAGCGAGTTCCAGGACAGTGAAGGCTATACAGAGAAACCCTGTCTCGAAAACAAAAATGCCCCAAAGACTCTCAATATCTTGGTAATGTTACATTTTATTAAATTCAAGTTAAAAAAACAAAAAACAAAACAACCCACATGGACTCTTTATCAATCAATAATGTGACTGTGGATAGATTAAAAATACCCTTGGCTGGGAGGTGGTGGTTCATGCCCTTAACCCCAGCACTTGGCAGCCCTATTTCCCTAAGTTCAAGATCAGCCTGGTCTACAGAGGTAGTTTCAGGACAGCCAAGGACACACAGAGAAATTCTGTCTTGGGGGAAAAAAAAACCTTAGAGAGAGCACTAGAGAGATGGCTCAGCAGTTTGTTGCTTTTCTAGAGGAGTAGGGTTCAATACCAAGCACCCACATGGCAATTAATAACCACCTATAACTCTAATTGCAGGGAATCCAACACCTACCTCTGGCCTTCGTAGGCCCCAGGAATGTTATATGTTGCAGAGACATGCATACAGGCAAATCACCTATACACATAAAATATAAAACACACAACACCACTGCACAAACATCAATTTTAAACAAAAAGTGGATTTAAAGAATCTGGGGTCCTTTAAGGCATCTCTTATAAAAGCCATGTGGAATGGATTCTATTTTAGCTTAGATAATTGGTTAACATTGCATTTTACATTATCTTATGCACCTATACTGACCATTATTCTATCAAAATCAAAGCAAAACAAAATGAAATAAAATACAAACATATCTTTTTATGAAAGTAAGACAAATTCTGACACACACCCCACCCCACCCTCGCCCAAGACAGGGTCTCTAAATAGCCCAGGCTGTTCTGGTAGTCACTATGTAGACTGGATTGGCTGCGAACTCACAAGAGATTGGACTGTTTCTGGCTCCCAAGTGCTGAATCAAAGGAATGTGGCCAAATCTGACCATAAATTTGCTTTCTCTAGTGTAATGTGACTCACAGAATGTCACCTAGCCCTCTCTTCCTTATTAGCGTTTCTCAAACTGAGTACTACTGGCACATGGGTCTTACTAACTCCTTGTTGGGGCTGTCCTACAAAACAGGATGCTGAGCGACACCCTTAGCTCAACCAATCAGATGTCAGCAGCATCCATCCAACACAAAGAAAACTTTAAAACTGTCAATATTGCCGGATGGTCATGGAGCACACCTTTAATCCCAGAGCTCAGGAGGCAGAGCCAGGTGGATCTCCGTGAGTTCAAGGCCAGCCTGGTCTACAGAGCGAGATCCAGGAGAGGCACCAAAACTACACAGAGAAACCCTGTCTCAAAAAACAAACAAAAAACTCCTGATGTGTGGTAAATCCTATCTCCTGTCTTTTGAAGTCCTAAGCATCCACCAAAATTCTGAAGGAAGTACACAGATTAATTAAAAAAATATTTTTAATTAATGACTTAACTTAAGGCATCAATCATACTGACAATCTACTGGCTCGTTACTAAACTGTACATTTGAAGTCCACTGCTTTTTTTTTTTAACTCTCAAAATTAAAATAGAAATATCCAGGGAAGTAAAACAACGGAGTGCAGTAACAGTACCGTCAAGACTAGTCATCTATGTAAACTCTAAAGAGCACAACGCTAGTTCATAGCAATTTCCTAGTTGTGGGTTTTAGATACACTGTCTTTTGGATGAATTGAATGGTTTCTGAGACTCTATTTCATTATGCAGTCCAGCCTGGTCTACCAACTCAAAATCTTGGGATTTCTGGAATGAGTCATCAGGCCCAGAATAGGGATTAACTTCTTAACAAATGCATTTCAAGACTGAAAATATTTAGTTAAAAAAAGTTGCAAATATTAAGCAGCATGCTGTTTTATGATCTGTACCAAAACCAAAAATGAACTATAAAACTAACAATAACTCTATAAATAAAAGCTAGTTTTCTACATATTTCAATAAAAGACATTTAGTAATTAAATGTTACTGTCAATTAAACTGATGAACTTTATTGGGGTTAAAACTATAACAAAGTTCATCCTAAAAGATTTTGCAATGCAAAATTCTTCCACTCAGTGAGTATTTAATTTGAATGCTAGAAATTACAGGCAATTTTGAAAAGCAGACTCACATTCATAAAACTTTATACATCATTTGAACTAACATATATGTTTATACTACTAAAAGCAAACATGCATTGCCTTCACACATTCCTGTATCATGATTTTTATATAGTACATTATATATAACACGACTCCTCATCACCAAATGCATTTTATCATACACTTGATCCATTCTCCTTGGATTTCTGATCTCTGTCTTCATTCTTTATGTTATCCTATAAAATAAGAACAAAGTATAACGTTATTAGTTTCTGATTACTCTGAAGTTAGCTTAAAATAGTAGTTACTGAGTGGTAAATATCAATAAATTAATTTTAATACATGGCTGCCCAATTTTTCGTTAATTTTAGTGGTATGGGACAGTCAACTCAGGACTTGGCCACTGGGCAACTACCAATCTAGCCAAATATTTGGTCTAGTAAATACATACACACAGTAAAAATATAAACATAAATTATTTTCTTGCAAAACTGTGTTAGTTTTGGAAGAAAATAGTTATTTCGGAATTACTTTTGAATAGGTTCTGGAAGGATGGAATCCTGGGAAAATTATAATTACTTGTTTCTAGGAAAAACTATAAAGACTGTAACATTAAATTAAATTGAAGATGCCAGGAAGTTTAAACAAACATGAAAACATAGAAAAGACGAAGTTTCTAACCTTTTTGAGGACAGTGTGGATATCATCCATAACTGTGGATAGATTTCTGAGTGTTTTATTCAATTGGTTTTCAAACTGCAAATTCATGTTTTCTGAAACCTTCAAGTTTTCTTGTAACTGACCAAGGTCTTTTTTGACCTCTCTGAGTTCACCAGAGAGGCTTTTGTTAGAATTCTCCAAGTTTAATATAGTTTTTCCATCTTCATCTGTTAAAAAAAAATTTCAAAATGTACCATTTTGATTCACATGATAGAAAACCCACTCTCACAAATTGTCCTATGACTTTCATGTGTGTGCTGTGGCATGTGTGCCTGCCCACATACACATACACATACACACACACACACACACACTCATACATACATGTAATGGAAAATAAAGTTTGAGCTATATAAACACAAAAGCAAGTAGACCTGGTGATAAAGGCCTGTAATTCTAGCTATTCAGGGGCCTAAGGAAAGAAGATCCTTGGCCAATGAATGTGTTTGAAGCTCAGTTTGGGCAACTTCTTTTAACTATGTTTCAAAGTCAAAATACAAATAAAGACTTTTTTGTATTTTGAGCTGGTTTTAAAGCTCACAGCAGCAATTACTCAAATTGCATGAGGCCCTAATGCAATACTGCAATAAACAAAGAGCAACCTCCACAATACCAAAACTTCTGTGAAATGTTTATAAAGTTAAATCAATTTCACTAGTTCTAAAGTACAACACAAACTGAGTATGCTGGCACACAGCTGTAATATCAAGCCCTAGTAAGGCTGAGAAAGGGACTGCTGGGGGTCTGAGGCCAACATGGGCTACATAGTAAGTTTTGTAACACACTAGGCTACAAAGTGAGACCTTGTCTCAAAAAAAGAGAAAGAAAAAAACTATCAACAGTTTTCAATAGTGCTACTTCCAATTTGACGGTTCTTTTTGTTTTGAGACAGAGTCTCAGTTGTAGCTGTTCTGGCTGGCCTGAAATTTGTTATATAGACTATTTCTCCAACTCACAGAAATCCATCTGCCACTCTGTGCCTGGCACAAGTTCCATTTTTGATGAGTATTTAGAGAAAATAGAAAACAGTCAAGCTTATGTGGTTCTAGAAGAGGTTAGAAAAGATCAAAAAGGTTTGGTATGTGTCTCAGGCCTATAACTCCAGTACTTGGGAGGACACAGAGTAAGAGCCTATCTCAACATCTCACACATAGGCAGATTCTTACAAAGCTAAGCAGCAAAATCATGAAAACTAAAGCCAGGCGTTGACCAGATAGCTCAGCAGTAAAAGGACATGCTGCTCTTGCAGAGGACCAGAGCTACTAGCATCCACGTTGAGATGGCTCACAACTGTAGGAAACTCCAGCTCCAAAGGATCGGGATCTGATGCCCCTACCTTGGAGGGTGGGTATACACACACACACACACACAGACACACACACACACCATTAACAGTGATGGCTTATCTGTGCGTATACACTGTGCCATTCCAGTACCCTCAAAGCACCAGCACAGCCAACAACATCCTCACCTGTTTTTTCTTCTAATAACTGGAGCTTCTGTTCTACCTCAGCTCTTACTTTTTCACTCTTTTCCAATTTTTGTAAGAGACTTCCAACATCCACCATCGCACCATTGTACACGATAAGTCCTACATTTTCTTCTCCATCTTTTGATTCCTGTTTTACTGTCGGTGTTGGAAGTAATAATCTGTTTCCTAGAATATAAAACATTTTCCTATAGCAACTTATGAAGAATATGGTTACAAAGACAGACAAGGAGCAAGATCTGGCCAGTGTCTAGTGTCTGCCCGTCATTTCAGCACTCGGGAGGCTAAGGCAGGGGAATCCTAACTCAAGGCCAGCAGGGCTCTAGAGACAAAACACAACAGAAGACCCCACATCATAAGGTATCCAACCTAGCATGTCTTCCTGCAATGATTCTGACTCTTCCTGGTTTTCTTCATCTTTCGAGGTGTCTGTTAGTTTCCGATAAAAGCATGATTCTCGGAGTACTACTTTATTGAGAAGTTTCTTTACCTGTTACACAAGCACATAAACAAAAAGATGAAAATTCAATTATTTTACGCATTACACAAGCAAATAAACAAAAAAATAAGATGAAAATACTCTATTTCCCTGCAGTATGAGCTAGAGCCTCATCCAGACTTGGGGAATGGCTGTTACTGAGTTAGATCTCCAGGCTGAAGTCCATTTCATTTTTCTATTCTTGTAGCCCTGCTTGCCTGGTTCCGCCTCTGGAGTGGTAGGATTAAGAGTGTGTGCCACCGTACACGCCAGCTGTGGACATTTCCTGCTGCGTCTCTGTGCAGCCGCATGTGTTTCAGGTGCCCAAGGAGGCCAGAGAGGGGGTCAGAACTCCTGAACTGCAGGTCTGACAGCTGTGCATCATCTCACGTGGGTGCTGTGAAGAGAACCCAAGTTCTCCCCAAGAACAGTGAGTGTGGTCTTAACCACTGAGTCATCTCCAGCCCTGAAGCACATTTCTTGATTCTCCCACAACTGTGTTGTAGTTTTCAAAAACAGTAAGCATCAACTGTGATCGTTTTCTAAGCTATTTACTATTACTCAGTTTAGAGTATTAGACAAGTATTTTCTCTATAAATTGGTCATTTAAGTTATTTAAAAAAAAACTGTAGTGGTTGGTAGTGTTCATTTTCCTTATATGTGAATACATGTGCATGTGCATGTACATGTCTAGAAGTCAGAGGGCATCTTAAGAATCAACTCTGCTTCCACTGCATGGGTCCTCAGGATTCAACTCACATCATTAGGCTTGGGGATAAGAATCTCAACCTAAGGAGCCATTTCATAAGGCCAGTGTTTTCATTTTGGTTTTGAGACAGGATTTCTCTCTATCCCTGGCAGTCCTGGAACTCACTTTGTAGACCAAGTTGGTCTTGAACTTATAGAGGTCCACCTGCCTCTGTCTTCCAAGTGCTGGAATAAAAGGTGTACTCTACCATGACCCACCCAGTGTTTTGGTTTGGTTTTTAAGAGACAGGGTTTCTCCATGTAGTTTTGGTGCCTGTCCTGGATCTCGCTCTGTAGACCAAGCTAGCCTCGAACTCACAGAGATCCTCCTGTCTCTGCCTCCCGAGTGCTGGGATTAAAGGAGGGTGCCACAGCCGTCTGGCCAGTGTTTTGTTTTTTTAAGACAGGATCTTGCTATGCAACTCAGGTTGGCCTTGAACTCACAATACTCTTATCCAAGGTTTCCAAGTATTAATATTACAGGTATGATAGAAACACTAATCCAAACTTTAAAGTATAATGTTTAATTCCAAATAACAAGAAATACCAGAAAGCCAGGCATGGTGGTGTACAACTTTAATCCCAGCACTTGGGAGGTGGAGGCAGGTAGATCTCTGCTAGTTCCAGGACATCCAGGGCTCTATAATAACCACCCTCTCCAAACACACACACACACAAACCCTCCACCAGCAATAGGAAGACTATGTCAATTATGAAATATATATGACAAACTATTAAGCAGCTATAAGAATGATGTAAGTCTATTTTCTCTTCTTATATGTTTTAAAACTCTAGTCAAGTTGAGCCTTAAATTTGCAGTGATCCTCTTGCCTCAGACACCCAAGCACAAGGTTTTCAGACATGAGTCACTAAACTCCGCTATATTCCATTTTTATGATAGAACCAATGATAAACTGGTGAGTAAAAAGGGCCCCATCTATATATACAGAACAATTTCATCGTCTATAAATATGAGTAAGATAAAAAGTTCTACAAATGGGGCTGGAGAGGTAAGTTAGCAGTTAAGAATCCCGGCTGCTCTTCCAGAGGGCCAGAGTTCAAGTCCCACATGGTAGTTCACAACAATCTGATGCCCTCTTCTGGCATTAATAAAAATTACTTTTAAAAAAAGTTCTAGAAATGGTTCTCTATTAGTCCTGAGGAAGAGAACTAAGGAAAGAGTGAACAAACTTTGTTCTTAATGGAGAGAAGGGCCTTCTGTATCATGGGAGGAAAAGAAAGAAGAACGGAAGAAGGAGAGAACTCAAAAGTAAAAACTACTTTTAAAAAATGGGTTCAGCTGGGCAATGGTGGTGAATGCCTTTAACCCCAGCACTCAAGAGCCAGAGGCAGGAAAGTTCCACACCAGGGATACATACAGAGACATGCTCTCAAAAACAAATAAATAGCCGGGCGGTGGTGACACACTCAGGTAGGAGGCAGAGGCAGGTGGATCTCTGTGAGTTCCAGGCCAGCCTGACTTACACAGCGAGATCCAAGACAGGCACCAAAACTAAACAGAGAAACTCCGTCTCGACAAACAACAAAATTAAATAAAATAAAATAAATTAAAAAATAAGCAAGCAAACAAAAAACCAATTTTTTTACATATGTGTGTTAGTGTGCATACATGCATGCGGGCAACTGCATAGGTCATAAACGGGGTATTGGATACCTCGGAACTAGAGTTACAGGCAGTTGTCAGCCACCTGACCTGAGTGTTGGGGCTGTGGACTGTCTGCAAGAGAACAGTGCATGCTCTTAACCACTGAGCCATCTTTCCAGCCCCTAAGAGATAGGGTAGCCCTGACTGTTCAGAAACTCAATTTATAGACCAGACTGACCTCAAACTCACAGAGAACCACCTGCCTCTTCCTCCCGAGTGCTGGGATTAGAAGTGTGCGCCACCACTTCCCTGCAATAACTTTTTTAAAAGGCAAATATGTGTGTGTATGGGTTGTGTCTGTCTAAGCACACAGAGGTCAGAAGTAACCGTTCAGGAGCTGGCTCTCTCCTGTCATTTGGGTACCAGGAATCAAACTCAGATGATCAGGTTGGCAACAAGTACCATTACCCACTGAGAGACATCCTGCTGGCCCCAAAGACAGTTTCTTTAAAAGGGATAATATTCTAGCCAGGCAGTGGTGGCGCACACCTTTAATCCCAGCATTCAGGAGGAGGAGGCAGGCGGATCTCTGTGAGTTCGAGGCAGGCTGGTCTACAGAGTGAGTTCCAAGACAGCCAGGGCTGTTGTTACACAGAGAAACCCTGTCTTGAGGAAAAAAACAAAAAAGTTAATGTTCTAGAAAGTTTATATTAAAAAAAAGGGTCAAGGCCAACCTGGTGGCTTGTTCCTGTAAACACAAGACTTAAGAGGCTGAGGCAGGATTGCCACAAGGGCAAAGCCAGCCTGGGCTACAAAGTGAGACTTATTTCAAAAGACTACAGGAAAGATGGCTAGTACTTACAATATTAGATAAGTGAAATGAATTTATTCTCCTGTCTCCCCTTTTGGAAGGGTAACCTCATAAAAAGTTCCTGAGCTATGATGTAACTTAGTGGAAGAACACTTGTCTAGTGATGACTGAGGCCCTAGCTTCCAAGGACCACAAGAAAAAAATAAGTTATGAAAATTCCTTTTATTTTAAATTCACAAGATCAATTACCTGAGCCCGAGAAAGATGCAATCCAAGAGTGTATAGTATTTCTTCCAAATCCTTTTCAAGAAGGTAACCACAATGGCTTTGATCAAAATAAACAAAGGCCATCAGTAGATCCCTGTTAACTGTGACCATCTGAGTCTTCTCTTTTTCCTAGAATGGTCGAACAGAAGATACGGTATACAGTTTTACTATCATGGAAGAATGAGAAATCAAGGCTGTGTCTACATGAAATCACTAATCTTAAAAAGATCTTTGTCTCATTTTAGTAAAATGAGTGGATTTTATATACGAATATGAAAGAACTGTGACAAACACAGATACCCTAAAATCAGTAAATGTCGGGTAAGGAAATCACTATTTTCTGAAGAATGTGCTATGGAATAAACACCTCTGGAGGGAAAAGGAAGAGAAGAAGAGTAAGCAGCAGCAGTGGCGGCAGAAACCTACCTTGTCTCTAGAGGGCCTCTCCTTGCAGTAGCGGCTGACGTCTCTCTTGTCGTCTCGCTTGCTCATTTCTTCCTCTTCCCTATCTGGAAAACAAAATAAAGAAGAAAAAACTTACCACACAGACATTTCCAACTCTCGTAGAAACCCAGATTATGCTTCCGTTACAGAAGTTCTTCAAAGATGAAGTGACAGACATATAAAAATCATGTAGAAATAAAAAGTTTTGATGTTATAAGGAAAAGTTAAGAAAAAACAAGAAGAAGCGGGTGGTGCTGACATTGGCCTTTAATCACAGTACTCAGGAAGCAGAGCCAGGAGGAACTTTGTAAGTTCAAGGCCAGCCTGTTCTACAAAGAAGAGTTCCAAGACAGCTAGGGCTACACAGAGAAACTCTGTCTCAAAAGAATAAACAAAGCAAAACCAGTAGGAAACTTATAAATTCCCACATGGCAGTTCATAACTGCCATAACTTTAGTTACAAGATACTAACAATACACAGCCATACATGCAAACAAAATACTCATACACATAAAATGAAAAATTGGAGGAAAAGGAAACACTGCTTTACTGAATCAAACTGCTGATTTCTCTATGTAGGAGTTTGTGTGTGCACACGTGTCCTGTGCATGTGGAGGCCAGAGGCTCATGTGAGGCGTCTTTGGACTGTTCTGCATCTTACTGAGGCAGTGTCTCTCGCTGGTTTGACTAGGCTGGTAATGAGCTCCAGGCATCCAGCTGTCGTCACCCTCCCCAGGGCTGCTAGTACAATGTCACGTGAGTACTCAGGGAGTCAGACTCAGGTCCTCATGATTGCCCAGCAAGCTCGTTAGCAACTGAGCCATCTTCTCAGCCCATCTATAAATACATGCAAAACCTAACACTTCCCCCTTGCTTCTTTGAACCGTTGGTGTTCTATAACACAAACTAGCCCTCCCCCGTCTCAGTCTCCCTAGTGCTGAGAATCCAAGGTGTGCACCACTACATGATTAGTGGAGAGAAGGCCCAGTGAGCAAAGCATTTGCTTAACAAGCACGAGAACCTGAGTTGGAGTCCCCAGGACCAGATAAAGCCAGATACCATGGCTTGAGTCTACAATCCCATCATTGCTCTGGTGAGGTAAAGGTGGAGACAGGAGAATCCCTGACAGCTCCTTGCCAGTTAGATCAGTGTATGCAGTGGCAAATAAAAACTGTCTCAAACCCTGGTAAAAGGCAAAGGCCAGAACCCAAGGTTGTCCTCTGATCACCAGGCTTGCTCCTGTACGTACACATCAGAAGCTCAAAGAGCACACAAAAGAGGAAGCCAGAGCGCTTGTTCAGCAGGCAGAGGGACTTGCCACCAACTGCACCCGACAGAGTTGTTACATGGGGAAACGGACTTCTGCAAGTTGTCCTCCCACTGAAACACGGGCACAGAAACCCAGATGTAATACAAAATCTTCAAGTTTAAGGTGAAGACAAGCTGGGTGTGGTGGCACAGATCTTTAATCCTAGCTCTCAGAGGCAGGCAAACCCTTTCTTAAAAACAAATAAATAAAAAATATTACACTATATGTTTTAAAAATTTAGATAGTCTCATTATGTAGCACAGGTTAGCATTTAATTCACAGCAGTTCTGCCTGAGCCTTCAAAGTGCTGAGATAACAGGCACATAAATCTTCCAACGCTGGGTGGGGATTTAGCGAAGTGGTAGAGCGCTTGCCTAGCAAGTGGAAGGCCCTGGGTTCGGTCCACAGCTCCGAAGCAAAAAACAAAACAAAACAAAAAACTGGTACCTTTACAATGAGTATCTTACTTTTCTGGTTGGGAATATAAGTCAGTGGTAGAATGTTTGCCGATTTATTATATGTAAAGCTTCAGGTTTGACCCTTAGTAACATAACACAAAAGAACATCTTAATTTTTGACCCAAAAAAAAAAAAAAAAATCCCTTTTTCTAGTTCTGGGGATTAAATGGAACCTTTTTCCACATCTGGCAAACTACCAATTCTGAGATAGGCATTTATTACCTTGTCCAAGATGGCTTTGAATTTATCCTGCCTTAATCCTCCAAAACAGCTGGGATTAAAGATCTGCTATACCAGGGCTGGACAATTTTGATCAACTTAATTAAAACATACCTTGTTATCTACCCTTGTGATTACTAATAAGATCGGTCACCACTTCAAACACTGAATATTTGTTAAAACTATCATTTTCTGGGGCTGAAGAAATGGGTCAGAATTTTTTAAAAGCACTTATTGCTTTTGCAGAGGATCCAGTTCAATACCCAGCACCAGCATGGTGACTCACACCTGTCTGTAACTCCAGGTACAGGAGATCCAACGCCCTCTTCTGACTCCCAAAGGCCCCAGGTATGCATGAGGTTCAGACACACATACAGTCAAAACATTCACACACATAAAATTAAGTTTAAAAATATTTTTTAAGTACTAATATATAAATGGGGAAGAAGACATAAGGAAAATAATGCTACATTGCAGACCACTCTGTAACATCTACAAAGCAATTTTACGTAAGGTTGGCACCAGGATAGACAGGCCTCAGTGAGAAAGAAAGAGCTGAGCACAGATCTCAGGAGGTTTGAGGATGTGAAAGAGGATGGCAGAAGAAACCGTCAGTGCCAGGCTCCTAACAGAAGAGCACTAAGTGACAGGTTCAAGACCTCCGAGTGTTGAGGAGCAAGGGCCAGCAAGATGCTTCAGTGGATAAATCACTAGCTTTGCAAGCATGATAACCTGAGTTCAATGCCCAGATCGCATGGTAAAGGAGAGAACCGACTCCTGAAAGCTGTCCTGACTTCCATAGGAGCCATAGTAAATGTTCTAAAATTACCATGCCACAAGGACTGACGAAACAAAACATGGCCAACACCATCAAGTGTTCAATTGGTAATTAAAATCAACAGCCCGATGTGGCAGGATGAGCTTGTAGTCACAGCTCTCACTTGGGACAGTGAGGCAAGAGTGTCACCCAAAGCCACCCTGGGTACATAGGCCATTATCAGTACACAGTGAGACTGTCTTCCACAAACTGGGAAAGCAGAAACTATCTGGCCCGTCCTCCAGTTCTGAGGTCACCTACTGCGTACCATCTTCCTCATCCTCGGCGTCTTCCGCCTCCATCGGGTCATACTCATCCTGATTATTATCTTCTTCCGTTTCATCATCATCTTTAGAATCCTCTTTCCTTTTTTCTTCTTTCTGTAATTTAAGATGCCTTAAAATTAACCAATATTATGACAAGACAGACAAGCAAACCGAAGTCATTAAATGGATGTGTTTGTAACAAGTCCAATTACAGATTTCTTGCAACATAGTGACCTATTCAAGGATGGCATGGTGGGCATGTCCACAATCTGAGCACTTGGAAGGTGAAGGCAGGAGAATGAGGAGGTCCCAGGTCACAGCAAGACAGACAAAGGACAGAGAAACAGAAAAAAAGGAAGAAGGGATAGAGAGTTGCCTCAGACATACAGAGCAGTGAACCGCCGCTCTTCCAGGGAACCTGCCCAGCACCCACATGGCAGCTCACAACCATCTGTAACTTAACTTCAATCTCAGGGGAGCCACACTCTCTTCTGACTTCCACGGTCACCATGCACACACACAGAGCATAGATACACATACAGGCAAAACATATACATTAAAATAAAAAGAAAGAAAAGGAAGAGAGGGAAGGAGGAAAAGAAAGCAGAAAATTAGCTATAGATATTTAGGCTTTGCTATGTGGCTCAGGCTGGACTTGAACTCCTGACTCTCCTTTTCCACCTTTGATATATAGGATTACACAAGCTCTAGTTTTTTGAGACACTCTCATGACCTGTCTCAGATACCCAACACAATATCCAACACTTTCAGTTTGGCTTTGGTTCCCGTCTAGAGGTTAGAAGTGCATATTTCTAAGTTCTGTTGCCTATCCTGGAAATTACAGACCTTCCTCTCATCTCTGTCTTCTTTTTTGTCTTTATCATCGCCTGATTTTCTCCGTTTTGGTTTTGGATCATCAGTATCATCATCCCTTTCTTCTTTTTTATCTTTTCTCTCATCTTTTTTGTTTTTCTTCTCCTTTTCTTTCTTGTCCTCTTTCTCAGGAAGAGAGAGTAATGATTTGTATATTCTGACTCCAAAATCTCTTTGAAGCATTTCATTGAAAAGTTCTGCAAACAATGAAACCTATAAAAAGACACCAACATTAATCCAGACAAATTCAATACAAATACTGAATAAATCCAGCAGTTAATCATATATCATGCACTATCTTGCCACACATATTATCTATACCTCTAGGAGAGCTGTTAATATTTTATGAGGGAGATAAAGAAGAAATCAAGCACTATAAAAATGGATGTGAATGATGTCAAGACTATGAAATCCTCAAAAGAACTAGTTGTGGTGGTGGTGCACGCCTTTAATTCCAGCCCTTAGGAGGCAGAGGCAGGCAAAACTGTGACTTCCAAGCCACTCTGGTCTATTTATGAGTTCCAGGCCAGCCACCGCCATACAGTGAGACCCTGTATATAAATAAATAAATATCCTCAAAGAACAACATTTAAAAAAAAATTTTTTTTCTAGACAAGGTTTCTCTGTGTAGCCTTGGCTGTCATGGAACTCATTCTGTAGACCAGGCTGGCCTTGAACTCACAGAGATCCACCTGCCTCTGCCTCCCACGTGCTGGGATTAAAGGTGTGCACCAACCACCACCACCCAAAAAATATTTTTAAAGACAAGATCTTTCTATGGTACGGCAGGCTGGCTTTGAACTCATGTTCCATATGCTTCACACTGCTAAATGCTGGCATTACAAGCTCATGTTGTTATGCTCTGTGTAAAAGATGTACTGCTGGCCGGCGGTGGTGGCGCACGCCTTTAATCCCAGCACTTGGGAGACAGAGGCAGGCAGATCTCTGTGAGTTCGAGGCCAGCCTGGGCTACCAAGTGAGTTCAGGAAAGGCGCAAAGCTACACAGAGAAACCCTGTCTCGAAAAACCAAAAAAAAAAAAAAAAAAAAAAAAAAAAAAAAAAAAAAAAAAAAAAAAAAAGATGTACTGCTAAGCATGGTAGTATGTTCCTGTAAACTCAGCATTTGGGAGGTAAGGCTGGAAGATCAACAGTTCACCATTATCCTTGGTCACATGAGACTGACTCAAAAAACTAGAGCTGGGTATAGTGCTGTATACCTGTGATCCCATATACAAAGGTAGAAAAGAGGAGGATCATGAGTTCTTCAAGTCCAGCCTGAGCCAAATAGCATGTTTGAGACTAGACTGGGTGGCATGAGATACCATCTCACAATAAACAAACAAACAAAAACTGGAACCATATAAGCAGAACAAACACACCGAAAACAGAATGTAAATATTGTTATACTTGGTGATGCATTGATGTAATTGGCTCTAAAAATACTGAAGCAGAAGAATCATAAGTTGAAGGCCTGACTAGATTACAGATTGAACTGAAGGCCAGCCTGAAGACTCAGCAAGACTACTAACAGTAAAAACAGGTTGGAGAGGTAGCTCAGTGGTAGAGGTTTGCATAGCATGCATGAGCCCCTGAGCTCAATACCAATAGAGAGGAGCTGGGCATGGTGGTGCATGCCTGGGAGGCAAGTGGATTTCTGCGAGTTCCTGGCCAGACAGAACTATGTAGTAAGACCCTGTTGAGATAGAGAGAGACGAGAGACAGAGACAGGCAAAACAGAACACAAACTCAAGTTGAAAGATAATACCACTTATTTTCTCTTACAATCCAAGCAGTCACAAAATTTTCAAATCCATTAAATGGTATTTTAATTCTAAAGAAAACAATAAAACATTACACCATCCTTAAGAAAGACAACTAGGGGCTGGAGAGATGGCTCAGTTTGATTCCCAGCACCCACATGGAGGTTTGTAAACATCTGGAACTCCAGATCCAGGGGACCTGACCCTCTCTTCCGGCCTCTACAGGCGTCAGACACACATGTCAAGCACAGACATACACAGTGACAGAACAACCACCCAAAGAAACAATGCGACACACAAGGTATGAGTCTCCTGACACCTCTCAGGAATGCCCACAGGACAGTCACAGGAGCACAGGTTTGTGACTGCAGCACAGAAGACAGAGCCTGGCCTATACAGCAAGATCAGCTAGGGCGCTACTAGAAATAGTCTCCAAAAAAAAAAAAAAAAACCAAAATGAAAAACAAAGAATAACTTACATCTAATTGGTAATTTACAGCAAAAAAAAAGACAAAACCACAGCAAAGGACTGGGACAGCTAAAGTTGGTCTGTTGTGTCTAGTAAGAGACCTTAGAGGATAAATCTGACTTTCTCATCACAAACAATGGTGCCCAAACGACACAAACAATGGGAACAATCATAGAAACACTCAAGGATTCAAGAAATTCATTGAAGAGTCAGTCACAACTGTGGGCATCATCTGGATAATTCCAACTTTAACATTACCTCGAACGAATGCTCTTTGTTATCTTCCAATCTGTAATCCAAAAGGACACTCAAAGACATGATGCTGCAATCAAACTTGCCACTTTTTGCAGCCCAGTTTGGATGGACAATGATGGCTGGTTCATCCGGCAAAATGTACCTTCTTTCTTGACGCTGCCGTTCCATTTCCTCTTGTCGCTTTCTCTCTTCCTCCTGGACATGGGAGATTTTAAAGCACGATGAGGCTTCCATGTACAAAGTGCATGTGTACTGAAATGTACTCTAGTTATAAAATAAAATAAAGGAGCTGGGTGTGGTGGTTCATGACTGCAATCCCAACACTTGGTGGCAGAGACAGAAGGATGACCTCGAGTGAGTGAGTATCAGGCTAGCTTCTACTACAGAGTGAGTTCTTGTTTCAAAAAAACAAAGATCAAAATCCTCTGACTTCTTACAGTGATAATAATGGTTAAAAACAGAGACAGAACCTTTTACGGCTCTTGATTCTTTCTTCATTTTCCTTGGTTACACTGGTTTATTTAAGGGGGCAGGAGCACCTGTGTGGAGGTCAGCAGACAGGTAATTATTTCTCTCCTTCCACTATGAGTTCTAGAGATTGAACTGCTGTTGTCAAGCTTAGCAGAAGTGTCAAAGAAAAATCTGACTTTTAAAAATAACTTCACTAGGGCTGGAGAGATGGCTCAGCCGTTAAAGGCTAGGCTCACAACCAAAAATAACTTCACTAAAGGATACCAAGCTTTCCTGAGGAAACAGTCTGTTCCTGAGCTAGGATATGGACAGTACACACCCTATCCTGCTCTAAAGCAGCGACAGAAGCTGAAGGACTCAAGCCCTGGCCGGCTCTGGAACAGTATCATCATCCAAAAGATATTTATAACCCACGGAATAAAACAAGAAACCACAAACTCCACAAACTGCCTAGGAACATAGTAAATTTCTTGTTGTCACAAGAAATGTCCTCAAGAAGTCCCCAGAATCACCAGGCCTAGCAGACAGTCTGCCAGAGCAGAGGCTGGCTCCCTTCATGCCCAATCTCTCTCACTTGGTGCTACTGAGGAAGCACTGACTTGCTGTCTGTCAGCTGAGGTATCACAATACGAAGGCAAGGCTGGTGGACATTAATCTCAGAACCCAGGAGGCAGAGGCAGGCCGATCCCTGACTTCAAGGCCACCCTGGTCTACATTCAGAGTTAGTTCTAGGACAACCAGGGCTACACAGAGACCCTGTCTCAAAAACCAAACAAACAAGAAACCAATAAGGAACTATGCTACACATGCTTGTGATCACAGCACATGAAGAGTCAGAGACAGGAAGAGGATCATAAGGACAAGCCTGGTTTACATAGAGACTTCCAGGCCAGCCAGAGTCACATCAGTAGTACCTTATCCCAAAAAGTCAATTAAAACGGGGGATGGGGGGAGGGGTGAATCAGTGAGTAAAGGACCTTGCTGCCAACCCTGATGACCTAAGTTTGACCCCCAGACCCACAGGGTAGAAGAAGAAAATCAACTCCAGCAATTATCCTGTGACCTCTGGGCAAGTTCAGTGGCATGTTCAATCCCACACAGAATAAATAAATACAAATGAATTCTTTTGTATATTTGAGACAGGGTCTCATTATATATCTCTGGCTGTTCTGGAACTTACTATGTAGAGTAGGTTGGCCTTGGAATTCACAGAGATCCACCTGCCTCTGCTTCCTGGGATTCAAGTTCTGTGCCACCGCCTCCATTTATGTCATTCTTTTTGTTTTGTTTCTCTAACAGTCCTGCCTGTCCTGGAACTCTCTTTGTAGACCAACCTGGCCTCGAACTCAGATCCACCTGCCTTTGCCTCCCGAGTGCTGGGATTACAGGTGTGTGCCACCACGACCAGGCTCAATCTACTTACTCTTGAAAGACTTCAAAAGTCAGTGAAAAGACCATGGGGAATAGTACTTGCTATGAAAGCCTAAACACCCAAGTAAGTATCCACTGCCCACCTCTCACCCCTTAACCCAAGGTGAAAGAGAACCAAGGTGTGAAATTTCTTCACTTACACACACGCTAATAATAAAAATTAAAAAAAAAAAAAAGACCTTGGGCTAGAGAGGGCTCAGTGGTTGAGAGCATGTATCTTGAAGAGGACCCAGGTTTGTTTTTCCAACCACTCACATGGGGGCTCACAATCATCCATAATTTCAGTTCTAGGAGACCCAGCATCCTTTTCTGACTTCTGTGGGCACCAAGCATGTGGTGCACCATGTTGAAAAAATATTCTTGCAAATAAAAATAAAATAGATAAACCTTAAGGAGGGGAAAAAAAAAAAAAAGACTTCAAGGCCACTTTACTAACAACACTGACTGACTCGTTTTTGCAGCTGTCTGGAGAGGACAGGAAAGCCCGGCATCTCTGCCTTCACTATGCCTGTACCCTCTGCTCCCTTCTCATTTGGGCCAGTGTCCACTCAGCTGTCTTAAGAAATGATGATCATCTGAGAAGTTAAACCGAAAAGTAGAATACAGAGTGAATTTGACCTACACTTACCTAGTCTGCCTCTCCTAGGCTTACGGCTGAAGATACCTACTAACAACAACTATGACAAGAAAATGACATGAATTTTACTCCTCCCTTTCCAGTGAGCTTAGGAGAGCCTCCTGGATGCACTACTCAAGGTAGCTCCGCCGTTCCAGGCACACGTCCTCCCAGGCCTGGCTTTCTGCAGGGCACCGGGCTCCAAACTCAGGTCCTTGTACTACCTGAACCACTGGCTCATCCTCAGTCTATCTACTATCATCTCCATTTCGATGAGCACATTTCCCAACTACCCCAGAACTCTCTTCTCTCCCCAGTGATGGGATCCAACTCAAATGCACATTAGACTAGTGCCTTTCCATAGAGCTACACTCCAAGGTCCTCAAACTTAAAGACATTGATTTCTGAGCCAGGCACATGTCTGTAGCCTCAGTTCTCAAGAAGCAAAGGCCAAGTCACAGGATCTAAGCCAGGAGGGCTTCCCAGTGAGTTCTAGGCCAGTCTGAACTATTCAGTGATACCCTCTCAACCAAAAAAAAAAAAAAAAAAAAAAAAGGTTGGTTTGTCATGTCTCACTAAACTCCTTTACTCTAGGACAGCATCTACATTTCTTTTGAAATTCATTAACTACATGACCTTTTAAAACAAAAATTCTGGCAAGCTATTTTGAGTTTTGTGCTCTATATTCTTTTTTCTTTATGTGTACAAGTGTTTGGTCTTCCTACCTATGTTAACTACATGCCTAGTGCCCTCTGAGGTCAGAAATGGGCAGTAGATCCCATAGGGAGTAGCGGATGGGCTGATTTAATGTGTATTCTGACATGAGCAAGGCTGGCCCATGGTAAATTGGACAAGCTGTTACTCATATGAGCCAGGCTTAAGAGGAATGGCAAAGTTTGACTTGGAGTCTGTATATGAGCGTTTATGGATCAGATCAGTGTGTGTAAAGGCTAGCAGCTTCAGTTAGCTCCTCCTGGGTGTTTACAGCCTAAGATGGCTAACCTACCGAGATCTCATACCCAGACTAGCCAAACTTTCCTCCACACTGGACTCCATGAACAGGACAGGTAAGGTTCCGGGATGCAGCGGTACTGATTAGGAAACCCCCTGTGATTGCAGCTTCATTTCTATGGGTCTTTCCTTTCTCCATCGAGGATGCAACAGATCCCCTGGAACTAGTTAAGGATGATTGTGAGCCATCAT
The DNA here is from genome assembly GCF_004664715.2 of Peromyscus leucopus. NCBI lineage: Eukaryota > Metazoa > Chordata > Mammalia > Rodentia > Cricetidae > Peromyscus > Peromyscus leucopus. The sequence goes on along the minus strand of NC_051084.1, from coordinate 32,531,795 downwards.
GTTGGTGTTTGCTGGGCACTGAACCCAGGCCCTCTGCTAGCACAGCAAAAGCTTTTACCTCCGGAGCCACCCATCCAGGCCCTCCCACCCACCACTTTTGATAAGGAAAGCAATCATCACAGCCCAGGTTGGTCTCAATTTTAAGATCTTCTACCTCATGAGTACTGAGTACTCAGTTCAGACCAGCCTGAGCTAGCAAAGCAAAAAAGTCTTTTAAAATCTGTATTTTACTGTATTTAAATTATAACTCAAAACTACATACATACACAACTTGTCACATGTTCCAAGAACTCCCTCTACACAGTATTAATAACATTACAGTACGCAAATGTGGACTACATACCTCTTTATCATCCTCAGACTTCCTATCATCCTCCTCTTCCTCTTCCTTCTCAGACTTCTCTAATTCCTTCTGCTCTTCTTTCTGTTCTTCTACTTTAAGCTGTTTTGTCAAGCGAGCTATTAACTGGGATTTTAGTCCTTTGGAACTAAGAGCTCGACTTTCTAATTCTTTTCGGAGATCATTTACCTAAATATATGGAGCATAAAAACACAGAAGAAAAAAAGTATGATATAAAAAAACAAATTCTCTTTTGTCTGATCCTTAAAAGTTGTAAATTCAAGACTAGTGTGGTCTACATAGGAGGTTTCAGGCAATGCAATCCAGGGCTACATACAGTGAGACACTGTTTCAAAAAGCCAAAATTAGTGCAAGAGATGCTGACCATCCAGTGCTTTTTGAAAAGGCAAAATGATAGACTATTTTTGGAAAATAATTTAAAACCTGTGCTCTTGAGTATGTACACAAAGGCACACTGGCCGGGGCACTTGTGATGATGGTCAGAGGACAACCTTCCAGTAGGCAGTTCCTGCCTTCCACCATGTTGAGGCTGGGTCTATCATTTCTGCTACCTTCCGGATGCCACCACAGCTGTTTTATCTGTGTTCCTGGAATCAACTTTACTCGTGAAGGCTTGCATAGTGGCATGTTTACCAATGAGCCATCACCCTGACCCTTTTGTTTTCCCGAGACAGTTTCGTGTAGCCCAGGCTGGTCAAAAGTGCTTATGTAGCAGAGGCAGGGCCTGAATTTCAGATCTTCCTGTTTTCACCTCCCAAGTATTTATTGGGATAACAGACACATATCATCAAACCTAGCTCTCGAATATTTTTTTTTTAAGATTTGTTTTTGTTGTTTCAAAACACAGTTTTTCTGTGTAGCCCTGGCTTTCCTGGAACTCAATTTGTAGACCAAGTTGGCCTCACATACACAGAGATCCGTGTGCCCCTGCCTCCTGAGTGCTGAGATTAAAGGCACATGCCACCACTGCTGGCTTTATTTTACTTTTAATTACAGGTATGTGCATATGTCTGTGTACATGAGTGCTTGTGCCCATAGGCATCAGATCAATCTGGAGCTGGAGTTACAAGTGGTGTGGGCTGCCCTATGTGAGTGCTGAGATTGAACTCCTGTCCTCTAAAGAGGCAATACTCACTCTTAAGTACTTAGCCAACTCTTGAAACCCCCAAACAAGTTGTAAAATGCTTAAGACTATTTTAAGCCAGGTGAGGTGGCACACACAAAGAATCCCAGCATGAGGCCAAGCTTGGCAATACTGTGAAAAATCTATCTCAAAGAAATGTTGGTTTTGTTTTTGTTTTTTTATTTTGAGACAGAGCCTCTGTAATCCTGGCTACCCTGAAACTTACTCTGTAGACCAGGCTGGTCTTAAATTCAGAGATTCACCTGCCTCTGCCTCCTGAATGCTGGGATTAAAGATATGTGCCACCACTACCCGGCAAAAACAAGTATTTTAGGGCTGGAGAGGTGGCTCAGCAGTTAAGAGCACTGACTGCTCTTCCAAAGGACCCAGGTTCAATTCCCAGAACCCACATGGCAGCCCCAACTGTCTGTAACTCCCAGATCTGAAACTCTCACACAAACATACATGCAGGTAAAAACACCAATGCACATTAAATAATAATAATAAATAAATATTTTAACAAAACACAGAATCCATACTGAAGAGAATATAATGTTTAAAAATAATTACACTGGGGCTGGGCATGGTGACATTATGCCTTTAATGCCAGCATTCGAGAGGATGACATGTGGATCTCTGATTTCTAGGCCAGCCTGGTTTATAGAGCAACTTTCAAGAAAGCCAGGGCTACACAGAGAAACTATGTCTTGAAAAACAAAACCAAATAAATATTACACTGGGAAAACTAATGCTAAGTGAAAAAGGACAATATATACTTTTTATATGTAACACATTAAAACCAAGCAATCATCAAAAACTTTGTACTCAGTAAGAAAGAAGCTAGAAGGAAAGAAATTGAGAAAACATTTTATCCCATGTATTTATTTAGGGGAGGGTGTGCTATTGTAGTGGTCAGAGAACAACTGCTGGGAGCGGACTCTCCACCACATAGGTTCTGGGGATCAAATTTAAATCATGAGCTTCAGTGACAAAAGCTTCTATCCACTAAGATAGTTCATTGGTCCCTGCCTATGAATTTTATTAGGTTATATTGAATAGGCATGAGTAAATTTTTTATGTGTAACTGAAAAAGGAAAGTATTTGTTATTAATAATCAAAAGAAATACAAGTTGGTTTTGTTTTTTCTTTGAGACAGTGTCTAGCTATATACACTAGGCTGGCTTCAAACTCAGGACTCTCTAGGCTCGGTCCAAGTGCTGGGAATGCATATACCCCTATGCTTAGTTATGTGGGTGTTTTTGGTTTTTTTTTTTTTTTTTTTTTTTTTTTGGTTTTTCAAGACAAGGTTTCTCTGTATTCACAATGAAGACCATGCTGACCTTAAACTCAAGTGATCCCCAGTTCTGGCATTAAACTCATGCAGTACTACTGCCTGGCACATATTTTAAAATAAAGAAATTTATAGATTCAAGTCAGGTGCAATGATATGCATCGTTAATCTCAGCACTCTGGAGGCAGAGGTAGGCAGAACTCTTGACTGAGGCCAGCCAGAGCTACAGAGTGAAAACAAAAAACAAAATCAAAGATTCATTTAGTTAAGTATGATACATGCCTATAGACCCAAATATGCATGAGGTTGAAATAGAAGGTCCATTAGAGACTAAAAGTTTTAATATAGCCTGAGCAATATAGTAAGACCTTATTTCAAGGATCAACTGGAGCCTGACCTGGAACTTGCTCTGTAGACCAGGCTGTCCTCCACCTCACAGAGATCTGACCTGCCTCCCGAGTGCTGGGATTAAAGGTGTGCGCCACCACCGCCGGCTCAACCACCTGCAATTCTACTTCCAGGTAGCAGGTACGCATGTATGTGTTGCATATACACACATGCCTCCTACATACACATACAAGTTGTTGGACATGGAGTTGTTGGTACAGCACTTGGGAGGTAGAAGCAGTAGGATCAGAAGTTCAAGACCATCCTCAGCCATATAGCAAGCTCGAGAACACCTTAGGTCACATGAGACTCTATACTAAAAATAAATGAAACCATTTTTACAAAATACCTGGCAAGACAGTTCAACAGGTAGAGTGACTTGCCAAAGCACCTGATATCCAAGTTTGATCCTTGAAACTCACGTAACAGAAAAGGAGAAGCAGCACCCACAAGTCGTCCTTTGACGTCTCCACATGTGTTGTGGTAAGCTAATGCCACCTCCCCAAATGTTAAAACAAACAAAACAACAAAACAAAATATAACTAAAAGAGTATCAAATATTAAATCCAAGTAATGAGGCCAAGTGCCCTAACATGCACTCAGAAGGCAAAGCCAGGTGGATTTGAGTTTGAGGCTAGCCTGGTCTACACATCAAGTCCCAGGCCATGGAGAGACCCTGTCTTTTTTTTTTTTTTAGTTTTTCGAGACAGGGTTTCTCTGTGTAGCTTTGCGCCTTTTCCTGGAACTCACTTGGTAGCCCAGGCTGGCCTCGAACTCACAGAGATCCGCCTGCCTCTGCCTCCCAAGTGCTGGGATTAAAGGCGTGTGCCACCACCGCCCGGCTGAGACCCTGTCTTAAAAATATAGCTGTCATACAAATGATCAGTAAGGATGAGTATCTGGTCTGATCAAATTAAAGGCCCACAGAGGCAGAACCACATGATTACTAGTCCAGATTTACTATTAATAAACCCTAGCACAGCTGTCTTAATCAAAGATTTTTTTTTAAGTTCTTATTTTCTTTCCCAGTTTAATGGTAAACTTACCTACATTTCACTTTGAAATTGATTACAAAAATCAAATTTACTACCAGGTGTAGTAGCCCACACCTTTAATCCCAGCACTCAGGAGGCTGAGGAAAACAGACGGGATCTCTGTGAGTTTGAGGCCAACCTGATCTACAAAGTGAGTTCCAGGACAGCCAGGGCTGTTACTCAGATCCTCCTGCTTCTGCCAAGTGCTGTGATCAAAGATGTGCGCAACCACCACCTAGCCAGATTTACCTTTTTCTTCTCCTATTCTCCCTTATTTAGGCATAAAAATCCTGCAATCCTAGTCACTTTCCAAACCAGAAAACAGTGCTGTCAACATAATTATACTGGAAGCCTTGGCAGATACTATATATCGGAACTATACATACAGCCTCATAATTTATATATGTACAGGCACAATACATCATAGTTATAGAAAACTAGAGCACTTCATTTTGAATGCCCCACACCCTTTTATATTATTTACTTATCTATTTTTGAGTTTTTGAAAGGTTTCTCTGTGTGGCCCTGTCTGCCTTGGAACTAGCTCTACAGGTCTCAAACTCAGAGACCTGCCTGTTTCTGCTGGAATTAAAGGTGTGTGGGCCATCGTGCCCCCCCCCCTCTAAAGATAGGGTCTCACTCTATAGCCTAGGCTATCCTAGACCTCACTCTCCTGAAATGCACGGCAATCCTCCTGCTCTTGCCTCCCAAATCCTGAGATAATGGATATGAGCCACCACACCCAGGTTGACGATTTCCTACTTGAAACACTTCTCTCAGTCTCAACACACTAATTTCTGTTCTGAAATTTAAAATTTTAAAGTCGTCTCACTTCGTGCTATTGTGTGCTACATAATATGCACCGTTTTCCATTACCTTCATTGCTTTTGGATCAAGCTTGGACCAATGGGTAGGAGTGGAGATTTCTTTCACTTCGCCATCATCCTTCTCTTCTTCATCCTAGCACACAAAGTTGAGAACAAAATTACCATTCTGAAATCTTCCAATGTCAGTCATTTATTCTTTAAAAGTCTGTTGCTGATCTGTGCAAGGTCACAATGTTTCAGATTGTCTTCTCCTAAAGTTATTCTTTAGGCAAGTCCACATACACACATTCTACCACTTTTAACTGACCACAAAGACATCAGCCAATCAAAGCCAGATCTGTGAAACACAAAAGGGTGATAAATTACAACACAAAGGATATCAGGGATACACAGACACTGCCGGTCTCCACTAACCACACAGTGTGTGATCTTGCCCCAATTTTCAAGCCACCCAAAGACTGATTTAGTCAGACCTTTGAAATGCACCCAAGACGTTGCCACATAGCCTGAAATTTCAAATGTCTCAGACTTGTGGTTGTCCAATTTCAAATATCCATGACTAGAACTGATGACCGTGAAAGAGAAAATTTTTTAAAATTTGAGAAAATGGCAAAATGTTTAAAATGGCTTAATACTGAACCTTGCTCAACAACTGGTCCCAGATTCCAGCAAATAGACCTATGATAAAAACAAAGTTCTGTGCAATATAAGCACAACTTTTTCTCTGAGGTCTCAGCACTCGTAAATTTCAGTTGGCAGAGCAGACAGGTTTATGAGAAGAGAAAATACAACTACCCTGCTGAAAGCTGGATTACCAGTCGCTGTTACCAGTTATGTTCCTCCATGTGTGTCTGTTATGTAGTGTGTGGTGTGCATTTGTGCCTGTGTTCCTGTGCCTGTGAGAAGCGGAAATAGAAAAGGGATTAGCGTTCAGTGCCTGTTCTCCATCAGCCTTCTTGCGTTCACCCTGAAGCTTCTCGACCAGCTGCTGCTTGTATCCTCGGGAGAGGGTTTCCCACTCTGAGCGGGTGGGAAGGCAATGCCAAACATCCGGGAAAAATAAAACCACTGTCTCCACATGAGCTGGAACTGTACGCCCCTTGTGGGTCTCCTCAGGGCGATGGTAGCGAATCTCTGCAAAACGGTACCTGTTGCAAGGGAAGAAGCATGTTGGAAAAAAAATTCTACAATACATTTTAAAGACCCTAGTTCACTTGTAGCACATCAAGTAAAGAAATTTTGCTGCAAGAACTTGAGGTTGGTCTAAAGAAAAAAAAAATTATAGAAGCCATAGTTCCTCTTTTGGTACATTTGTGTCATAGTTTATTGGTTAAAAGAATACATTTCCACAAACATTGCTGGTGTGCTTACAGAGCTACCCATACTTTAGAAAATACCTGAAGAAGCTGGAAAGCTGTTCAGATTTCATGTGCTAAAAAAAGAATATTCTCAATTAAATCGTAAGAAATACACTACAGTACACAAGACAAATAAGCCTCAAGAGAAAATATGGCTGAACAAAAATAATCGGCAACTACATCACTTTATATAACAAAGGAATTATAATGAAATGAAGTTCTCTCTGGACGATCTTCTCCAGCTATACATGAAATGAAAAGTATTTTTCAACATTCATCCAATTTCCAAAGAACAGCATAATGAAACATTTAGATTTTCGGTGTATTTTGATTAGTTCTTAATGCCCCTTCCCCAAAACATTTTTGGCACCAAATAAACTTTTGCTACAAATGGGGATTTTCCTTTGAGATTACCTGCACGACCAGTGTTGATAAAATAAGGAAAGGGGAAAGGCTGATTGACAAGAACAGCTACATAAACTATTAGAAAAGCACTCCTAATCAATCAAGAAATGAATTGGTACTTACCATTGTGTGCAGACACTTAGATCAATGCCTGTCAGAGCCTTACAACAACGAATGGCAGTCTTAATCAACACAGAGGGGTCTTTTTCTGGGTTTGGTCCATCCAACGAAGGAGACCAGTGGCCTCCAATGGCCATGGCTTCATCCTTGCCTTTCATGCCCACTAGAAACTAATTCAAAACAAAGAATCATTTACATATATAACATAGCCCATCAAATACAAATAGACACTCAGAAAGGAAAGGTACAAACCTTCCCAATAGCATTTTTACTACCTCTGGTATCTGTCAGTCAAGGAAGAGTTCAGTTCATCATGTTCCACACTGCATTTCAGCAATGGAATAGGATTTACACATCATAACTCATCCTCTAAATATTTCATCAGATAAGAGTTCTTTCAAAGAAACAAGCTATGTTTCAATACAAACTTTAAGGGCAGCCAAGAGATTTTACTAGGCTACGATTATAAAGCATCACATTCACAGTTGAACGAGAAAGACACAAATGACATACAGCCACATGCTAAAACAAGAAAAGTATCTCTAAGTATATGGAAGTAGATTATTATAAACTAACAAGATTTAAAATGTGCTTGTTTTCAATTTTGTGTAAACAAAATAAGAACTAAGATAAAGGAAAATACAACTAAAATCAAAACAAATAGTTCATTTTACCTTAACAAGTCTAGCAGGATGCTGAAATCCATCACGGAGTTCTTGTGGGTCTTCAGCAAGAGCACATGACTTATGATATAGATCCTCCATACTAGGGCTAGCCATCAGCATCACCTATGATAGTCAAATAATTCAACCCTGTCAAAAGTCTAGTCGTGTAGAAAGAATGAGAAGTACTACGAATTAACCTTACATGTAAGATTTTTTTCCCCCTAAAAATGGAATGTAAAATGCTACCCAAAAAAAAGAAGGGATTTTTCAGATCAACCTTTTAAAACAGAAGCAAACTGACTAAGCAATCTACTAAAAGCTCCCCTGAAGACCAATCTTTAGCACATTTATCCAACATTAAGTTTTACCCAGGTCTATAGGAAGTCATATGTTGCTCAAGATCAACTGGCTCACATTTTTGAAGTTTAAAATGACAAAAACAATAGCCATTGTTTTATAACGTAAGAATTAAGACAGTGGTTAAAATAACATTTTTTAAATAGCTAAGACAAAATCAGGCAGGGATTTGGGTCCTCTATCTAACAACCAGTTTCTAAAGGATAACTCCAAAAGCTCTGAGTTTCAAAAAGTGCATCCCAATGGAATACAAACCTTTGCACTGTATAGGTGGTCAGCATCAGGTGGATCAAGAACAGCCATATTTTTTTCTAAGGACTCTACTTCTCTGTGCATCACATAAAAATTGCAGTAATTCCCCAGTTGAAATGGTCTTGACAGAGGGAAAGCATCCACCCATGTAAACTGAGCATCAAAAAAGTCACTAGGAATATATAAATTCTGATAACGGCGCCTTAGTTCCATCATGTCACAACTGGAACTGAAAAATAGATATAAATAGTGAATAAACAGCCTTAAGACAGAAGGTGATGCATATATTCACTTACTTCTGAAGCTACATAAAGTTTGACAGAGTAAAAATGGACAGATTCAAATCTGAATAAGTACACTGCTAAATAAATGATATCTAAACGTTACTTCTACTTCTCTGTTTCTTGAGTGTAGCTTATAATTCCTTAGAGAAAAACCTTTAAAATAACTACAACTCCAATTCCAAAGAACATCTAAACAAAAGGAGTTCTCTCTCAGTTTGGAAGTATGCATACCTGAAAATAATTACACTTCATACATAAGTGTAAAAGAAGTGATGAGAGGCACCAAGTTAATATTTGAATACCTTTCAGCCACTTCTAAGATAAGTAGAAAAATACAATTTTCACTGTATAGTAAGTGCTTAGATCGAACATACTTAAATTGAAAAATTCACATGAGTCAGGTGTGATGGTACACACCTTTAATCCTAGCACTTCAGAGGCAGAGAGGAAGGCAGAAGTCTGTGAGTTCAAAGCAAATTCATATGAAATTAAAATCCACATCAGTTCTGATTACCCACATCTACATACCCTTCAATATGAAAGGCATCTATACCAGATTACTATGCAAAGAGGCGATATGTTTCTGGCTGTTTATAACTGACAATAACCTTTAAAAGATGTGTGTGTGTATACTGTCTCTGTGTTGCTTGTGCACCTGGTGCCAGAGGAGGTCAGAAGAAGGCATCAGACACTCTGGAAATGAACAGCTGTGGTAGCTGGAATGCTTGGTCTGCAGTTGGTAGGACTGTTTGGAAAGGGTTAGGTGTGGTCCTGTTGGAGATGTATCACTGGAGGAGGTGGTCTTGGAGGTTCCAGAAGCCCATGAAATTCCCAGTTACCTCTAGCTCTGCCCTGTGCTTATGAATAAGCTACTTCTACAGAGCCATGCCTGCCTGCCTGCTTGCCTACTGCCATAATATCTGCTATGATGGTCATGGAATCTACTACACTCTGGAACCATAAGCCACAAATTAAATGCTTTCTTTTATAAGTTGCCTTGTCATGTCTCTTTACAGCAATAGAAAAAAAAAAAAATTAAGGCAGTTGTCATGTAAGTAATGGGAATCAAGTTTGGGTCCTCTGGAAGAGCAAGCTAATATTCTTCAACACTGAGCCATCTCTTCAGCACTCTAATATTATTACAAATGATAATTTCATTTTCTTTAGTAGGACATTGGGGAAAAAGAAAAAAGAAAGAAAGAAAAAAGAAACTCAAGGATATTGAAGATAGGTCAATCTGGTAAAAGAATCAAGATATCTGCTAAGACCACAGTGAATGAAGTGGACAGGCAGGCATGGTGGCACAAGCCTGCCATCCCAGAATCTAGGAGGCAGAAACGAAAGGACTGGTAAAAGTCTGAGGTCAGCAGGTCTACAAATCAAGTTCCAGGGCAGCCAGTGCTACATAGTAAGATCTTGCTTCAAAAAAATCTAAGAGTAAAAATAAAAATTGGCAAAAATACCAACCAATCTATATGCAAAATTGTCTTTATTTGAAATTTAAAATAAGAAATCCAATATAAAAGAAAATGTCCTCATTTCAAGTCTAAATTAAAAAAATACAAATTGTCTGTGGATGTAGCTCAGTAGTAAAATGATTGTGGAATACCTAAAAGGTCCATGTGATGTAAAACACCAACACTTCCCTTCCAAAATAGGAACAGCAGGTATGTACAGCTAAAACATTGAGGGCTGCTGATATAATACCACTGCTGTTAAGACTCCACTGTCAGGGGCTGGAGAGATGGCTCAGAGGTTAAGAGCACTGACTGCTCTTCCAGAGGTCCTGAGTTCAATTCCCAGCAACCACATGGTGGCTCACAACCATCTGTAATGAGATCTGGTGCCCTCTTCTGACCTGCAGTCATACGTGCTGTATACATAATAAATAAACAAATAAATCTTTAAAAAAAAAAAAAAGACTCCACTGTCAGAGTAACAGAAATGTGGAAAAATACCACAAAAGCTTTATTTTTTAGATTCATTTAATTTTATATGTATATCTGTAGGTCTGTGTTTATGTGTGTGCACTATGTGCACTCAGGGACCAGAAAAGGGTGTAGGACCTCCTTAAACAGGAGTTAGGAGAAACTCAATGTGGGCGCTGAGAACCAAGCCCAGTTTCTCTAAAAGAGCATCAAGTACTCTTACCTACTGAAGCATTTCTCCAGCCCTTTCAGTTTTATTTTTATTTAAAGATTTGTTTATTATCACTTTTACTGATGTGTTATGTGCAGGCCTGTTTGTGGGTATGTGCACAGGGAGTTGTGAGCTGCAGAAGTGGTGCTGGGGATCAAACTCATGTCCTCTGCAAGGGCACTGCACACTGCTAGGACATTTCTTCAGGCCACTTCCTGCAATTTTATGTTTAAGGAAGAGAAGCGTGTCCAAATTTTCAAACACTAAAATGAACAAGTCATATTTTGCCACAAAGGGGTAACATCTATGATGAAACACAGAGGTTAAGTACAAACAAGCCTTTCCCTTCACACTATCTCATGAACATATTAGTGTAAGGAAATTGTGAGTTCAACAACTACAAATGAAGAGCTTTAAAATTTTGATTTGCGCCAAGCGGAGGTGGCACACGCCTTTAATCCCAGCACTCGGGAGGCAGAGTCAGGCGGATCTCTGTGAGTTCGAGGCCAGCCTGGTCTACAGAGTGAGTTAAAGCCCCCCCCCCCCAAACTACACAGAAAAACCCTGTATCAAAGAAAAACAAAAACAAACAAAAAAACCCTTTTATTTGCAATTGGTTCACCTGATGTTCCGGAAATTGTGGAAGTCTAACTGGAAAGAACTAGGTTAGTGTATTTCATATTCTATCAACAACTTTTCAGAGAAAAACTGGATACTGACAACAGATAGGAGAAAATAATTCTCCATGTAGCACTATTTTGGAGGCTGGGGAAGTGTTTTTGGATCCTTTTGGGTTTTTCTGAGATATTCCAACTATGTAAGAGTAAGCACAGATTAAAAAAACACTACTATAATGTAAGAATACTTGCTGATTTCACCCCAATTATATAACAATATCAAGGTAAAATTTTCTGGGCATTAAATAACAAATACTTAGTTTTCTAATCAAAACTTAATGTACAGAAATTTTAACATTTGATAGGCTAATATCATGAACGTTCACGTTATCCTTTTTTGAAAGGTAGAAACAGCCTCAGGTCACATAGCTACTTGTACAAATGCTGAACAGCTCTAAACACGATGTTTTTAATTTTACTGTGAATCTGGGATTTTTTAAATTTTTTTTTTGTTTGTTTGTTTTTTTAAGACAGGTTTCTCTGTGTAGCCCTGGCTGTCCTAAAACTCACTTTGTAGACTAGGCAAACCTCAAATTCACAGAGATCTGTCTGGCTCTGCCTCCTGAGTGCTAGGATTAAGGTGTGAGCCACCACTGCCCGGCTGGATTTTTTTCATTTTGATTTTTAGGACAGCATCTCTATGTAGTACTGGTTGTTCTGGAACTTGGTATGTAGACTCAGCTGGTCTCCAACTCACAGAGATCCATCCATCTCTGCCTCCCAAGTGCTGTTATTAAAGGCATGTGCCATCACATCCATCTGTTCATCTTTTTTCCACCTGTTATCTATGATCTAGGTGTACCATACTGCTCACTACCACCATGAATTACAGAGGATTTGTAACTGTTCTACACTAAGTCAAGTGTACAGATATTTGATTAAACTTCATGATAATTCTCTAAGTTTGTATGAGATTTTGTAGATGAGCTGAGAAATTTAGTTACCTCCTTCTCACTTCAGATTCTAAGGGTTAATCCATTAAAGACACAAGCATGTAAATTGTACAAGTTTGTGTATGTATATAATAGGTCAATGTTTCTATATTTCAGTACCCTGCCACAGTTAATCTTAAAACTGGCTAGACAATTTTATTATATCTTCATCACAGAACGGACTATTTGTGAATTTATCAGTAAATCCTGATCCTATATGATTCTAACCTTAAAGAAAAATTTCATTACAAAAAAGTGTTCTCTAGAAGCTTGCTTACTTATTGGTTGGTTTTGGAACTGGGACCGAATCAAGAGCCCCCAACATTAGACAAACACTCTAGTCCTGAACTATACCCCCAAACCATAGTTGCATCTTTTAAGTAGCTGCTATCCTAAATGTGCATCCAAAACTAATTCTCTTTATACAGAACTACATTCCAAATTCAAACTGCATTTCTGCCCTCATATAAATAGCACAAAATGTTACTAAATAAATTTTCTAAGAAAATATATCCACCATTATATTCTATACCAAACTACACAAACTATGACACTAATAATGAAATCAAACAAACAAACCAATGAACACGGCAGGGAAACTCACCAATCTAAAGAAAACTTTGAAAACTGCACTGTGTAGCGGGGAACAACACGTCGGACTCTCCGAGGGGATCGCTCTCTTTCTCTGCGGGGTGACCTCTCCCGGGAACGTTTCCTCTGAGGTGATCTTTCTCTGGATCTGCGTCTTTCTCTGTCCCTTTCACGACTTAAAGCAAGGATGTCTCAAATCACTCTGGGGCCCACGGGATGGCTCAGCAGGTGCAGGCTCCGCTGTCAGGCCTGAGGACCCGAGTTTTATTCCCAGAACCCACGCGGTAGAAGAGGACACACTCCCCCTAGTTTTCCTCTGACTTTCACATATATACCATGGCATGGGACCAGACGCAAATGAAATAAATGCAGTAAAAATAAAATCACTCATATTCATTGGCATTATAAAGTAGCACTTGCCAGGCATGGCGGTATACACCTGTAATCCTAACACTCAGAAGCAGAGGCAAGTGAATCTAGAAGTTCCAGGCCACCCAAGGCTGTATAGTTAAACACAAATAAATGGTTTTAATTTTTTTCTTTCTTTTACTTATTTATTTGTTAATTTTTAACAGAGTCTTGTTATATAGACCAGGCTGGCTTGGTACTCACTATGTAGTCCAGGATTGTTTCAGGCCTTGAACTTAGAGGAACTTCTAATTTGTTTTTTATTTTATGTCTACGAGTACTTTGCGTGCGTGCATGCGTGTGCACCACATGCATGCCTGAGAAAGGCAGAGGAGAGAATCAGAAGCCCCAGAACTGCCACCACATGGATGCTGGGAACCAGCCCTGGGTCCACGGCAGAGCAAACAGTGCTCTTACCTTGAAGCCATTTCTCCAGCCCACAAGTTACTTTCAAACATACCTTCGGTCATCTTTCCTATTAGGTACTTGATCCCCACGGTCACTCCGTCCTGAAAATCTAGACGGCGGATCTAGTCTCCGGGCCGGTTGAGGCTGTGATACTATTCGGACAGGAGGCTGCAATAAGCCAGCTTCAAAGGACAGAGAAGAAAAACAGAACAGTTCATTAAACAAAGCTCAGCACACACCACAAGGCTGAGGAAGATAGATAACCAAGTGAGTGGGTTCACCCAAGTGGTCAGTTTCCCAAGTCAACAAAATACATAGTTATTTCTAAAGGAAGAGGTATTGTTTAGTGGTTTCTCCCTGGTGCCAAAACATAAAAATTTCCTTTTTTAAATAACATAGTTATCTACTTTTCCACATAGGACTTTCAGTCAACTTCTTTGAAAGTACAATGGAAGCAGACTAGAAATAAATCTATGTCAAAACATAGAATATAGCTGGGCTGTATTGGTGCACTCCTTTATCCCAGCACTCAGGAGGCAGAGGCAGGCAAACTTCTGGGAGTTCGAGGCCAGCCTGGTCTGCAGAGGGAGTTCCAGGACATCCAGGGCTACACAGAGAAATCTTGTCCAGAAAAAAAAAAAAAAAAAAAAAAAAAAAAAAAAACACAAAACCAAGCAAGTAGACTGTGTATCAAAGTTCTTCATTGCCACGTGTGATGGGTTCACACCTTTAATTCTAGCACATGTGGGAGAGAGAAACAGGTAGATCTTTGTGAGTTCAAATCCCTGGTCTATGTAACAAAGTTCAGGACAGCCAGGGCTACATGGTGAGACCCTATATCCAAAAAAAAAAAAAAAAAAAAAAAAAAACCCAACCAGAATTCTAATGAAATTCTGTTGCAAACAAAACTGCCTTTGGCTTCTCAAATCTAGAACCATCAATATTGACTGTAATCAATCAGTGGAAAAGGGATGCAGACCAAAAGAACAGATTTTTTTTTTTTTTTCTCGAGACAGGGTTTCTCTGTATAGCTTTGCGCCTCTCCTGGGACTCACTTGGTAGTCCAGGCTGGCCTCGAACTCACAGAGATCCGCCTGGCCTTGGCTCCCGAATGCTGGGACTAAAGGCGTGCGCCACCACCGCCCAGCCAAGAACAGATTTTTTTCCATGGCTGGCTGGTCATATCATTACAACTAGTTTTATTTTTTTGGATGGTGCTGAGGACCAAACCCAGGTCCTTCCCTAGAGAACCAAACCCTTCCCTAGAGAAATCGAGCATTGTACTTCTTTGCCTATCTGTACATATGTGTACCATATTTGTGGCTTGTGCCCTTGGTGTCAGAAGGTGGTCTAGACAATGCAAAATTTAAATTCTCATCTCCTTTTCAACATTCCATAATTCTATGAAGACTTTAGAATATATTTTAAAACAAAAGGAAACAAACAAAAAATAACGAAAAAGACATTTTTCCAGCCAGCTTGTGGCAGCGTACAACGCCTTTCATAACAGCACTTAGGAGGCAGAGGCAGGTGGATCTCTGAGTTTGAAGCCAGTCTGGTCTACAGAGTGAATTCTAGGACAGCCAGGGTTACACAAAGAAAACTGCCTCAAAACAACAAAAAGAAGAAAAAAAAAAAAAAAAAAAAAGGGTGGAGTGGGGTGGGGTGGTGATATATCGTGTACCCTAATAAAATTTGCCTGAAGATCAGAGAACAGAAGAAGCCATAGGTTAAACACAGATGCCAGGCAGTGGTGGTACACACCTTCAATCCTACCACTTGGGAGGCAGAGATCCGTCTAGATCTCTGTGAGTTCAAAGCTACCCTGGACTACATGAGAATGACTCAGTCTAGGAGAGAAACAGCCAGGCAGTGGTGGCACACACCTTTAATTCCAGTACTAGGAAGCACACATGCCTTTAATACTGGGAAGTGATGGCTGGGTGGAGAAAGGTGTATAAGGCGTGAGGAGACGGGAACTAAAGACTTTTTGGCAGAAGTGTTCCTTTCAGCTAGAGGTTTTTTCAGGCTGAGGAGTCCTAGAGGTAAGATGTGGCTTGTTCTTTTGTCTCTCTGATCTTTCAGCATTTACCCCAATATCTGCCTCTGGGATTTTTATTAAGAACATTGAGGAATTCATGTTATGGTGGGGCGTGTGTGTGTGTGTGTGTGTGTGTGTGTGTGTGTGTGTGTGTGTGTGTGTGTGTGTGTGTGTATTTTTCCTTTAAAATTTGTTCAGTATCAGTATTACTCAAACTACGAGTTAAAAATCAAGGGCCAAGGTTTCCCAACACCTGATGTATATACACTGAACCAATGAATACTATGGAATAAGATAGTCAGAGAACACTAAAATACCAATTGGGAGATTATTCATATACAGGGGAAGAAGGATTCCTTTAAACCAGAGAAATCTCCGGCTACTGACACTTGCAAGAAATCAAACCCAGGACCAGTACCTCTGGGATAACTGAAAGCATCTAAAAGGACACAGCATGAGGTACAAAGCATCAGCCATAAGAATCTGTACTTCCCCTTAAGTTTCTAGGACAAGGTAAAAAATCACAAGGAATTAAAAAAGAACATTCCAAAAGAATCCATAGATGTAATGATGAAAACCAAAATAAATTATCTTAGGACTTGTTAAGTAGAGGCAGAAAGACCTGGGGTTTAAAATAATGCTTGGATACAGTGAATTTAGGCAAGCCTGGGCTATGTAAGACCCTTTCTCAAATAACAAAATGTAAACAGCAATCAAAAACAAAGTATCATAGGGCTAGTGAGATGTCTCAGCAGTGGGTAGACCTCTTGCCACAAGCCTGAGTTCTACACCTAGAACCTTAGAAAAGGCAGGAGAAAATGCTTCTGCAAACTTGTCCTCTGACCTCCACACGTGCACTCTTGGACACACGTTTACACGCACATACGCTGCTTTTTTAATGTACCTACAAATCAATGGCTAAGACATAAATTGTCCCTGTATGCCAGGTGATGGTGGCACACTCCTTTAACCCCAGCACTCAGGAGGCAGAGGCAGGCAGATCTCAGTGAGTTCAAGGCCAGCCTGGTCTAAAAAGCTAGTTCCAGGACTGCGAGGGCTACACAGAGGAACTCTGTCCTAAAAACCCATACAGCAGAAAATGTTCTATTCATGATACTTAAGCTTCCTTTCACGTCTCCTCGAAGTCCATGATATCTTCGCTTTTTTCTTTTCTTCTTTTTTTTTTTTTTTTTTTTTTTTTTTTTTTTGGTTTTTCGAGACAGGGTTTCTCTGTGTAGCTTTGCGCCTTTCCTGGAACTCACTTGGTATCCCAGGCTGGCCTCAAACTCACAGAGATCCACCTGGCTCTGCCTCCCGAGTGCTGGGATTAAAGGCGTGCACCAACGCTGCCTGGCTCATGATATCTTCGTATTAGCAGTACGTTCTCACTGTTCAGTTTAAACGTCTCATTGATCAGAAACAAAGCAGTGATACGTTACATTTCATACCTTTCTGCTGCGGCTGCTGTAATAAGGGCTGCGGCTGTGTCTGCAGGAGTGGTGTGATAGAAGCAGCTGAAATCTGGGCCTGCAGTAACGACTGGGGTTGGGGCTGTGCCTGAACACCAAATGTCGTCTGTGGCACAATCGGCTGAATAACAGCAGTAGGAGTCTTCAGTAAAGGTTGGGTTTGGGACTGATTCTAAAAACAAACGAAAACAAATAAATAAAAAAGAAATTACATTGTAAACCAGCAAAGTCAGGTATCAGTTTCTACAGTACCGAAGTCAATAACTATGTACCTGATTTGGTAGTGTCTGAATTCTTTGCGCATTCCATTTAAAAGGCATATTAGGATTATAAGTTGCTTCGACCAATACTCTATCACCAACTTGAGGGGTTTTCCCTTTAACAGCACTGGGGGGGGAAAAGGGTGAATATAAACACAAAAATGATTTATATACCATTGAATAGATCTTCCCACACAAAAAAAATTTATATACTTTGTTTTCCTTCTTTTCTTTTCTTTAGGAGACAGGGTCTCTTTTACGGAGCTTTGACTCACTATATTTATCAGGCTGGCTTCAAAGAGATCTGATTCTGCCTTTCGAGGCTATAGTGATTTTAAATTATATTACCACTAAAATGGAAGCCTGGATAGTACATTCATGTTTGTTTATTTATCTTTTTTTTTTTTTTTTTTTTTTTTGGTTTTTCGAGACAGGGTTTCTCTGTAGCTTTGCGCCTTTCCTGGGACTCACTTGGTAGTCCAGGCTGGCCTCCAACTCAGAGATCTACCTGGCTCTGCCTCCCGAGTGCTGGGATTAAAGGTGTGCGCCACCACCGCCCAGCTCCTTGTTTATTTATCTTTTAAAGATATTTAAAATTTTTGTAATTGTATAAATGTTTTGACTGCACATAAAAATGTAGACCACGTGCGTGGCAAGGCCCACAGAGCTCAGAAGAGGGTGTCTGATCACAGGAACTAGAATTACAGGGGGTTGGGAACCACAATGCAGGTGATGGAAACCAGACATGGGGCTTCAGTAAGAATAACAAGTACTTTAAATTACTCAGCCCATAAAGATTTCTTTTTATTTTTAATCATCTGTTATGGGTTTGTTGTGGTTGTGCTTAGATGAATTGGTACCCGAGAAGTCAGAGGTATCAAATCCCCCTGGAGCTAGAGTTACAGGCAACTGTGAGGCACTGACATGAATGCCGTCTTGTGCAGGATCATGGTATGCTCTTAATGCAGAGCCATCTCTCCAATCCTAGACTCATCTTTAAACTGATTACATTTCACCTTTCGCTATATGGAAACAAGGAGGTTTCAAGTACAGGAACAATGTGCCCTTCTGTTTTCTCAATGCTCCTCCATGCACAAATCTGTCTCTATAATAGCCTAAGTGGAAGATTTTAGAGAAGATGGAATAAAGGAGGTGCAACAACACAAAAACCTTGAGCAATAATTAATAAATAGCTTCCCTAACACAGCACTTAATTCTAAGGAGGTTCATTAAAATGACCTCAGCTAAGTGGGTAACAGCCCTGGCTGGGCAAGCATAAGGACCTGAGTTCAGATAGTAGAGTCCACGTGGGAAGTCAGGCGTGGCTCCTTCCACACACCTGCAGCCACAGTGTTGTCAAGAGTGGAGACAAAGGATCACTGGGTTTTGCTGACTACTAGCCTAGCTCCAGGTTCAGTGATAAACCCTGTTTCAAAAGAGTTAGTCAGAGCTAGGAATAGTGGCATGTCGTTAGTCCCAGCACTCAGGAAGCAGAGGCAGGCAGATCACTGCTCTACAGAACAAGTTCAAGGACAGGACAGGCTCCAAAGCTACATAGGGAAACTGTTTTCAAAACAAAACAAAGACCATTAAAAACTTGATACAATTAATTGGGGGGGGGGTAATTGAAAATAAATGTTTGATGGACAGGGTGGTGCACACCTTTAATCTTAGCACTCAGAAGGCAGAGGAAGGTAGATATCTAAGAGTTCAAGGCCAGCCTGGTCTACAGAGCAAGTTCTAGGTCCGCCAAGTCGACACAGTAAAACCCTGTATCAAAAAACCAATCAAACAAAACAACCACACACACACAAAAAAAATTTTAATGTTCTTTGGCCAGACCTGGTGGAAAACACCTTTAATCTCAAGCCTCAGGAGGAAGAGGTAGATGGATCTCTGAGTTCACTGTGAGCCCAGTCATAACAGTGAATTCCAAGCCAGCTAGGGCTACACAATGAGATCCTATCTTGAAACAACCACTGCCCTAATTTTTAGGGGTAGAGGAGACATTTCATTGGGTAAAGTGCTTGCTGTACAAGGATGAAGACTCAAGTTTGGATCCCAAGAACCCACACGGAAGCTAGGCATGGTGGCATACACCCATAACCACAGAATTAGGAGGGCAGTGACAGATAGATCCCAGGGGCTTGAAGGCTAGCCAGTCTAGCAGAGATGGTGAATTCCAAGTGAAGTGAAATACCTTGCAGTAAAATAAAGATATGATGGAGAACAATAAATAATAACAAAGCCGGGGCTGGAGAGATGGCTCAGCAGTTAAGAGCCATCTTCCAGAGGACCAGGGTTCAATTCCCAGCACCCACATGGCAGCTCACAACTGTCTGTAACTCCAGTTTTAGGTTAACTGACACCTTTACACCAAGGCACATAAAATAAATTTAAACAAATTATATAAAAAAGAACAACAAGGGCTGGAGAGATGGCTCAGTGGTTAAAATCATTGGTTATTCTTCCAGAGGCCCTGAGTTCAATTCCCAGCAACCACAGGTTGGCTCACAACCATCTGTAATGAGATCTGGTGCCCTTTTCTGGCCTGCAGGGATACATGCAGACAGAGCACTGTATACAGAATAAATAAATCTTGGAAAAAAAAAAAAGAAGAACAACAACAACAAAGCCAACCTCTGGCCTACACAAATACATGCTCAGCTGAATATATCTTTCCTTCAAAGCACGAATATGCTTTTGTACAAATATGCACACACATACAATTGGGAAAATAATTTTAGTCAGTATTAAATATGGAAAAAATAGAATAATATTAGATTTTAAAAGGCTATTTCAACCTCCATCTTATTTTATTTGTTTGTTTGTTTAGAGGCAAAGGTCTTTCTACAAAGTTCCTGCTGTTCTGGAACTCACTACGTAGAACAGACTGGCCTGGAAGTCACAGACATTCACCTGCCTCCGCCATTCAAGTGCTGAGATTTAAGGTGTGTGTGTGCTACCACACCTGCCTCAATCTCTAATTTTATTCGGAGCCTGGACATGAATGTCACTAGGACTGCCACCTAACTGACAAACATAAAGAATTACAAAGGGATCAATGAGCACTTACTTCCAAGCTTGAGGACTGAACCTGATCCCTGGAACCCACATGACAGGAGAGAACCATCTTCCACCTCTCACCTCCACAAGTGTGTAACCCTACCACCCCCAGACACACATAAATAAATGTAAGTTTATTTTAAAAAGACATACATTGGCGCACGCCTTTAATCCCAGCACTCGGGAGGCAGAGCCAGGCAAATCTTTCTGAGTTCGAGGTCTGGTCTACAAAATGAGATCCAGGACAGGCTCCAAAGCTACACAGAGAAACCCTGTCTCGAAAAAACCAAAAACCCAAAACAAAACAAAACAAAAAAACAACTCTAATTTTTTTCATGATTGAGAAAGTGTTACTACATGTCTAATGAAGCTTTTACCCAAGCTGAAAGAATACATCTTCATCCACAAATCCAAATGTATCATGTAGCTTTGTAACCACGCCTGTGAAAACACGCTGCTTCTGAGGCTGAGTTTGCTGCTGACTGGACCTTGGTGTTGGATAGGATACAGTGATCTGTGCCGCAGGCTGAGGAGTAGACAGGCTAAGGCTTGTGGGCAATGCAACAGCTGGCTATTGAACAAAAGTAACATCACATTAAGACTAGTAATTGTCTAAAAGAACAGCACAAATGACGGTAAACTCATGAATTATACTAGTCAAGAAATAGCTCCATTCCCAAAACAAACTGGAAAAAAAAAATTAGGCATGTTGCTTATTGCTTATAATCTGAAGAGCTGGAAGAAGGAAGCTACTCCAGCTCAGTGACCAGACAGTTTAGCCTGCAGTGTGAGTTCCAAGGCAGTGAGAGATCCTGTCTCAAACAAAACAAAACAGTAGGTGACACCCAAGGTTGTCATCTGCTGACCTCAAACATGTACAAGTATATGTATGCATGTTTATGTGTGTGCACACACATTTACACACACACACACACACACACATTCTCAACCCCGTGTATGGAGGATTATAGTCATAATCCCAGCATATAGGAAGCTGAGGCATGAGGCTCAACTGTTGTAGAATACTATTTTAAGATGTGTTACATTTGTATATACTGTGGAACATTTGTTTACTGATACAAAGATGTGTTGCATTGTTTTATGTTGCATTTGTTTAACTCTGTGAAGCTGTGGTACTTTGCCTGTCTGAAACACCTGATGGTCTAATAAAGAGCTGAATGGGCCAATAGCTGGGCAGAAAGAAATAGACGGGACTGGCAGGCAGAGAGAATAAATGAGAGGAAGAAAATATCAAGGAGCAGAGAAGAAGGAGAAGAGGACATCAAGGGCCAGCCACAAAGAAAAAAGTAAAGAAAAATAAACAGAAATAGAGAAAGATAAAAGCCCAGAAGCAATGGGTAGAAGGGATAATTTAAGAAAAGCTGGCAAGAAACAAGCCAAGCTAAGGCCAGACATTTATAAGAAAGAATAAGCCTCCATGTGATTTATTTGGGAGCTGGGCAGTGGGCTTAAAAAGTTAAAAAAACAAAACACTCAATTGCCATAGGCTTAAGCCAGGGCAACTACTATGATATCCTAACTCAAAAGACCAAGCAACCAACCAATGCTTCTGTTAAAGACTTAGCAAAGTGTTGGGGATGTCTTTCTGTATGCTGTGAATGTGTTGCTCTGATTGATTGATAAATAAAACACTGATTGGCCAGTAGCCAGGCAGGAAGTATATATAGTATAGGCAGGGTAAGAGAGAGGAGAACTCTGGGAAGTAGAAGGCTGGGAGTCAGGAGATGCTGCCAGCCACCGCCATGAGAAGCAAGATATAAAGTACCGGTAAGCCACAAGGCAACTTATAGATTAATAGAAATGGGTTAATTTAATATATAAGAACTAGATAGCAAGAAGACTGCCACAGCCATACAGTTTATAAGTAATATAAGTCTCTGTGTGTTTACTTGGGTCCAAGTGACTGCCGGATGGCAGGTAAGAGAGATTTGTCCTAACCACGGGCCAGGTAGAACACAGGAAAACTTCAGCTACAGCAAAGTCCTAAATATAGTAAAAGAACTCAGCATTTCTTTAATTTGAACAAAGTTACCATCTCATGAAATGTCTTTAACTTCCCAGCATGCCAATGCTTCCAGGTGTAGTCTGGGAAATATTTGTTCTAAGGAGAGAAACTTCTAAAGCTTTCCAGTTAATTGGAGAGGTTTTGTTTTGTTTCAGACAAAGTTTCTCTGTATAGCTAACTGCCCTGGATGTCCTGGAACTCACTTTGTAGACCAGACTGGCCCTGAATTCACAGAGATCCACCTGCCTCCTAAGTGCTGAGATTAAAAGCATGCACCCCACCGCCTGGCTTAACTGGAGAGTTCTCTCCAGGGACTGAAAATACAAGCTAGGAGTCAAGAGATAGGGCTCAACAGATTTGTCACCAAGCTTGATGACCTGAGTACAAGCCTCAGAACCTGCAAATTATCCTCTGATCTCAACTTGCATCCAAACACACAACACCACATACTTAAGAAGTAAATAACTTTTTTTTTTTTAAAGAAAATGAATTAGATATTTATCCATTTTACATCTTCTTCTGTGGTATATGTTCAAATATGTGTGTATGAGTCCTGAGAATCAAACCAGGCCTCATACACACTGAGTGAGTACCCCAGGGCTAATTTGGCTTTTGTTTGTTTGATTTATAACATAGGTACTATGTAGTCCAAATTGCTCATCTAATCTGGGATCCCTTGCCTGGGTACCAGGACTACAGGTGTGTATCACCAAGCTAGAACCAATTTTAATTCTTTATGTAAGGAAGAAAATTGAAGTGTTATCAGTGGGGTTTTCCTGTTTGTTTGTTTTAAGTAGGATCTCACTTTGTAGCTCAGGCTAGCCTGAAACTCACTATGAGGACTAGGGTGACCTTAAACTCAGAGACCTACCTGTCTCCCTAATGCTGGGTTTGAAAGCATATACCTATATTTTAAGAGTTTTATTTTTTTATTTATGTGAATGAGTGTGTATCTGTATGTGTGCATGTGGTGCTGCCCAATGAGGTCAAAAGAGAGCATCAGAGTACTTGGAACTAGTTAGTTATAGTCAACTGTGAGACATGGGTACTAGAAACTAGATGTCAGTCCCAGGAAGAGTTGCTCTTAATTGCATGCTCAGCCATCTCTCTAGTCCGACGTTTGTTTAAAACAAACAAACAAAAATAAATCCAGAGTCTGAGGATGTAACTTAACTGCTAGAGTGCTTGCCAAACGTGTGTGTTTGTGTGTGTGTATGTGGTGTATATATCATGCATATGAGAATGTGCTAGTGTGCACACACACATGTATAAACATGAAGGCCAGAATAAGACATGAAATGTACTTCTATGTGTTCTCCACTTCATTGACACAAATTTCCAGCACTTTATAAATGTAGTGGAACATGCATGTAATCTTAGCACCAGGGAGTTGGGAAGCAGGAAGACAAGTAATTCAAGGTCATCCTTGGCTACATAGCCAGTTGAGGCTAGCCTAGAATACAAGAGACTTATCTTCAGAACACAAAACAAAGTGACATATTCACAACTTAAAACTGCACAAGGAGCCAGGCGGATCTCTGAGTTTGAGGCCAGCCTGGTCTACATAGCAAGATCCAGGACAGGCACCACAACTGCAGAGAAACCCTGTCTTGGGGGGTGGGGGAGGAAATGCACAAGGAATTACAAGGTAAAAAGCTTCTATGCTATCCAAGCAGCTTCAGATACCCAGTTTCCTACCAAAGAAGCTACCTCCTCTTGGCTATTATTTGGAGTTTTATCTATATCTGTACATAAAAACAAAACATATTTTACTCCTTCCTTTAAAATAGTTAGAAGCATATAATAAATACACTATTCTCAACACAAAACACACTAGCACACTTTGCATCTTTATCTAACAATAAATAAATATCGCAATGTTATCACATAAATCCACAAGTATCTTTTAACTCCTACTGAAAACCTACAACAGAATTAAACTTAACTCAGATGCTCAAAAGAAATAAATTAACAACAGACTAACCTGTGTTAAAATTGTCTGCTGGGGTTGCTGTAACTGAAAGTAAGAAAAAACAAGATCAGTCAAGATTGCTCTTTCAGAAATGATTTATAGTGGTATTCTTGCTTTTCAAAATTTTATCTTTAAAAACATATATATTATTTTGTCTTCTGTGGATGGGTGTTTTGCCTAAGATGTATAACTGTGTACCAAGAGCATGCCTTGTGGAGGCAGAGGCAGATTCAAAAGAGGGAACCAGATTTCCAGGAGATGGAGTTCCAGGTGTTTGTGATCCACTGGACATGGGTAGTGGGAATCTAACCCTAGAACTAGAGTTACAGAGTTATGAGCCATCATATGGGTGCTGAGAATTGAACCCAGAGCCTCTGGAGGACTCAGCAAGTGCTATTAACCACTGAGCCATCTCTCCAGACCCCAAATCTTGGTTTTACACATTAGCTTATTTATTAAAACAATGTGAAAACAACACATAAATAATTACAATGTTACTGACAACTATTTCAAACTACACATTTGATAGTAACTCGTTCAATAACTAAATATTAAACCACATTTAACAAAAAGAAAGAAGTTGGGACCCACTGTGATGGTGCACATCTTTAATCCCAGCACTTGGGAGGCAAAGGTAGGCGGGTCTCTGTAATTCCAAGACAGCCTGGTTTCCATAGGAGTCCCAGGTCTTGGCTACACAGCGTGAGTCCGTCTCAAAATACAATTATATTTAGTCAAATTTTTAAAAGCTGATTTGTCTGGGGGTGGGAGAAATGGTATGTTGGGTTTCATGTGGATTTAGCTGCTCCCTATCTAACTGAAGGATTAAAAAATCACACTTAAGGGGATGGGCATTTAGCTCAGTGGTAGAGCACTTGCCTAGCAACCATAAGGCCCTGGGTTCAGTCCTCAGTTCTAGGGGAAAAAAAAAAAGTGCAAAAAAAAATCACAGGTAGATAGTGAGAATGAATTTAAAGTGTATTACTTTAATGTGGAGGAACAGGGAAATCGCTGTTTTTAAATCAGTTTTTAACAAAAAATTTACACTAACCTGTTGTTGCACACTATACAAGGCCTGCTGAGGTTGTGAATATTGCTGAAAAAGATTATTAAAGGGAAAACAAGGTTAAGTTTATTCATTTTCAAAGTAATGCATAAAAACTACATCGAAATTTTCTAAACCAGTGATACTTCATCTAAAATTAACAAAATGGTGGTTACTTATACTCTGAGAGCCATTGAAGCCAGAATTTTTCAAAAAATAGTTAAGGTATATATAAACAACTCAGAAACGTTAAGAATTTAAGATTCTGACGGGCAGTGGTAGTGCACACCTTTAATCTCAGCGTTTGGGAAGCAGAGGCAGACAGATCTCTGTTGAGTTTGAGGCCAGCCTGGTCTCCAGAGAGAGTTCCAGGACGGCCAAGGCTACACAGAGAAATCCTATCTTGAAAAAAATAAACAAAGAATTTAACATTTTTGACTACACAACTACACTCTGTGCTGAGCACAGAAACAATTCTGTTGTTTGGATTCAGATAGAGACCTGCTATGCACTCCAGTAAGGCCTCAAACTCAATATTCTCCGTCTCTCCTTCCCCAAGTGCTGAGATGATAGTTATGTGCCACCAAGAAAAGCCACAGTCTAACTCTTGCTGTCTCACTTTGTAGACCAAGTTATCCTCGAGCTCATAGAGACCACCTGCCTCTGCCTCCCTAGTGCTGGGAATAAAGACATGTGCCACCACTAACCTGCTACAGTATGATTTTTAATACCAGAAAGAAACTTCCTGTGTGTGTAGTTGTGTTTTTTTTTTTTTTTTGGTTTTTCGAGACAGGGTTTCTTTGGTAGCCCAGGCTGTCCTGGAACTGTCTTTGTAGACTGGGCTGGCCTTGAACTCACAGAGATTCGCCTGGCTCTGCCTCCCAATTGCTGGGACTAAAGGTATGTGCTACACATAGATTTTTTTAATCTATAATCTTCATTGTTTTAAACACAGAGGTGCTGGGCAGTCGTGGCGCACACCTTTAATCCCAGCACTGGGGGAGGCAGAGGCAGGCAGATATCTGTGAGTTCGAGGCCAGCCTGGTCTACAGAGCAAGATCCAGGACAAGCACCAAAATTACACAAGGAAACCCTGTCTCAAAAAACAAAACAAAACAAAAGAAACAAAGAAAAAAAAACTTGAGATGCTAAGTAGGAGATTCAATGAGTTCAAGGCCAACATGAACAATGAAGACAGCCTGTGGCAAAAACAAAAGAAAGGAACAAATGAAAGAGAAAACAAAGGACTATCATTTTTATCACCTCATTAAAACTCACCTGCTGTAATGCAGCTGCAGCAGCTGCAGCTTGCTGTTGCAACGCTGCAGTTTGTGTTAACTGATAGTTTGCTGGCGTTTGTGTGGTAAGGCCTGCTGCCGCCAATGCAGTCTGCTGGGTATAAATGGTAGGAGATGCTCCCAGAAGGGATGGCTGTTGAACACCTAGTGCAGCTAAAGTGAGATGAGAAGAGAGGAGAAGGATCAGACTACTTGGTCCCTTTGCAGGAATCTCCCATGGCAAATATAAGAAAAACTGGCTCTACTGACCTACCCTGCAGTAACACAACCAACTTCACCTAGACCCAGACTCAAATCAAAAGTATTCTTTCAGAGCTGGATGTGGTGACATACACCTTTAATTCCAGGACTAGAAGGCGGGTGGATGGGGGTGTACAGATGCAGGAAGATCTCTGTGAATTTGAAACCACCTTGGTCTGTATAATCAATTCCAAGACAGTAAGGGTTACACAGACAAACCTAGTCTCAAAAAACAAACAAACAAATAAATAGCATTTTCAACCAGGTATGGTAATACATGGCTATAATCCCTGCATATAGGAGGTGGAAGCAGGAAGACCCAAGATTTTAAGGCTAGCCTAAACCACATAAATGATGCAGGGGAAACTGGGCTACAGCACACCTTCTCTTAAAAGCAAAAGAGAGAGAGAGAGAGAGAGAGAGAGAGAGAGAGAGAGAAGATCTTATTGTTTATTTATTTTAATCTTGTTTTGCCAACCTACAATTTCCTCCAGGGCAGGAAACTAGCTCAGTGACAGATCCCTTGCTTGGTGAGTAGGTCAACAAGCAGATGAGACAGGGACAGCTAGCTGCTAGGAGGCATTATCCCTGACAGCTTTCCACTGGAAAAGATTGGCAGTGTGCTTCTTATCCATACTCAAGACTTCAAAGCTGGTGGGGAAGGGCTGAAGAGATGGCTCAGTAGTTAAGAACACTTGCTGATCTTATAGAAGACCTAGGTTTGGTTTGGGCACCCAGAGGACAGCTCATGATGCCCTCTTCTGACTTCTGAAGAGACCAGGCATATAAGTGGCACATACCCACAGATACAGGCCATATTCATACATTTGCTGTTCCTCCAGGAAGAAGACCAGTGTTAGGTTCCCAGCACTCATTCTGGATGGCTCACAACTGTCTCTAACTACTCCAGCTCTAAGGGATCTGACATGTCTTCTGGCCTTCACAAGCATACACACAAATAGAATCTTAAGAAGAAAAAAAGCAGGGTGTGGGAGTATATACACCTAGAATCCCAGCCCTTGGGAGATGGAGGCAGGAGTTAAAGGCAATCCTTGGTTACAAAAGGAATACCAGGCTCTCTGGCGCTCTCTCTCTCTCTCTCTCTCTCTCTCTCTCTCTCACACACACACACACACACACACACACACACACACACACAAGATTTTAAAAATTAGTTTTATGCTGAGTGTGGTGGTACAAGCCTTAAATCTCAGTTCTTAGGAAGCACGTGGGAGTCAGAAGCAGGTGGATCTCTGTGAGTCCAAGCCTGGTCTACAGAGTGAGTTCTGAGCCCAGGCTGTATAGTGTGGCTATATCATAGGCTAGTAAGATGGTAAGGAGTAATGGTGCTTGCCATGAATGCACCATCAGTGACCCAATGTGGAATGAAGAACTAATTCCACAAAGTTGTCCTCCAACCCACCCCATGCCCTAAAGTTGTCCTCTAAGTGACTCTCACACACACACTCTCTCTCACACACAACATAATTCCCAAAACAGCCAAAACCAAAATACATAATTGGTCTTTAAAAAAAAAAAAAGGAAAAAATGATATGTGAATTCTTACTATTAAGTCACTTCACATCCCCACTATTATTTTTTTTTTAAAAAAAAAAAAGGCGAGCAAGATGGCTCAGTGGGTAAAGGGACTTGCTGCTGAGCCTGACCCCTGATTTGAAACCCCAGTATCCACGTGGTACAAGGAGAAAACTCCCTCCCTCCAGTTGTCTTCTGACCTCCCTATCAAAGCGGAGGCATGCTTGCACTCTCACATACACATAATAAATACAATTTAAAAAAAAGAAAGCAAGCTTTTTAACGAGTGGTGGGGTCTGGGGATGAGACTGGGCTGACAGAAGGACTGCCCAGGCCTGTTCAGCACACACATCCAAAGCCCTGGTTGTGGTCCCCAGCAACAGCAACAGCAGGTGCAGTGGAGCACACAAGTAAGGACAGCACTAGGAGTAGAGGCCAGAAAACTGAAGCTCAAGGTCACCTTTAGCTACATAGCAAATTCAAGTTTAGCTCTGATCTCAAAACACAAAACCAAATACATGTATAGATATAGGTATGTGGGAGTTGTAGTACAGCTGGAACACGTGGCAAAGTCGAGACAGGAAAATCAGGAGTTCAAGGCCAGCCGGACTCCAAGAGATCTTGTCTAAAAACACTAGAGAGGGAACTGGCAAAACTGCTGTCCTGGTTGGCTGTTTCTGTCAACTTGAAGGACCCACAATTGTGGTGGATTGAATAAAAATGGCCCCCATAGGCTCATGGGGGTGGCATTATTTGAAAGGATTAGGACTAACCAGGTGGCCTTGTTGAAGGAAGTGTGTCACTAGAGATGGGCTTGAGTTTCAGAAGCACAAGCCAGGCCCAGTGGCTCAATCTTTTTTCCTGCTGCCTGCTGATCCAGATGTAGAACTCTCAGCTCCTTCTCCAGCACCATGTCTGCCTGCATTCCAACATGCTTCCCACCATGATGACATGACTACGGACTAAACCTCTGAACTATAAAGCCTGTCCCAATTAAATGTTTTCCTTTTTTTTTTTTTTTTTTTTTTTTTTTGGTTTTTCGAGACAGGGTTTCTCTGTGTAGCTTTGCACCTTTCCTGGAACTCACTTGGTAGCCCAGGCTGGCCTCGAACTCACAAAGATCCGGCTGCCTCTGCCTCCAGGATTAAAGGTGTGCGCCACCACCGCCCGGCGTAAATGTTTTCCTTTATAAGAGTTGCCATGGTCATTGTGTCTCTTCACAGTAAAAGGAATGCTAAGACAATTGAGAAAAAGTCTTCCAACATTAGCCTGTGGGACAATATATTCAAGAATGTGGGACAACTCTTAGTGACTGATGTGGGAGGAAGGGCCCAATCTAGTGTGGCTCACACTGAGCTGGTGGTCCTAGGTGCTATATAAAAGCAGAGTGAGCTAGCTATAAGGAGCAACCAGTAACAAGAATCCTCCATGGTTTCTGCCTCCAGGTTCCTACCTTGAGATACTGCCCTGACTTTTCTGAGAGTTGTAAGATGAAATCAACCCTTTCCTCCCCTTTTGGTCAGTGTTTTATAACAGGAATAACCCTAAAATAGAAAAATGTGTGTGTGGTTCAAGTTGACAAGCTAGCAATTGTCCTGGTTCTTTTCTTTTTTCCTTGTCAACTTTACTAGAGTTATCTAAGAAGGAGCCACAATTGAGAAAATTGCTCCATGACAGGCCTATAGACAAGTCTGTGAGGCAATAGTTCATGCTCTAGGTTCCTACCTTGAGTTCCTGCCTGTGAGTTGTTAGATGAAATAAATTCTCCCCACAATAAGTTGTTTTTCATTGGTCTTTTACCAAAGCAATAGAAATCTTACTAAGATACCACCCAGTGGATAAGGGTGCTTGCTACCAATCCTGAGACATGGGTTTGAACCTTGGAGTCCACATGGTGGGTATAGAAGCAGCTCATCTACTGCAGACTGTCCTTTGACCTGCACATACCCACCCATACAGATACACAGAAATACACAACACAAAAACTGAAGATTCTGATGAAGCCTGCCTACCATTGACAAAGCCATCGAGCAGGTGGGAGATGGGGGTGGGGGATACAAACAAAAGACCCACAGTAAACAACAAATGGCTTTTTATGTATTTATTTTTGGTTTTATGCCTCTGGAAAATGGCTTTTTTTTTTAAACTTTACTTTAAAACTGTAAGCATTCCTTTATGATGCTTACAGCTACTTATTTCTTTAGCCTATTAGTTATTGGGACTTCAATTGTTTGTTTTTTGGTTTGTTTTGGTCAAGACGTGGTCTTACTATATGCATCCCTGCCTGTCTTGGAACTTGCTTTGTAGACCACGATGCCCAAACACTCACAGAAACCCACCTGTCTCTGTCTCCTAAATGTTCTGGGATTAGAAGAATGCACCACCAAGACCAGCTCTATATTGTTTTAAAAGACAAGACCACGTGTGGTCGGGGTGACATGAACTTCTGATTCCCCTGCCTCTGCCTCACAAGTGCTTCATTCAGGAATACAGCAGCACACCCTGTTTATGAGGTGCCAGAAATCAAACCCACGGCTTTGTGGGTGCTGTGCGAGCACTTCACTGCCTAAGCCGTGAATTCTAAGGAGCCCAGCAATTAAGTGTTTTTTTTTTTTTTTTGGTTTTTCGAGACAAGGTTTCTCTGTGTAGTTTTGGAGCCTGTCCTAGATCTCGCTCTGCAGACCAGGCTGGCCTCGAACTCCCGAGTGCTGGAATTAAAGGCATGTGCCACCACCGCCCAGCTGCAATTAAGTTCTTATAGAGTCAGTATATCAGCACCAAATTCAAACAAGTGAAAACCGTAAGTGAACTAGCAACATGATTCAGTGGGTAAATGCACTTGCCATGCAAGTCTGACAACCTGGATTCAATCCCCAGAACCCATCATGGAAGAAAAGAACCAAAAGCTGTCCTCTAACCGCACACAAGCACACACCTGTACTCATATTCATTATACACACAATGATAAATAAGTGAGAAGGCTCACTGGGTAAATGTGCTTGTCACCAAGGCTGACAACCTATCGTACATGATGAAAAGAAACAACTTCCACAACTTCTCTTGACTTCCAAATGTGCAGTATTTCCCCCCCAAAACTCTCACCCCAGAGAGATACACACAAATGTAATTTTTAAAAACACAAATTATTTGAGGGGGTGGGGGAATGTTGAGACAAGGTGTCTCTATGCAGTCTTGGTTGTCATGGAACTCCCTGTTTGGATCTCAAACTAAAAGAGATCCACCTGCCTCTACCTCCTGACTGCTAGAATTAAAGGCATACACCACAATGCCCAGCAAAATAAATAAATAAATAAACAGACAAATTTTTAAGAAAAAGTTATATAAAACATTTTATAAATTATGTCATTTAGATATATTTAAAATGTATGTATTTTTTGTTTTGTTTTGATTGCTGTTGTTGTAAGTTTGGCTCTTTGTCTTTTGGAAGGTTTGTTTTTTGTTTTGTTTTGTTTTTTGGAGGCATGTGCCACCACACCTGGCCAAAAACATGTCTTAAAACTGAAAACATCCTAAATAAAATTTATTCCATTTGAACCTCAGATAGATTAAATCTCCAACACCACAAAAAAGGAAGGGAGGGGCTGGAGAAATGGCTCAGGGGTTTAAGAGCACTGGCTGTTCTTCCAGAGGCCCTGAGTTCTAATCCTAGCACCCACATGGCGGCTCACAACTGTCTTCCAGGGAATCTGATGTCCTTACACAGACATACATGTGGGTACATAAAATACAAATAAATTAATTAAAAAAAAAAAGGAAAGGAAGGCAGGAGGGAGGGAGGGAGGGTCATTCTAATAAATTAATGTTCTATAACACATAATTAAATCAATTTTAATTATTGGCATCGTAGTGCACACTTTTAGTTTCAGAGGCAGGCAGATCTCTGTGAATTCAAGGCCAGTCTCCTCTACAGAGCAAGTTCCAGGACAGCCAAACTACACAGAGAAACCCTGTCTCAAAAAACCGGAAGAAAAAAGAAAACTTAAGATATCTGAACACTGTAGCCAGGTGTGGTGGCCCATGCTTGAAGGATTCCTACTAATGGAAACGCTGTATCAAATGCAAAACCAACATGAGAAGTGCAGTAGAGGACAAAGAACCAGAACACAAGTATAAAGATAATATGACAAAGCCCATCAGTATTCTAGCCTTAATTTAAAAACACTTAAGATACAAAGACCAAAAAAAGGCTAAACTGCTGAATAAATAGGTTTTCTTGTTGTTGTTTTAATTTTCAAAAGTATCTTAAAAGATAAAGGATACAACATTTTGAAACATTTTGCTGTCCCATGCATTAACTTAAATCACAACTAAACAGCCCCTACACACACATACACACACACACACACACACACACACACACACACATACACACACACACACTCAACAGTATAAGTGTTCAGTTGCCTGACCTGGTTGTGATACCGCAGTGGCTGTAAACTGAGTAGCCCATGGTGGATTCTTCTGTCCTCCAAACTGAGCCATGATGCAAGGAGGTTAAACCTTCACGTGTTTCTCCTCTACAACAAATATCTATGAAGAAAGGATTCACATTTCAAAGTTCAACCAATATTACAAATGCCACAAAAGGCTATTTTAGAGAAACGGTTGATATATTAAAGACATGCTCCAAAGGAGAACTGGAAATAGAATGTGTGCAAACTGAACCTTTAAAATAAAACAAAACACACTATCAACAAGATCACTAGGCATACCCTATTTAAAAGGTATTCTTAGGGGTAGATTTACAGGAATGTCTTTCAGGGGACTACAGTGACATTTTCAGAAAGGGCCTTGGTGGTGCACGCCTTTAATCTCAGCCCTCAGGAGGCAGAGGCAGGCGGATCTCTGTGAACTCCAGGCCAGCCTGGTTTATACGGAATTACGGCTGGGACCAGACAGTGAGGCTCCGTACATAAACAACCGAATCGGGCAACGGGATGGACCCACAGAGCCGAGCCTGAGTGAGTGTTCGGGCCCGGCTGAGGTCGGGCAGTGGTTAAATCGGTAACGGAAACTGCGTCCAGACACCCCCTCCCCCATAAGGGCAAAGCCATCCATGAATACCAGGTTAATAACGAACATTACTTGAAGGGCCTGGGAAGTCACCGCGGCCTTTGTCACCCTCGTCTCCACTCCGGCGAGGGGGAAAGCAGTGGAGAGAACGCGCGGCTCCAAAAAAAGGGCCAGGACTGCGAAGACCCGCTTCCCCCAAAGCCAAAGAGAAAAAGGATGTGGGCCTGGCATCCTCAGCGGCGGACCCGACGGGCCGGGCTGGGCCGTCCATCTTCCTCCCGTCCCGGCCTCCCGAGAGCGCCGGCCGCGGGAGACGGACCCGGGCGCCCCAGGCCACCGCCACGGCGCTCACAGGAGCCCGCGGGCGTCGCGGTCCCCGAGGCCCTGGGGCCGGTCTGTGGGAGCCTCGAACCCGGAAAACACTCCCCAGCGCCCGGGCCCGGACTGGGACTCGGCACCGCGGCAGCGCCGGCCCGGGCTCGCAAGGCCTCCGCCGGCCCAGGCCGCCGCCGGAGGACCCGGGAGCCGCCCGCTGGGGAGATAAGGGGGGGGTTGGGGGAGGAAGGGCGCGCCGGCCCGCCGCGCGGGGCCTGCTCCGAGCCGCACAAAAGGGACGGCGGCCGCCGCTCGCCGGCCCCCGCCGCGGCCGCCAGGGCCCGCCCGCGCCTCCCACCGCGGGCCCGGCCCCTACCCCCTCCGCCGGCACCCGCCGCGGCCGCCGGCCCCAGGCCGGGCTCGGCCTCCCACCACCGCGCCAGCCCAGCCCTCAGTGGCCAGACCTTCACCTGAGTCGGGGCCGGTTGAACACCGGAGCCATTTCAAAAGCCGTCAGGCTCGGGCGCATGCGCCAACTTCGGCCTCTTCCTCTGCGCCGCGCCGCCGCCTCCTCCTCCCAGCGCGGGGGAGGAACGGGCGGCGCCTGCGCGGGGACGTTCGGCGGGCGGGCGGGCGCGCGCGCGCTCCCCTAAACCCCGCCCCCGCGCCCCCCTCCGCGGCGTGCGCGCTCACGAGCACCCAGAGCCCGAACGCGCCCAGCCCCGTGGTTACCCGGGCTGCGCTCAACAATGAGCTGGCGGTTCTCGGGGCCGGGCGGCCCGGGGAGAAGCGACGGGGTCACGTGGTCCGGCCGCGGGGGCC
Organism: Peromyscus leucopus; assembly: GCF_004664715.2. Lineage (NCBI taxonomy): Eukaryota > Metazoa > Chordata > Mammalia > Rodentia > Cricetidae > Peromyscus > Peromyscus leucopus. The sequence goes on along the minus strand of NC_051084.1, from coordinate 32,497,052 downwards.
GCCATCTTGCGGTTGTCCTTTTTCTGCTTGGAAGAGCGAACATGTCAGATCTTCGATGGTGGTTTTAGATGGAGACACCATTAACATTTAAAAAAAAAAAAAAATCAGTATTGGGGGTGTATGCTGATACATTCGTATGTGTTGGGATAATCTTTTTTGTTTTGTTTTGTTTTATTTGTTTTTCCAGACAGGGTTTCTCTGTGTAGCTTTGCGCCTTTTCCTGGAACTCACTTGGTAGCCCAGGCTGGCCTCGAACTCACAGAGATCTGCCTGCCTCTGCCTCCTCAGTGCTGAGATTAAAGGCGTGCACCACCACTGCCCGGCGGGATCATCTTTTTGTACACTCACTCTGAAGATGTGTTTCTTCCTTCTTACCTCACCCGCCTAGGGCACCTTCTGATTGATTTAATGAACGGTCAATAGCTGGGTAGGCAGGACTTTGTGTGTGTGTGTGTGGCTTTTTGTTTTTGTTTTTCCGAGACAGGGTTTCACTGTAGCTTTTTCGGTGGCTGTCCTGGATCTCGCTCTGTAGCCCAGGCTGGCCTCGAATTCACAGAGATCTGCCTGGCTCGGCCTCCTACCCGAGTGCTGGGATTAAACATGAGTGCCACCACTGCCCCGCGAGGCAGGATTCCTAAGAGACCTATGAGCTACTTGCCAGGCAGCCAGAGAGGAAGTTGGACATGGTACTGAGGAGTGGTAACAGGCCACGTGGCAGAACGTAGATTAATATCAATATATCAATGGGTTGATTTAAGTCTTAAGAGCTAGTTGGAAACAAGCCTAACCGATGGCCAAGCGTTCATAATTAATAAAAAGTCTCCATGTCGAGGCTGGAGAGATGGCATGGCAGTTAAGAACACTGACTGCTCTTCCAGAGGACCTGGGTTCAATTCCCGGCACCCACATGGCAGCTCACAACTGTCTGTAACTCCTGACACCCTCACACAGACATTCATACCAGCAAAACAATGCATATTTAAAAAAAAAAAAAAAAGTCTAGCCGGGCGGTGGTGGCGCACGCCTTTAATCCCAGCACTCGGGAGGCAGAGCCAGGCAGATCTCTGTGAGTTCAAGGCCAGCCTGGACTACCAAGTGAGTTCCAGGAAAAGGCGCGAAGCTACACAGAGAAACCCTGTCTCGAAAAACCAAAAAAAAAAAAAAGTCTGTGTAATTATTACAGAGCTGTCTGTCCAAAGAAAGACATATTACACACACGTGTATATATATTTTCCACATGTGGCCCTGACAGGATTCAAACTTCTGGGCTCAAGAAATCCTCCTGCCTCAGCCTCATAGTGCCGGTGACTTACAGGAACAAACCAATGAGCCAGGGGGAATTTTTACAAATGTTTTTATTAGAATTTTTTTCATTTCTAGAGGGCTTTTGCCTGCATGTATTCATGTGCACCAGGTGTGTGCTTGGAGGTCAGAGGAGGACGAAGGGTTCCCTGTAACTGTCATTAATGGTGGTTGTGAACCACCGCAGGGGTGCTTGGGATCTGTCCCAGGTCCTGGACAAGAGAGACCGGTGCTTTTAACCACAGTGCCGACTCGTCAGCACTAAGACTGGAAGTGTACCACTCGGTAGACTTTAGTATATTGACAACATGCCATCATCACCCTATTTGAAAAATGGTCTCATCACCTCCTTCTAACAAAACAAAACACACGGCCATTAAGTCCCTCTCTAACTCTGCCCTGCACCTGCTGGTGACAACTGATCTTTCTCAATATGAATTAGCTTATGCTAGACATTTCACGAAAGGACAATCAGATGAGCCAAGCATGATGAAGAGGATCTGTCATCTTAACACTTGGGAGGTAGGGGGAACAGGAGTTCAAGGCCAGCCTACGCCTTGTCTCTGTCAAGTGTCACACCAGGGACAAACTGGCTGAAGTGCCTATCTAACATATCAAAGCTGGACCTGGCTGCCAGGTTCTCCACGCATCCATCCCTCTGTCCCTACCTGTTACAGGGTATGGCTGGAATACCCCACTCTCTACCCTGAACTCTCCGCCCTAGAAGAAATGTCTTGATTATATAGGGACAGACATTGTTTATATAATTGATTATATAATCCAGACATTTTGGTTACTCGCCCCTTTTGGATCTTTGGCCTCCTGGCTGCTATACCTGGCTCCCCTCCCAGATGGCCCAGCTCATCCTGGTCATGTCCACTGTGGACTCGCCCAGATATCCCAGCTTCTGACTGCTTTCCTATATATCCTATTTATCTATGATAAATTTTCTCTTCTACCATACCTAGAAGCAATCATGTCCTTTTTTCACTGCTCAAAGGGAAATCCACAGTGTCAGTGAGTACTAGACTTTTTTATTGAGGAGGTTAGGGGAAAAGTAAGTCACACACCTTTTTGAGGGTTTCCTTCAGACCTGGTCTTTATTCTCTTTTTGTTTTTGTTTTTGTTTTTCCACACAGGGTTTCTCTGTGTAGCCCTAGCTGTCCTAGAACTAGAAATCGCTCTGTAGACCAGGCTGGCCTTGAACTCACAAATATTCTCCTGCCTCTGCCTCCCAAGTACTGGGATTAAAGGCGTGGGCTACCATCCGACTCTTTATTCTTCTTTTGCATTCTCTATTCTTTATGTTTCTGGTGCTTTCCTTCTCTCATTCTTTTTTTTTTTTTTTTTTTTTTTTTTTTTTTGGTTTTTCAAGACAGGGTTTCTCTGTGTAGCTTTGCGCCATTCCTGGGACTCACTTGGTAGTCCAGGCTGGCCTCGAACTCACAGAGATCCGCCCGGCTCTGCCTCCCGAGTGCTGGGATTAAAGGCGTGCGCCACCACCGCCCGGCTCCTTCTCTCATTCTTGATGTTTTCCTTCCAACTCTATCATTATTCTTGAAGTTTTTCTTCTAGTTCCAACTCTCTCATTCTTGATGTTTTCCTTTTAGCCTTTTTTTTTTTTTTAACTTTATCTACCTTTATCGCTATTCTTTCCCTTACAGCATATACTCCAGCAAAATCTTTCAGGCAAAATATAAACTACAATGGGGTTACATTTTTGTTTTTCAAACGAAAGATTACATTGAATACAGGTGAAAAAGTGTTTTTCCATCTCCTTTACATGATTAAACATTTTACATATTACAAGTGAAAACAAAATATTCCAAGAACCCACATACATTCATACCCAAGCAATTTGTTATAGATTAACTGTATGGGAAAGCAAGCTATTCTTCTCAGTCGGGTCTTTTACTGGCAGGCTGCATTTTGCAGTTACAAAGAAAGGGCCAATTACTTTATTACTTAGCTTGAAAGGTAATCTTATAAGGAATCTTAAAGGAATCACAAACCTAAACTTTTATATATGAAAAAGAATCAGCTCTACTTTAAATCTTTAGAATACATACCCACTCATTAATAGTTTTTTTTTTTATATCAGGAGATTGAGGGCAAAAATGGGTATAAGGAATTAATCATCACCTTTGGTCATCAACCAATCCTAGGAAGAAAAGAAAGGGCCATCAGTCAATGATAATCCGGCTGCTTTGTTCTTGTTCTCTGACCTTAAAGAGTTCCATAATCAACTATGGGTCTTTCTAAGACTTTAGATTGTCTTCTTGGGTATTTCACCTCAAAGCTATTGACAAAAACAACTTACTCTGACTTTAAGTTATTTTCAAAGCTTTGTTTCAGCTGTGATGCACTCTGAAACCTGTGAACACATCTCCCAACATTAAGGTTAAAAGAGTTTAAGCTAGCTAGGCTACTGGGACTCAATTGTTTTTCTTAATCAATAACCTAAGCCACAGTTTATATGGCTCCTCAATGGAAACTCATGTGTTGTAGCAGTGTGACACTTTTTTTTTTTTTTTTTTTTTTTTTTTTTTGGAGCTGAGGACTGAACCCAGGGCCTTGTACTTGGTAGGCAAGTGCTCTACCACTGAGCTAAATCCCTAACCCCCAGAAATTCTTCTTTACATTTTATATAATATGAACATACTGCACTTATGTTTACTTCATTGATTGACCTTCTGGGTTACTTGTGCTTTTAAGCATCTATGAACAGTCCTGAAAGAAACCAGAATGTCAGACAAAGAGCTTCCTCTTTGATTTAAGAATTACTTTTAGCTGGGCAGTGGTGAGACACATCTTTAACCCCAGCACTTAGGAGGTAGAGGCAGGCAGATCTCTGTGAGTTGAGACCAGTCTGGTCTACAGAGTGAGTTCCAGGACAGCCAGGGCTACACCAAGAAACCTTGGTTCAAAAAACAAATTAAAAAAAATTACGGCCGGGCGGTGGTGGCGCACGCCTTTAATCCCAGCACTCGGGAGGCAGAGGCAGGCGGATCTCTGTGAGTTCGAGGCCAGCCTGGGCTACCAAGTGAGTCCCAGGAAAGGCACAAAGCTACACAGAGAAACCCTGTCTCGAAAAACCAAAAAAAAAAAAAAAAAAAAAAAAAAAAATTACTTTTAGCCAAAGGCAATTAGGCAAAAAAAAAAAAAAAAAAAAATATCTATCTCAATCCTTTCTCTTTTTTCCATATTGGCAGAATATAAATTGTCTTTCTCTGAAGATGACCCTAAACTTTGATTAGATAATAAACTGCCCCTAAAAGTATTAGATAAAAATATTTTTGTTGCCAGGCGGTAGTGGTGCATGCCTTTAATCCCAGCACTCCGGAGGCAGAGCCAGGTGGATCTCTGTGAGTTCGAGGCCAGCCTGGACTACCAAGTGAGTTCCAGGACAGGCTCCAAAGCTACACAAACAAACCGGTCTCTTTGTTTTATTTTCTGAGACAAAAATCCCACTAGTAGTTCTAGCTGGACTGGAACTTGATATATAGACAAAGCTGGCCTTAAACTTGTGGCAGTTCTGCTTCTGGCTTCAAATTCTGGGATGACAGCTATGAGCCACCAAGCCCAGTCTTATATACACTCACAAAACACAGCTTTATTAGTTATCCCCATACTGACATTAGAAACGGAAATTGTTTTCCTTTGTCATGAAATTTTCTCTCAGAGAGGGGTATGTTCCCTGAGAATGACCCAAGCCTCGAGCATTCTGTACAAACACTCTTTTACCCAGTCTTTGCATTTTATCCTCTGCTTTGGAGGCAGACTCTCACAGAGCTGCCTGGATTGGATGTGAATTCAGTTTATAAGAGGCAGGTCTAGAACGTGTACTCCTGCCTGGCTGAGATACACAGACATGTGCAGCCACACTGAGTGTTCCTTGCTCCTTTTTTTTCTTTTTTTCTGTCAAGGGGTTGTTTTGCTTGGCATTTTTGGGTTTTGAGATTTTGTTATGCTTACACATTACTCCTTTGTTATGATGCCTTATAAACCCACTCTATAACCATCCCTTCGAGTTATAATCTCTTTTATTACAGAACTACACAAAGAACCTATAATGATGGAAGGATGAGTTTTCCAGCTGACCATGGGAGTACACCTCTATAATCCCAGGCAGGAGGATTACTGCAAGTTGAAGGCCAGCCTTGTCTACATGGTAAATACCAGTTTGGGCAGGATCACACAATTTGACCCTGCTTCAGAATGTTTTTTTCTCTTTTCCCTCCTCTGCAGAACATTCACAATCTTTTCTTTGAACTGTGTTCAATCCCTTTGGGGATATACTGTATCCTTGGGTGCAATTCTGGGTCATAGGATAATTCTATATTTATCTTTTGACATAATGTTCAGCTATTTTTACAGTGGCTGTACTATTTTACATTCCCACAAGAAATGTGCCACATCCTTGCCAACCTCCCCCACCATGCCACTTTTTTGAAAAAGTTTTATTTATTAACATTGTCTGTTTGGATGTGTTTGCATGTGTGCTTGCCAGGGTATGGGTGCATGAAAGTCAGAGGTCAACACTGACTATCTCTTCTATTGAAATTTTTTGATTGTTTATCTGTTTTGTTTATCAAGACAGGGTTTCTCTGCATAGTCCTGGCTGTCCTGGAACTGACTCTGTAGATCATGGTGGCCTTGAACTCAGAGATCTGCCTACCTCTGGGTATTAAAGGCATATGCCACCACCACCACCTGGCAATGATTTATTTGTGTATTTTTGTATATGAGTGCTTTATCTGTCTGTAATCCTGCACACTGTAAGAGGGTATTAGATTCCATTAGAAACCACATAATCTAATGTGATTTCTAAAAATTGAACCCAGGTCTGCTGGGAGAGCAGAATAGCCAATGCTCTTAACCACTGAACTATCTCTACATCCCTGTATCATTTTTTGTTTGTTTGTTTTGAGACAGGGTTTCTCTGTAGCCCTGGCTGTCCTGGAACTCACTTTGTAGCCCAGGCTGGCCTTGAACTCAGGGATCCACCTGCCTCTGCCTCCAGAGTGCTGGGATTAAAGGTGAGTGCCACCACTGCCCAGCACAACTTTTATTTCCCCCTGTGTATGGATGTCTTGATTTCATTTATGTCTGCACCACGTGTGTGCCTTGTGCCTATGGAGGCCAGAAGAGGGTATAGTATCCCCTGAAACAGAAGTTGTAGACTATTGTACGCTGCCTTGTTAGTGAATATAATCAAACCTCAGTCCGCTGGAGGGGCAACCAGTGTTCTTAACCTCTGAGTCATTTCTCAGACTTCTACTAGCTTTTTTTCATATCTATTTGTAGTTATGTCTATGCACATGAGTCAGTATGTGTCATGAGTGTAGGGTACCTTAGGTGGCCAGAAGAAACTGCCAGATCCCCTGGAGCTGGAGTTACCAGATGCTGGCAAGCCACCTTTGTGTGGGTGCTGGGCACTGAGCTCAGATTCTTTGAAAGAGCAATATGTTTTGTGAACCACAGAGCCATCTCTCCAGCTTGGCTCTACTCATGTTCCCTCACCCCACCTCCCCAGAGTTGAGGACCGAACCCAGGGCCTTGTGCTTACTAGGCAAGTGCTCTATCACTGAGCTAAATCCCCAACCCCTATACTCATGTTTTGATACATGGTCTGTCACTGAAGTTGGGGCTTATAGTTTAAACTAAAAATGTGCTGGCCAGTACCATTTCTTAACACCCTAGGAGCCCCAGTGGCCTGGCTGTCCCCAGTGCCAGTGTCAAAACCACTCAAGGTTACAGCACTGGGGTCCCAGATGCTCAGGTTTATATGGGTGCTAGAACCTGAACTTGGGTCCTCAAGTTTAACACTTAAAAAATCATGTCATCAAGGTGTGTGCCACCACCATCCAGGTTTTTGGCAATTTTTGGTTCTAATAAAAATATAGTTAATAGCCTGGCGGTGGTGGCGCACACCTTTAATCCCAGCACTCGGGAGGCAGAGCCAGGTAGAACTCTGTGAGTTTGAGGTCAGCCTGGGCTACAAAACAAGTTCCAGGACAGTCACCAAAAAGTACACAGAGAAACTCTGTCTCGACAAAACCAACCAACCAACAAACCAAACAAACAAAATGCATAGTTAATAATATCAACTATTATTTAAACACTTTTTTTCACTTATTTTGTATGTGGAGCTTGGGATTGAGCTAAGCAAGGAACCAAAAAAAAAGAATCTCACCTTGTTTGTTTGAGACAAAGTTCTACTTGGCAGCCTTGGGATTTATTATACAGACCACAGAATCATAGAAATCTACTTGTCTCTGCTCCCAGAGCACTGAAATTAATGGCATGCACCACCATGACTCTTCTTTCTTGGTGTTTTTTCATGCACCTTTTTGGTTCTTTTGTGTTTTCAGAAATAGCTCTCTACTTAGCTCTCTTAGTTAGGGTTTCTATTGCTGTGAAGAGACACCATGACCAAGGCAACTCTTAAAAGGAAAACATTTAATTGAGGTGGCTCGTTTACAGTTTCAGAGGTTCAGGCCATTATCATCATGAGAAGGAGGAGCATGGTGGTGTGCAGGCAGCCATGGTGCTGGAGTAGTAGCTGGGAGACCTATATCTTGCAAGCAACAGGAAGTACACTGAGACACTGGGTGGTATCCTGAGCATAGGAAACCTCAAAGTCTGCCCCCACAGTGACAGACTTTCTCCAACAAGGCCATATGAATACCAACAAAGCCACACCTCCTAAGAGTGCCACTCCCTGTGAGATTATGGGGGCCAATTACTTTCAAACTGCCACAATAGCTCTATCTGACTTGAAAGGTGATCTGTATGTAGACCAGGCCAGCCTCAATCTCAGAGATCTACCTGCCTTTGCCTCCCAAGTGCTGGGATTAAAGGATAGAGCAGCATGCCCACCCAGATCATGCATAAATCTTAATTGTATGTAAATTGAATTTATCTATTTCTCCCCACACACTTTTTTTTTAAAAAATGCTTTTTGGTGTCTAAAGACCAATAGCTAATTTCAAAATCTTGAGGATTTTCTTTCTTCCCCCATTCTCCCAGACAGGGTTTCTCTGTGTACAACTGGCTGTCCTTGAACTCACTATGTAGACCAGGTTGACTTTAAACTCGGGGATCTAACTCCCAAGTGCATGTGTGTGGAATTTTATTGTTGCATGTGTGTATACGATGTGCATGCATGTGAGTGACAACATTAAGGACCTATAGAGAACTTGAGCAAGTCAGAGATAGTTTTCTCGTTCCACAGTGGAGAATCCAGGGACTGAACTAAAGTCAATCTGGGCCTTGCATACGTTGCAGGAGATTTGTTTGTATTGTAGCTCCAAGACCACCAATGGAGTTAAAACTTAGTTCAGAGATAAGAGTCCACATTCAGATGGCCAGAATAAATCATAGAGTTTTCTGGCCAACCCTGATGAAGATAGACACAGGGAGGAATAAAGAGTGACTTGGAAAGGTTCTCGGGCTTTTTTGATCTGGGAAGATGGAGAGTAGGGTTGGCTGATCATTTTCTCTGTTGCTCTGGGGACCTATCAGGTTTAAACCCTAATATCTGACTTCCAAGAGTTATTTATTAATAAAACAGTAAAAGAAGTTACTATACACAAAAGTTAGCGATTGATTTCCAAAGGAGAAACATAAATCCAATTGATCCATTTCAAATTAATTTTGTGCATGAGTTAAAAAAATCCAGTGCAATTGATTTCCATGTAAAAACCAAGTTTCCTCAGCACCAACTATTTAATGGTGAATTCTTCTGTTAAATACCTTGTTCTGCACATTGCTAAAAGACACTTGACTGTGTACACATGGGAGTAATTGTGGACTTCCAGTTTTATTCAATTGACCTGACTGTATGTGCTCACACCATTCCCAGGCACTTTTAATTGCATTTTGAAAAGTATGAGTACTCTGACAGTCTTATTTATTTTTTTTAAAGATTTATTTATTTATTATGTACACAGAAGAGGGTGCCAGATCTCACTATAGATGGTTGTAAGCCACCATGTGGGTGCTGGGAATTGAACTCAGGACCTCTGGAAGAGCAGTCGGTGCTCTTAACCTCTGAGCCATCTCTCCAGCCCCCCAGTCTTATTTTTTTTTAATAATCTACAATCTTTCAAAAACGTATTTATTTATTGTGTGAGGTGTGTGTGTGTGTGTGTGTGTGTGTGTGTGTGTACATGTGTGTACATGTATTCATACAGAATACATGTGGGGATGAGAGGACAACTTCTGGGAACTGGTTCTCTCCTAATATCATATGTGTTCTAGGGATTGAATTTTGACCTTGCTCAGGCTTGGCAGAAAGATCCTTTACCCACTGAGCCATCTCAGTTGTTCTTTTTTTTTTTTTCTTTTTTTCTTTTCTTTTTTTTTTTTGGAGCTGAGGTCCGAACCCAGGGCCTTGTGCTTGCTAGGCAAGCGCTCTACCCCTGAGCTAAATCCCCAACCCCATCTCAGTTGTTCTTGCTTTGTTTCGTTTTGTAGACAGAATCTCCTGCAGCCATGGCAACCTTGATTCACTTTAAAGAGCTGACAGTGACCTTTAACCTTTGACCCTCCTGCCTCCATCTTCCAGGTGCTAGGACTGCAGGTGTGTGTCACCGTGCTCCATTTTTGCGCTAACAAAGTGACACCCAGCACCCTGCCACCTGGACTGCATCCCCAGTGCTCGCTCTTGGTAAGGTCTCCTCGTGCTGCTGAGGCTCCATGTCAGGTCACAGGCTCCAGTGATCTTCCTGTGCCAGCCTCCAGCAGGCTGATAACGAGTGAGTGGCGGTCACTCATAGTTGTGGGTGTTTTTTGTTTTTTGTTTTTCTCCCACCTTTGAAGTTTGAATATTCCCACAGGTTCTTGCTTTCTTCGCCGGTTTGAGTCTTAATCAAAATTAAAATGATTGGTGCTATTTCTCCAGTTCTTGGAGAAGGAAAGTCTGAGATCAGGGGCCAAAGAATTGGCTCAGCGGTTAAACGCCTCTGTTGCTCTGGCAGAGGACCTGAGTTCAATTCCCAGCTCCTACCTGGTACCTCGCAACTGTCTGTAACTCTAGTTCCAGAGAATCTGATACCAGCCTCTGACCTCCACCAAGCACTGGCTACTCCCGGGCTGTATATGCTGATGTGCAGGCACACACGTGTTGTATATGCCTATGTGCAGGAACACACGTGTTGTACGTACATTGGTGGTGTTGTTTTTGCTCTTTTGGGGGCCCGCCACCCAGCTCCCAAATAAATCACACAAAGAGGCTTTTTGTTTGTTAGTTTGTTTTGGTTTTGGTTTTTTTGAGACAGGATTTTTCCGTGTAGCTTTGGAGCCTGTCCTGGATCTCACTCTGTAGACCAGGATGGCCTCGAACTCAGAGATCCTCCTGCCTCTGCCTCCCAAGTGCTGGGATTAAAGGCGTGCGCCACCACTGCCCGGCTGGAGCTTCTTTAATAAGGTCAATGTTTTTTATCTTTTACATTGTAACCTTTGAAGATCATTAACTTAGTGCTTAGCATGTCAATATATGTATTTTGTGCCTGGAGGGCAGATATTCAATCAACAATACTTAGAGGGCTCATGGGATCCTGGGTGCCTAGATGTGGGCCCAGAATGTTATTTACATTTTTTTCTTTGGTTTTCAAGACAGGGTTTCTTTTGTAGCTTTGGCTATCCTGGAACTTGCTCTGTAGACCAGGCAGGCCTCAAACTCAGAGATACTACAAACCATAACAGCCAAAGTCTTTTCACAATCCAGGATCAGTAGATGGAAACATGTTCTAGTCCTTGGCCAAGGAAATTTTGCTTTACCATCTAAAAAGGCAGAGTCAATAACTAAGCAACCATGAACTCTAGAGAGAGCGCCAGGCCATCCCATTCCCATGAAACAATTTCTATGTAGGCCTGGGCACAGGCGGTCATGCTTGTAAATCTCAGAAATTAGAAGGCTGAGGAAAGATCCCCTTGAGTTTAAGTCCAGCGCGCGCGCGCGCGCGCGCGCGCGCGCGCGCACGCACGCACACACACACACACACAAAAAAAAAAAACCCAGACAGACATATAGACAGACACACAACTAAGGAAAGAGAAAAAGTAACATTTTGTCTTTAGAAAGGATCTAGTTTTTGTTTTGTAGACTCCTGAGAATCTTGGCGTAGTAATTCCATTGTATCATTCTGCTGAAAGCTAGAGAAATTCTATGGCTGGCCATGGTGGAGCACACTCATAATGCCAGGAACTGGGGAGGAGGCAGGGCGATCGAAAGGCCAGCCCTGGTTACTGGAGTGAAACTGTCTTAAAAATAAACTGGAAAGGGGCTGAGGGAGTAATTCAGTGACGGAGTACCTGGGGAGCACAAAAGAGGCCTTGGGTTCAAAGCCTGGTACAATCAATATGTGAAATACTACCTCAGGTCCAATTGAGGAAGCAGAGCTGCCATCCTTTCGCTTCTCACTTTCATTTACACACACACACACACACACACACACACACACACACACACTCCCAGGTAGGGGAGCATGTTAAGACTGTAGCTCAGTACTAAGAGCGCTTGCCTGGTAAGTTCGAGGCTTTGGATTTGATTCTCTACAGGGGAGAAAAGAAAGAGACACACATGCAGCCTGGGGTGTCTGTACCCTGGTGGTACAGGCCAGTAAACCTAGCACTCTGGATAATGATACTACAGGATTTAAGTTCAAAGCCAGCAGCCTGAACTATGCACAGCATGATCTGGTCTCAGAAAAAAATATAGGAAAGGTGAGGAAAGCTGAAGCTAAGAGCATGCATCATGGCATAGGTTCAATTCTGGCTCTCCCTAGACACACACTATTTTGGTTTTTTCAAGACAGTGTTTCTCTGTATAATCCTGGCTGTTCTGGAATTCACTCTAGACCAGGCTTATCTCGAACTCAGCGACCTGCCTGACCTTGCCTCCAGAGTGCTGGGATCAAAGGCGTGCGCCACCACCGGTCAGTGTGATTTAACTTTTCTATGCCTATTTTCCAATTGAAGATTAGGTGCAGTTAGCCGGGCGGCGGCGGCGCAAGCCTTTAATCCCAGCACTCGGGAGGCAGAGCCAGGTGGATCTCTGTGAGTTCGAGGCCAGCCTGGACTACCAAGTGAGTCCCAGGAAAGGCGCAAAGCTACACAGAGAAACCCTGTCTCGAAAAAAAAAAAAAAAAAAAAAAAAAAAAAAAAAAAAAAGAAAAGAAAAAAAAGACTAGGTGCATTTATATGCAGAAAAGACTATTGCTAGAGGGAACTGAATGCCCTCTTCTGACTTCTATAGACATTCACTTGGTGTAAGCCTTGCAGCTCCGATGTTAAGGTATCCTGGCAGCTGGGAGCCAAGGAATACCTCAAAGTCACGTTGCACAACAAACTTCACACAAGAGATTTATTGGGAGGAGAAAAATGCAGGAGGGTGGCCGCCTCTGTTTGAGCAAGAAACAGCAGCAAACTGAACAGGATAGAGGGCTTATATAGAGCTTCTTAGGAAGGGGGTGTAACTTTCCATGGTGGAGATAGGTGAGAATTCATGTCCAGAGATTGGACAAGCTCTGCAGGGGGCAGGGGCCAGCAGTTAGAGTACTCTGTGGGTGGAACCTGGCAATTAGAGGTCCTTGGGGGATGAGCCTGGCCACAGGACTGTCTTGAGGGGCTTACATTCCCCTTTTTATTATTATTGGACTATTAATGATCCACTGGCCGGAGGCATCAAGCTGTTTCTTACATGTTTTTTTTTTTTTTAAGATCTGTCTGAAGTTGTCTGATCTTACTTTTATTTGACTGCTAAGGGCAGACTACATCTGGCCGATGTTGATGGTGATCTCTGGTTTGATCATAGAGAAAGAAGGAATAGAGGACAGGTGTTTTAGAAGTTGATTTAGGTGTCACAGGGATAACTATCTCTTTCTGGCAACCTGCTGGTGAGCAATCTCCAGCCTCCACCGTGCGAGTGGTCTGGTTGAACCATTAAATATAGATTTCACAAGAGCATAGAGGGAAAAGAAAGAAATCTGACACATTTTCCATCACTCTAAATCACTGTTATACCTTCAGGACTTTCAAGTACATGCCTGAAATCACTTTTACCTCCAGAAGAAAACACTTTCTTTGACCTTCAGAACTTTGATTTACATGACACTTTCCTGTACCTTTAAAACTTACTTAAGCGTTCACAACCTCAGACAACACTTTCTTAGACTCTCAGAACAGATCCGCCCGCCTCTGCCTCCCGAGTGCTGGGATTAAAGGCGTGCACCACCACCGCCCGGCCAGAGCCAACTTTCAACTGAAGTGGGAGAGCATAGAACAATGGTCCAGGGCCACCCATACTTGAAAGACACCTGAATCCCAGTCAAACTGAATCCAGTAAGCCATTAAAGGAGGCTTAAGATAGGAAGTTTTGAACTCCGGACACAGACAGAGGACACCACAGGAAGGAGCTGAGAGAAGCACCAGCCAGAGGGGAGTGTGTGCATGCTGCAGCTCATCTATTCCTTTGCTTCCTCCCGATCCTGCTAGGTCCGCTCCTAGCTTCCACTCTGCAAACACACTTAGAGATCCATCTATGGTAACTTAAAAGCCAGGACATTTTCGCAGTGTGTGGGGGTGGGGAGACTAGACAAACAGGGCTTGGAGCGGAAGTAAGGGATTAGGGAAATCTCTTTCCATTTCCCCAGTTGCTCACAGTATTTGTTTTTTTGTTTGTTTTTTCGAGACAGGGTTTCTCTGCGTAGCTTTGCGCCTTTCCTGGAGCTCACTTGGTAGCCCAGGCTGACCCCGAACTCACAGAGATCCACCTGCCTCTGCCTCTCGAGTGCTGGGATTAAAGGCGTGCGCCAATACCGCCCGGCTTGCTCACAGTATTTGTAAAGGTCCCAAGTAATAATAGGATCTAAGGTGCCATCAGGCGGCCCTTTGGATTGATTATCTAAGGGGTATTGAAGACAAATTTGATTGCAAAAGCGAGTAAATTTAGTGTCCTTCAGGTGGGGTGTCAGGTGGAGAGGCTGGAGGTTTTCTAAGAGGCATCCGAAGAAGGAATGGGAGGGTCTGGAGTGCTGAGTTCCCATGGATGAGCAAGGTGAGGGAAAAGGTTACTGCAGCCTGATTCCAAGAGTACTAGATGGGTGCTGGACACTCAATGGTCACTTCTACAGACCGAAAGGAAAACTTACCTATTTGATTCTGGTGGATGGGGTGCTGAGCGATCGGTGAGCCAGATGAGTCTGTTGAGGGTGGACTGGAGATGAGGGACAGTGTCCCAGTGCTGCTCAGACCATGAGGGGAAATGCAGGCACTAGGAGAACCTCTCGGAGTCACGGCACCAAACATAACCATTGCAGCTTGGATGGGCAGCCGAAAGCCAAGGAAGACCACAAAGTCACACCACACAACAAACCCCACACAAGAGATTTATTGGGAGGGGAAAAACCCAGCAGGCTGGCTGCCTCTGCTTGAGCAAGAAACGTCAGCAAACTGAACAGGATAGATAGCTTATATAGAGCTTCTTGGGAAGGGGATAGAACTTTTCAGGGTGGAATTTCATGTCCAGAGATTGGGCTTTTTGCTCTGCAGGGTGAGGGCAGGGTCCAGCAGTTAGGGAATTTAAGAGTGTTCTGGGGATGGAACCTGGCAGTTAGAGGTCCTGGCAGGAGGAGCCTGCCCACTAGAGTGCCTCCAGGGGCATATACTTGGTGCACAGACGGTATATACAGGCAAAACACTCAGGCACATAAAAATTAAAACAACCCTCTTTTTGGGTTCTATGGGTTGGGGCTTTGGGTATGCTTAGCATGTCTTCCAATGTAGCACATAGCACTGATTTTCTGCTTAAACATGATCTGTTTGCTTAAACCATAAGTCTTTTGTAATTAAAATGGAAATGGTAGCTATATATTTAAATAAAATTATGAAGAGCAAAGAAAAATTAGACCACCAGGTGCAAAATAGAAGTATAAAATTTATTTTATACCACCCACAAAGTTCTGTATAATCAGGAATGATACACTTTGCAATAGCTTAAAAAAAAAAAAACACATGACAAAAAGATTTAAAATATATTTTCAATTACAGTATTCATTTCTCCTTATTTAGTTAGAACAATAAAAGAAAATTTATGCTTTAAACAAATGAGACATAAGGAAAATATAAGACAATTTCCACAACTATTTTTACATTTATATTTCAATACTAGTACATTTCAATGTATTCTGCTACATAAACATGAAATCATGTACAACCGCTGTGCACCAAAATTTAGCTTAATTAGATCTTTCAAGTAACATGCAATTCCAACTCACAAGTATTCAAGTACTGCTAGGAAGTGTTCCATTCTGTGCAGAGGACTCAGTATTGATCATGTACTAAAACCATCACAGTTATAAGATTCTCTTTCCCTTGAATGTGATGAAGTGCTTTCTGTAACTGTCCCCTCATAGGTGAAGAACCAAATCAAATAGTTTTTGGAATCTGAACAGCATTTTCTATAATAAAAACTTCAATTAGTGATACACAACGGCAGGATGGCAACTGCTGAAAGGCAACAGTAAATATATTCCAAGAGTTAGGCGGCAAGGCCTTATCTCAGGGAAATGATTATGTGCCTAGAGGAAATGCAGCACTGCTGTATATGGTGAAGAACATGACCGAAATGTTTTAATCCCACCAATGATAAGCATTCTGCTGATTCCTGCAAACTAAGCTAATGACATGCATGTTAACTTACATTATGATCAAACTAGAAATTCATGTTGATCTCTCTGCCATGGGATCGTACAGCTTTCTCCTTAGGGAACACCTCAAAATTTCCTAGTAACCCAAATATAACCATCGACCCATACATCACAATGCAAAAGCTGCCCATAGTTTTAGCTATAAAACCATTTCTGGAAAAATATTTCTCTTAAAGCACCTATCACAATGTTAACTCCATAAAGGCTAAAAAAAATATGACCATACATTGCAATAAAAATATTTAATCTTTCCTAGGAGCTGTGTTTGTAAAGTCAAATACAGCAAGCCATTTCATCAGAGCACAAAACAGGTGCTGGAAAGAAGACTCGCCAACTTAAGAGGTGGTCTCACTTGAATAGTCAAGGTTACTTGGCCTGTTCCCCCAACCCAAAGACACACTGTTTTTTTGTGCCAAAGAATGTAACCACAATAGTCAAAATATGCTACTTCCATATAGAGAGGTCAGTAAAATAACCTATAGGGAGATTACTAGAAATTTTACAAATACATCTCAGTATTCTTAACTTTCTAGGTAAAGGTATATTTGCTCCAGAGATTTATATGGCTACAAAGGAAGTGGAAGGAACACACACACACACACACACACACACACACACACACACACACTCCAACAAGACGAATCTAGAGACAATACAACTTGTTAGAGATAATAATTTCACATATTTATAACAAAGGGCTAGGAACTAAAATGTTCAGCTAGCACCATTTCCTTCAAGAAACCTTCATTTCAGTATATTTAAACAAATATATTAAACTTTGATTGTGAGGGGCTTTAAAAGTCCTATTTAATATAATTAAAAAATTACTTGGTGGAAAATGTATTTTGTCTTTCTATTAATAGGAAAGGGATATTCTCTATGCTTTTGATCACTGAATAGGGTGGTTCACACATACACTCCCTGCACCTAGGGATCATAGAATTTGGTCCTGGGCTATATAGAATTTTCCAGGTCAGCTAGAGTTATATTGTGAACCTGCCTTAAACACACACACACACACACACACACACACACACACACAGAGCAAAATATAAATCATAAACCTAACCTTTAAAGCACAAAAGAGAACTTGAGGAGACCTTTAACATGTGAATGACAACGGGTAGTTAAACAATGGAGACAAAATTGCTAAGAAACCTGTTTTATAAATAATTTTCATATTCTTTTGCTAGCTCTATTCAGTAACACCCTAATTCAGTTTTTCCTGCCTAACTACATAGAGCTCTTGGCAGCTGGAGAGCCTTTCATTCCTGGGTGACTGACTCACTGGTTAAGAGCACTTGTTACTCTTCCAGAGGACCTTGGTTAGATTTCCAGCACCGAGATGGCAGCTCCCAACAACCTAACTCCAGTTCCTGGGGATGCTACTGGCCTCGATGGGCCCCGAACACATGACACACGTACACGGAAGCAAACACTCATAACCACCGCATCACTTCTAGTCCTTCACTTGCCATGTGACATGGAGTTAGCTACGGCCTTTCCTGTTGCTTGCAGTGATCTCTAAAAGAGAACTGTGTTTTCTAAGCTTCAATATCGGGGAGAAAAAGTTGTACAAAGCGGTCCATAAGACAGGATCTCGTGTAGCTGAGGTTGGCCTTAAACCTAAAATCCTACTGCCCCTATCTCCCCACGAACTGAAGTTACAGGTGTGTGCACCACACCAAGGGGTAGATGCTTATTATTTTGTTAATGTCCTATTTATTTTCAAAGTATTACCTTGATTTAAGCATCCATTTCCAGTAAAAATTTGAAGAGAGCAGATAAGAAATACTACAGGTACTTCTTGGTTTTGAGCTTGGCACGTGAATCTCTCTCTGGTTGCTGAAGGGAGCATAATTCCCCTTTCTGCACCTTGCTTCCATCACCAGAGCTGCCGGTGGCTCATCACCAAGGACTTATTTTGGAAACTAGATTATGTCTAGTAATGGGGGGTTTCAGGTCTGAGCTGGGGGGTTTCAGACAAGAAGTTTCTAATTCCATTATACAAGGGCTATCATTATTACCTATTACAGTTGAAGAATTTCAAGAGTAAATTTATCTCAGGAAACAGGTTCCTATCAACAAATAAGTTTGTAGGATAAGGAAAAGAAAGTCTATCTGTATATAAAACCCAGTGACTAAAACTGCCTGGCTGACTTGTAATCTAGCAGATGGAGATGGAAAAGCCACACAAGAGAATGGGCATATTTAACTTATATTTAAATTGTATTTACCCCTAACTGAAAAGTTGTGCACGCACGTTCTTGATCCATTCTGCAACCCTGGGAATTGGACCCAGAGGGATTCCAGCTGGGTAGGCCAGCACTTCAGCATTCAGCTCTCTGCAGCTCTGTTCCCTGTTCGTGTGGTTTTTCTATCAGCCTGCCTCAGTCCCTCAGACAGTTGGGATTACAGATGTGAGCCAAGCTGGGTGTGGGGTTTCGTGACACATCTTAGAAGATGCTGAGGCAAAACAGAGTTGAAGGCCAGCCTGGACTACATAATGAGATAATGTCTCAAAAAGGAAGGCAGAGGAGTGAGAATCTGTGTGGCAACTCAAATGAACCAGCTGTATTTGCATAAGGGATGAGCTGGGTGATGGAGCCAGAATCCACACAGAGCAGCAGGTTTTTTATCATGAGGAAATCAGAAGGTGCAAAAGGAGTAAGTCACTTCGAAGCTAGAGACATTACAGACTGCCACAAAGGTAATTTTGAACACAATGGGGCCTCAAGGTCAACTTGATATTATGAATAACGTAGTTTGAGCAAACTGGTTGTCTGGGAAAAGACCTGGGGCCAATACAAAGGTACAATATCTGGGCAGGGTGTCCTGTGTCTGTTCCCTAGCAAATAAGAAAGGAGATATCTAAGGTAGAAATTCCAGAAAAAAAACCTCGGTAACACGCTAAGGTTTTGTAGACATGATTCCCTATAACAAACAAAACAGAACCAAGTTCCCCTATGGTGGGAAGGTTGATAAGAGTGCTTCCCTATCACACTCAAGGCCCTGGGTTCAGTTCCCAGAACTACAGAAACCAGCAGGGGTATAGTCAGAGGCAGAGGCAGGAGGAACCTCTGTCAGGTTCAAGGCCAGCTTGCCTATGTCTCCTGAGTTCTAGACTGGCCAGGGCTGCATGGTGAGACCCAGTTTCAAGAGAAAAAGAAAGGAAAAAAGAAGTTCTCAACACCCTCAGCCATAGTTCAAGACTGCCTACACAAGACCACGAAACTCTGAAAGTCCAGCTCTATCTACAACATAATACAGAAGCCCATCTCCCATTACACAAAGAAAAACATGCTCAGGAGTCTTCACACTTTGTAAAAAAATATACAGAATCAAGTTTTGTAGGAGGACTCACTGACTCTCTCTGAATGGTCCTCCTGACAACAGGATCGGCATTATTCATTTCCTAATGCTATGAGAAATACAATATGAAACACCCACTTCATTTGAAAAGACCTAGATGTCTTACACAACCAAGCAATGACTACACCACAGGGCTCAATATGCCACACTGTAGTAACAAGTTCAGGGGCGCTATGCACAATAAACCAGCATTCCCGTGACAAAGATGGCCACATCACAATTAACTGCTGGCACTCAATTAGGTGAGGGGCAGGAAGGGATTGTGTATCCACCACTAGGGAGTATATACAATGAAAATATGCTGTTCTCAACTGTTTCACCAGCCACTCCTTAAAGCCAAAGTATTCCTAACACTAGGTTCCAGAAGAGAATGGCAAAGACTGCCATATTTACAGGAAAGCGAATAGGCTAGAGTCATAGGTAAATGTCAGCTAATTTCTCCACACAAAGCCCAGGCTGTTGATAGCCAAGGGATTCTTGACCTAGTTTAAACCATTACTTTTCCTGCTCTGAACCTCCCTCGAGGACAGAAAGCTGTTTTATTTTTGACTTGTACAAAAATAAGGAGAGTTCTGCATAATACAGTACTCTCTGGGTGAGAAAATTAAAGTTTGTTTTGTACAGTTCTAAGAACGGAGCAATTACAAGCTGATGGGTGCCATCTGGGCTGTGGGCACAGAGGCTGAGCTTTATGACTTCTACCGAAGTGAGATCCACTACATTATCTTTTTTTTTCTCCTCATAATTCTTATAGTTACTAGTGAAGATGAAAATTCAGTTGTATTAAATCTAGACTCAAAATGATTCTCATGCAGTGAGCGGTGTTAACTGAAGGCAACTTTGTATCAAAGCCTGCATACACCGTAGCTGGCACATTCAGATATGCCCACAATTGATGGAAGATGTCATAGCTTTATCCCACAAAGAAGTCTCAACATATGTGACCAATCTGGGGTTAGTTTTGCAGCTGCTATTGTGAAATGTTAAGGAGTAAAAGTACTGGAAAGTACTTTAGCTCGTGTGAATCAAGTCAGGTCCACAGGGCTATCCATTCAGCTCTGGAAGAGGGTGAACGGCTTACAGTTCTCACCTAATGAAGTTCTTCTAAGTCTCCCAAATGCAATGATTACATTTGGGAGGTAATGTAAGATGTGAACACATTGCAAAAATTTACCTCTATCAGCCTCATGTCCCAACAATACATTTGAGTGGAATTGATGACATGGTCTCTTTGGTACCATGTAGAAGAGTGGAAACGGGATATGGATATCCGTGAGGCTGACAAGCACGACACAAACAAGACATCTTGGAGAGGGATGGAGCACAGCTTTAATCCCAGCAGAGGCAGGGGCAGGCAGATTTCTGTGAATTGTAGGCTAGCCTGGCTGACCATGTGAGTTCCAGGAAAGCCAGGACTACTTTATGGAGACCCAGTCTCAGAAAGCGTCAGGTGGGCTACCATGGAGGTTCTATTCGACAAAGCGTTCAGTGTTCACACCATAAACAGCCTTAACCTGAGCTTCACAAATAGGGTGAAAGAAAAGGAATTTGTAGTTATAGTAAAACAACAGAGGCGCAGAAAGAAAGTTAAGTGAGTTGGTAAGTGACTGTCATCTCAAACCATTTTATTTTGTTGTTTCATAAGAAAAGACCATTCTTGAGCCAGGCATGGTGGCACACACCTTTAGCCCAGCACTCGGGAGGCAAAGACAGGTGGATGGATCTCTTTGAGTTCCAGGCAAGCTTGGTTTACAGACCAAGATCCAGGACAGCCAGGGCTACACAGAGAAAAACCTATCTTGAATAACCCTTAATATTAAAAATTAATTAGTTTGAATGTATATGTCTTTTTAAAAGGTAATTTGCTATTTCCTCAGAAAGTAATCCCAAGCAGTCTTTATAAGATTGCATCCTGGGTAGTGATTCAAGGAAAAACAAAATCAAATCGAATCCAGAGATTCAATTAAGTGTGCATTGGAGAATTGGATAGATGAATGGATGAATAAAGGCAGGAGGAGATTTTACCCAGTAGTGAGCATGGCAAGGAAACAGTTTTTAGTGGGAGACAAGGCCAAATCCTCACAGGTAACTTCACAAGGGAGTATTCCTGATAGTATACACTAACAAATACCTTACTGAAGCAGCCGAAGCAATATACAATCACACTTATATACTTAAAACCCTAGACTTAAAACAGACATGTTTTTAAACAGAAATCTAAGGCACACAAAACACTAAATCAGGTCAACAGATTACCCTACTGTATATATTCAGGGAGCATAAATCTACTTGTAAATAATGGAATGTCAATGGACACTTCCCATTCCCTTCTTCTTCCTTAGGCAGAACTTTTGCACCATATATTATTTTAATAAGTTATTCTCTAGAGAGCTTGCTGGAACTGGTTGCATTTGCACCAAGATTGTGGTAGTAGTTGGGGGCTTCCTAGGGAAACTGAGAAGCACCATTAGGGTTCCTGTACCTCCGAAGAATCCAATACCTTGAATGTCATAGCACCTGTGCATTTGGATTTCACTGAAAGTTCTCTTGGTTCTAGGTTTCTTGTTTAGGGAGTCTTTCTTAAACAGTGAGAAGAACCTTGGAACACTAATCAGAACGACCTTCAAAATAGGGGATTACTAAAGAAGTTGGAGTTGCCAAATAAATTATCAGTAACCTAAACCCAAAAGGTTAAGTGTAATGAATAGTTAGGCTCTTAATTGGCTTACAGTACAAATTTTTCCATGTGACTCTGGCCTAGAAGCAATAAAGATAATAGATTTTTCCCCTCAATTATTTCTACAGGATATTTTCTTCTCATTTGGGAAGGAAAACTTAACTATCTAATTCCTCATGTTGAAACATTGGGAGCATTTATTGATTCCAATTTGTCCCTACTCCCTTTGAAAACATCTGTCATGAAGATACTTCAGAACACTTTTTTTTTCCTTCTAGTTAAAAAGGGGAAATTGACATTGGTGGCACTTTGTATTTAATTTTTTGGAGATCCTCTATTTCATAAGTAGAGAACGTAAGTCATAGATTATTTGAATATAGGCTGCACTTAACAGTATGGAACTCTACACAAATAAATGACTTCTCTGGTATGCAAATATGCATACATAATAGACAATAGGATTCTGCTACTATACTATTTCAAGTTACTTTTAAAAATAGAAAGTGCTTTTCAAAATAGATATATTTACAGTTAATGAACAGCCTCCAACCATCACTAGAATAAAGAATTATTTTATACAGGAGAGATATTTTAAGAGAAAAAGCATTTCATTGGTTTATTTCAAAGAAATGTGCAGACATGATAGCAATGACCGGAAGCTGCTGGAGGGACGGCACCATGAATCATTCAGCTCATTACTACACATATTGATGTGGTTAAGCACCAGGAACTGAATAGAGTGAACACTGTGTATCTTGGTTTTTACATCTTATTGCAGGAACCTGTTAAAATCCTCTTCATAGTAAACAAGCTTAATTTGAAGCACCGAACTACGATTCTATCATGGTCAACACTTAACCAAGATATTTCCTTACATCTTTAAACTATAAAACTTGCATTTTTGCTGAAAATGTATACCTTCCACCGATTCCCAAAATATAGTCACAGTTAAGCACTCCCCCCCCCTTTAATTTTACCTCCGAGCTGAAATGGGTGAAATTATACAGTAAACAACAATGAGACTTTCTTTTAAACAGCACCGTAGAGACTACACGGCACCAGCAAAGGCATTATGGGAGGAAAGCCTTCAGGCCCAGTCCTTGTAGGGTCCTGCAACGTGAGTGAGAGCGTAAGAGGACACAGTGACAATGTTGTCGCGGGTTAAGGTTGGCGCAACACGGGAAGGGATTTTGCACAGTAAACTGGCTTCGCGGAATAAATCAGGACCCTCCCGGTCGAAGGACTTTTTTCTTTTTAAGTCTCTGGATTCATACTTAATCCTGTTGAGGTCAAAACCATGCCTAGGCCTATTCAGGTTTTTGTGCTGGTAGAATACAAGGGCCACACGTAAAGGACAATCTCGTTGGGGATGACTCAGAGAGGTGGTAGCGTGAAGCTCTCTCCGGGCACATTCAATCAGCACCGAGCCGTGAATGGGGGCTATGGCCACTCCACCATAGCTAGGATCAAAGTAGACCTCCTCACTGTCCGACCAAAACTCATCAATCTGAGCACTGTTATTATCCTCGTCGGAGGACAGGTCATCGGAGAGAGGCTCCTCGGCGCCAGAGCGCTGCGCGTCTTCCACCGGACCGGAAGCCGGTTCCTGAGGACAGCTGAGGGACTGATTAGAAGTTAGCTGCTCAGACGGACTAGTGAGCGGATCAGCAAGACCAGAGGCATCTGCTCTGGGGAAAGACGGGTCCCCAGGCTGGACAATGCCAGGGCATTCGCCAGCAGCTGCATTAGCACCACTGAGTGTTCCAGAAGGCATTGTGCACTGGGGAACGCTACTTGCTTCAGAGGACCCACCTGAGGCTGGTTTATTGTACGTACAGGTAGCTGTTTTCACGGAGGGAGCCTGGGTGGGACAGAGGTCTGGAGATTCTTCCTTCACTGGGTGAGGCGTAGTTGAGGCTGATGAGTAGTTTTTAGTGTTGTCTGAACCTTTAAAAATAAAACGGGGCGTGGTTTCAGTTTTAACTCTGGGTTGCACTCTCTCACTATCAGCTCCTGAACAGAAAGTTACAACAAATGTGAATACAAACATCAGCTATGTTGTTACTTGTTGGTTGTTACAAATTAGTTTTAAATGCTTTTTCTGCCTTCTGGTGTTAGCCCCTGGGGAGGCAAGCACTCTATCACTTGGCTGTGATTAGGCCTGAAATGAGCTTTGGTTTCTTTGAGACAGTATCTCTCTACATAGTCCTGGGTGTCCTGGCACTCACTATGGAGACCAGCAGTTCTCCACCTGTGGGTCGAGACCTCTTTGTGTGTGAGTGGGGTTACCTTCGCCTAAGACCACTGAAATATCAGATATTTACATTATGATTCATACAGTAGCAAAATCAGTTATGAAGGAGCAACCAAAATCATTTCATGGTCGAGAGTCATTAAACGGTAGTAGCATTAAGATTAAGAACCACTATGTAGACTATGCTCAGATATCTGCCTGCCTCTGCCTCTCCAGTACTGGGATTAAAGTAGTGTGCCAAAATGGCCTGCTCTTTTCACTTTTTAAAAATGTGTCTTGGGCTGGGCGGTGGCGGCACACGCCTTTAATCCCAGCACTAGGGAGGCAGAACCAGGCGGATCTCTGTGAGTTCGAGGTCAACCTGGTCTACAGAGCGAGATCCAGGAAAGGTGCAAAGCGACACAGAAAAACCCTGTCTCAAAAAACAAAAACAAAAACAAAAAAGTGTAGAACACTTGTTGCTCTTGCAGAGAAAGAGGGTTTGATTCCCAGCACCCACATGGAAGCTCACAATTGTCTGTAACTCCAGTTCCAGGGATCCAACACTCGTTTCTGACCTCCTCAGGCCCCAGGGATGCACAAGCAGGCAAAATGTGTGTCTGAAAGAGGGTCTTTATAATATGGACCAGCCTGCAGTTTACAGGGTCCTCCTCCTGTCTCAGCGCTGGAATTATAAGCATAAGCCAAAATACCCAGGCTTCTATTTTTTTAGGACCATGCTAGGAACGAATCCCAGGAATTCCCTAAGACTAGTCAAGTAGTCTACCATGGAGCTATACCTCAGCTGACTGTACTGTTCATGGAACAATTTTCCTCAAAGATCCTTCTTTAATCGTCTTTAATAAGCAGCTGTCTTCCTTGCCCCTCCCCATATTCACTTGAGAACTGAAGAAAACGCCTGAACATCCTACTGTAACAGGAGCTATCAGGGACAATTAGGTCTGTGTTAAGATTTCAAAGTCAGTTTGCGAAGGCTCTACAACTTTAAGACAGGGAAATGAACATTGAGCAATACCCCCGAACCCTGCCCCAAGATAGAGTTTCTCTGTGTAACAGTCCTAGCCATCCTTGACCTCGCTTTGTAGACCAGGCTAGATTTGAATTCACAGATATCTGCTTGCCTCTGCCTACCAAGTGCTGGGATTAAAGGCATTAATGGGATTAAACACTGTCACCACCACCAGGCTACATTGAGGCACTTTAAAAATGAAAATCTGTGAGCAAAGAGGAAAAAAATCTAAAAGGCAATATAAAACAAGTTAGTATAATCATTCTGAGATGAAAAAAAGTCCGTAGCAAAAATTCAAAAAGGGATCACATTGGAATCAATTAATATTCATTCTCAGATCTATTGACTGAATTAAGCATATATTTGCACCACCACACCGAGTTCCAATTCCAGAATTGTCACCCCAGAATTATCAAGTCAATGGTATTTGTGAGAAGCATTTCCAGTCTTGGGAAATAGACTGAGATTCAGCAAAAAGCTGAGACCTTTGTCAATGAATTAGGCAGACAACACTAGAGGAATCCTGAAATAGTGAGTGGGCCTTCCTCCAGGACCCCGGATTCAGGACAAACCACACCCAACACCCGTGTTCACAGAGAGATCCTTTATTAATCGGGGAAGAAAAGTTGAAAGTGGCTGCTTTCTGACTCAGGCAGAAAACAGCAGCAGATGACCTTGTCGGTGTCATTTTTGAGAGGAAAAGGGAAGTCTTTGTTAGAATGGGCTGGGATGCGGTGGTAAAGGAGACAGAGGATGAGGGAAAGAGGGGAGGGTATTTGTGCCCAAGGACTGTCTCTGGATAGAGGAGACAAGACATGGCACACAGGCAAAAGGCGGTTTATTGAGGAAAAGGGGAAAACCCATGTCGGGATAAGGTGTTTTATTTTTTAATTGGGCATGTTAATTACGTGAGCCAAAGGGTCACCTAATTGCTGAGACTGTGGTAGTCGATGAGGATGAAGTGGCCAAATAAGGGAATAATCCTTGGCAGCTGGCTTTAGAAATGCAATCTAATTTTTTAGCAAGGCCGAGAGAATGGGAGAGAAGGGCAAGGCCTGCCAGAGCCGCATGACCAAGTGGCCTAGTGTCCCTTCAGACACTCTCACCAAGAAGTCCATATGAAGCATGAAAAAGAAATCATCGTGCAATGTCAGCCTCCAGATGTGAAGATAATTACACTTTAATACAAAGGATATTTAGTTAAAACACAAAAAACAGGCTGCTCTAGGTAGCAGGGGCGACTGTCTTTAATCCCAGAGGCAGGCAGATCTCTGCAGGTTTGAAGCCAGCCTGGTACACAGGACAACGAGGGCTCCACGGAGAAACCCTGTCTTGAAAAATCAAACTCAAAAACCCGAGAGCATCACTACAAAGTTACTTAACCCCAAATGGCAGGGGTCCCTAGAGCTAACAGTGGTTTAAAGGTAGCAGAAGGAACAGCAGGGTACCACGAGTAATGGGAAGGAGGACTCGGGAGGTTGACAATACAGAATGAAGTCATTTCTGTTGTTCAATATTATTTTAAGATGTGTTCCATTTGTTTATGGTGCGGAACATTTATTTTAATGATGCAAAGATGCATTGCATGCATTCCTTTATGTTGCTTCTGTTTTAACGGTGAAGCTGTGTTACTTTGCCTGTCTAAAATACCTGGTTGATCTAATAAAGAGCTGAGTGGCCACAGCTGAGCAGAGAGAAGGGCCAGGCAGGGCTGGCAGGCAGAGAGAATGGACGGGAGAAATCTGGGATCAAAAAGAAAGGAGCAAGAGAAAGAGGGCGGGCCCTAGGGACCATCCACCCAACCAGCCACAGAGTAAGAGTGAAAGTAAGATATACCTAAGTAAGAGAAATGTATAAGCCCAGAGACAAAAGGTAGATGGAATAATTTAAATTAAGAAAAGCTGGCTAGAAGTAAGCCACGCTGGGCTGGAGAGATGGCTCAGCAGTTAAGAGCATTAGCTGTTCTTCTAGAGGTCCTGAGTTCAATTCCCAGCATCCACACAGTGACTCACAACCATCTGTAATGAGATCCGATGCCCTTTTCTGTAATGCAGGCATACATGCAAATGGAGTACTTGTATATAACAATATTTTAAAAAGAAAGAAAGAAGCCAAGCTAAGGCCAGGCATTTATAAGTAATAATAAACCTGTGTGTGAGATGGGTGGTGGTCCCCACTAAAAGAGCAAAAAACCCCAACCACATATTTCCCTGGGGGAGGTGAGGGTGTCAAGGTAAGGTGGTGCTGTGGGCCGCAGGAATGTATCATAAGAACTCAGTTGGGTATGGCAAAGTCACTACCCGGAGGGATCAGGGAATTCCTCCACAGGAAGAAGCCAAATTCCAAGGAGTTTTCGGTGTTACTTGGCTTGTTATATATCAGCTGTCTTCTGTTATGAAAATCATGTGTGCCTTCATAGTTTTCCCAATTGACTTTTTCCTAAGAAGGGCTAACAGTGTGGACTGGTCACTCTCTGGACACACACATTCCAGGTATTTGGAGAACTGACTCAGGAAAGGCTTTCTCTGGAATCAGATATGTCCCTTAGCCACTTTCAAGGACTAGCAGTAATAACAGTCCACATGCAAGTCTCCATATTTAAGGTAAATTCCACAAGGAGACACCACCTAGGTCAGGTGGACGTTAACAATAGCTTTATACAATTCAGCTTGGACCCTCCTTTCCTACATGCTTACTAATTTTATAGACCTTTAACTCCTTACCTAACCACTTCTAGGAATATTTAGATAACTTTCTGTGCTGACAGCTATGCTCAGCCAGAACCCCAGTTCAAGCCTCCCTGTAATTATCATCATTAGCAGCATCCGGCCAGGTCCATCCCCAGATGGAGGAAAGTACCTTATCAGAGATACTTCTGTACTCTCTAAGAACAGACTTAAGCATCCAGGCAACCTGTTTGAGGAGGCCTGGCGGATGAGGTAATTAAACTTTACTTCCTGCTTTCCCAAACCTTACCTCTAATTCCAGATCTCCCTGTAATTATCATCATTAGCAGCATCCGGCCAGGTCCATCCCCAGATGGAGGAAAGTACCTTATCAGAGATACTTCTGTACTCTCTAAGAACAGACTTAAGCATCCAGGCAACCTGTTTGAGGAGGCCTGGCGGATGAGGTAATTAAACTTTACTTCCTGCTTTCCCAAACCTTACCTCTAATTCCAGATCTCCCTTTAACTATCACCAGAGGCATCTAGCTGTACAGAGGTTGCCTAGCGATTGAGCACACTTTCCCCACCCTGCAGAAAAAACGGCAGATAGCTTGGACAGATAGGAGCCACAGGAAAAAAGGCAGTTTTATTTTCTCCCATTGACCTAGCAACTTAGAGATTCTTAACATTTTCTACTAGTCACGTTCAAGATTATAGTTGAGCACGTAAGATTCCCTTTTCTTAGATATTACCTGAATTTAGCCTTTAGCCCATTGGTCACTTCCCTTTGGGGTTGCAAATGATAATTAACGGTTATTGCCTCTCAGTGTGATTCTTATCACCCCTCCATTTGACCCTGGAAACCTGGCTTTATATACCAGGACTTCCAGGACATGGAAAGGGAGAAGAGAAAAGAGAATGGAAGAACTAGATGGGTGAGAACTTGAGAAGAACAAACTGAGATGGGGAAGAACTAGATTGAAGGGCTGGAAGAGAGGACTAGAGGAATGAGATGGAAGATGAGGAAGAGCCAGATGGGGAAGTACTAGCTGGGTAAGAACAAGCTGAAAAGGACCTAGATGAGGCAGAATTAAGATGAGAGAATTAAGACAGAACTTAGATAAGTGTAGAGAGAAATCAGGCAAGAAAGGAGCTGGGCATGAGAACAGAACTGAAGCTGTATATAAAGGATGTTATGCCAGAGGAATTAAAGCAGGTGGACGATAGAGCTCGGTGTGCTGAGATTCTATTTCCTGAAAATAGTCTCGCCATTAGTAGTTTTCTCTCCTGAGCCCCTGGGATGTATAATATTAAGGCTGGTCCCTCTAATATTATACAAGAAGGTGGTAGCAAAGAGAAGAGGACCAGAAAGCTGAAGTTCAAGTCTTTCCGGGGAGGAAAGGTGTTTAAGGAACACCAGCCTGGTTCCTCTGGGGGCAGCGGTGGGGCACACTTACTGGAGGAGTTCTTCTGTCTTTTGACTCCAGCAGCAGCTGGCTTCTTGTCCGGCTCCTTCCCTGTGGTCCGCCTCTTCCCACACCGAGGAATAGGCTCGTTGAAACGTCGTTGCCTCTTCCTGGTTGGCTTAATGATTTCGACGGCCCCAGACCGGATCTTCTCCTCCATCCCCTCCCGGGAGCCAAATTCATCAGTGTCTGCCAGCCGGTGTAGTGGAAGGACGTGGAGCTGCTCATCCTTGGGATTATTCGTGTCTCGGGCATCTTCTCGAAGCAACGTAAGAACCTGAGGCACAGGGAAGGGGGAATAGGCATGTGTCCATTCATCCTATGCCTAGCTGCACCAACAGCAGGCATGTGGTGGTTTGAATAAGAATAGCCACAGTGGCTGGAGAGATGGCTCAGAGGTTAAGGGCACTGGCGTTTCTTCCAGAGGATCTGAGTTCAATTCCCAGCACCCACATGGTGGCTCACAACCATCTGTAATGAAATCTGGGGCCTTCTTCTGGCCATCAGGAATACACGCAAACAGGACACTGTATACATAATAAGT
Source organism: Peromyscus leucopus (assembly GCF_004664715.2). NCBI lineage: Eukaryota > Metazoa > Chordata > Mammalia > Rodentia > Cricetidae > Peromyscus > Peromyscus leucopus. The sequence goes on along the minus strand of NC_051084.1, from coordinate 32,467,046 downwards.
AAATAAATCTTAAAAACAAGACAAAACAAGAATAGCCCCTTAGGCTCATATATTTGAATGCTTAGTCAAGAGGGTGTGGCACCATTTGAAAGGACTGTGAGGATTAAGGTGTAGACCTGTAATATAACTCTCTCTGATCTGAATGTAGGTAGGGCTCAGCTACTTCTCCAATACAGTATCTGCCTGTTGCCATGCTCTCTGCCATGACAATGGACTAATAAGCCTCAGAAACTTTAAGTAAGGCCCCAAGTACATGCTTCCTTTTGTAAAAGTTGCTATGACCTAAAAAAAAAAAAAAAAGGAAAAGAGTTGCTTTGGTCATGGTGTCTCTTCACAGCAATAGAACAGTGAGTGACCGAGACAACAGGTAACAAAGCCAATTGCTTTTGTTTCGTTTCAGTTTTGTGTCGAGTGGCTACATTTGGTATACTAATCCTAACTAAATATCTATCAAGCCACTATAAAATTCAATTCTAGTGGATTTTCATTTTTTGTTTTAAAGCAGATGAGTAAAATTGTAGATAAATAATCACAAATTAAAACAAATATTCTTTATTTGTATTTATATATTCTTACTTTCCTTTTCTTCGGAACAATTATTTTTGAAGCCCGGTCCGAGCTCCACCTCACTCTGAAGCGAGGCTGAACTTGAATTCCGGGTCTCTCCATCTTTGTCTGATGGAGTGAACACATTTGATCTTGCCCTGTCAGTGTGAGAGTTTGTGTTTTTGTGTGAGTGTGTGTACGTGTCTATGTGTGTACATATGTGCAGATGGTTGAGAAGTCAGGAGGACCCCATGGGATCAAAAGGAACGGAAGTTGTGCTCAGTCTGACCCTGGCGCTGGGAACTGAACTGTGCGAGCAGGTACTGCTGAGCCATTTCTTTCTTTTTTTCTTTTTCTTTTTTTTTTTTCGAGACAGGGTTTCTCTGTGTAGCTTTGCGCCTTTCCTGGAACTCGCTTTGTACAGCAGGCTGGCCTCGAACTCACAGCGATCCGCCTGGCTCTGCCTCCCGAGTGCTGGGATTAAAGGCGTGCGCCACCAATGTCTGACTAAAATGGTGGGTTTTTGTTTGTTTGTTTGTTGTCTTTTTTTTAACACCAAAACAAACAAGCAAAGGGATCAAAAGGCATTTATCAGTGCCTGTTGTGTTTATGAGGGACGGTGCATCTGATGAGGTCAGAGGACAAGTTGAAGGAGTCAGTTGGGTCTCTCCATCTACCATGTGGTAGTACTGGATAGATCTCAGGTTTTCAGGATCAGCAGCAAATGTAGCCTGCAGAGCCATGGCCCAGGTCCTAACGAAGTAATTTTTGACATAAGAGTATCTAGGATGATCTTCAGCTTGTGTGATTTTCCTGCCTATGGCTTCCCAGTTCTTGGGGTAACAGAATCTCATTAAAATTTGGCTTTGATAAGTCGTGATGAACCAACAAATAAATAAATAAAAATAAAGAAAAGAATCCAAGTATTGAGTACTCAGCAGTTCTCACCACTCACATGGCGGCTTGCAGCCATTCATAGCTGCCGTTCCAGGAGAACTGGTGCCCTTGTAATGAACTCCATGGACACTAGGTATGAGGTGCGCGCGTGCGCGCACACACACACACACACACACACACACACACACAAAGGCGAAACTATCACACATAAGGTAAAAAATAAATTAGACTTAAAAAAAATTATAATTTAGCCAGGCAAGGGTGGAGCATGTCTTTAATCCCAGCACTCGGGAGCCAGAGGCAGGTGGATCTGAGTTCGAGGCCAGCCTGGTCTACAGAGTGAGTTCCAGGCCAGCCAGAGCTACACAGAGAAACCCTGTCTCAAAATACTGAAATAGAAAAAAATAAAATAAAATAATAAAGCTTGAAAAAAAAATACTGAAATAGATACATTCACCACGACTGGATGTGGCAACTCAGGAGAGAAAGTGTCCCAAACACAGGAAAAAGTCAGAGACACCCCTAATTCCCAGTGTTGGGAGTCCAATAAGAACATCAAGCTACAAGTGTAACGTATACGGAGAGGGCCTAGCTAGCACAGACCCACGGGCTCCTGGTGTACTATTATATATTATCCCGCTGACCAGAACTTACTGTAGACGGACACTGGTCTAGAACTCACAGAGAACCAAATGCCTTAGCCTCCTGATCGCAGTGAATAAAGGCATGTGCAACCATGCCCACCAATAAATTTTAAGCACACACATATATATGTATATACAGAGACCTTAATATCTCAGTATATAAAAATATTTTCAATACAATTACAATTACAGCTAGCCGGGCAGTGGTGGCCTACGTCTTAAATCCCAGAGCGTGGGTGGCCGAGGCCGGCAGCGTGGTCTACAGAGTGAGCCTAGCACATCTAGGATTACACAGAGAAACCCTGTCTAGGAAGGAAAGGGGAAAAAAAGATGGATAAAGCAGGGAGGACGAAAAGCCATCCAAGTACGTACCACAGTGCTTCCATTATTCATGTTGTGAATGTCCCTGTGAGAATGGGCACAGAAGTCCATGCAACAGGTCACACCAGAGAAAGGACGGCCTTTCTTATAACCCAGCCGACAGTCTCCAGCAACATCTTCATATTCCACCTTAAAAAAACAAAAAACAACAATAAAAGGATGTTTTTTAAAAAGACTTGTTTTATGTATGGGTGGTTTTGTCTGCATGCATCTGTGTATCATGTGTGCAAGTTCAGAAACTAGAAGAGGATGGCAATGGGAGTTTTGGCCACCATGTGAGCGCTGGGTACTGAAACCATGTCTTCAAAAGAGCAGCCAGTGTTCTAAACCAAACTATGTATCTAGCCCAGATTTTTTTTTCCTCCTTAAATTCCTAAGTGTGAGTTTGGTTTTGCATCTAGATACGTGTACACATGCGCAAGAGTATTAAGGGCTGGTAGTGGCCTGGAGAGATGGCTCAGAGGTTAAGAGCACTGACTGCTCTTCCAGAGGTCCTGAGTTCAATTCCCAGCAACCACAGGGTGGCTCACAACCATCAGTAATGAGATCTGGTGCCCTCTTCTGGCCTGCAGTCATATATGCTGTAAGGGCTGGTAGATCAGATGCCTCCGTGGATACAGGCACTTGGTGGTCTGGCTGTTGTGTTAGAAACTGGCCCTCACCCCAAAAGGAACACAATGAGTTTAAGCAGCAGAAAGTACTCATTTTATGAACTATGAGTCAACGGGGCCTGTCTCTGTATACCAGCATAAAATTTATTCATTTATTTTTGAGACAGGGTTTCTCTGTGTAGCCCTGGCTGTCCTGGAACACTCTTTGTAGACCAGGTTAGCCTCAAACTCAGAGATCTGCCTGCCTATACTATTTCAGAGATTTAGCACTGGGATTAAAGGCGTGGGTCACTATGCCCAGCGCTATGTTTATTTATTTTTTAATGTATTTATTTTATACTTACGAATGTCTTGTCTGCACGGACCTGTATATAGCTCACCATGTATGTACAGCCAGCCATTCACTGCCCACAGAAACAAAAGGTCATTGGATAGGATCCCCTGACACTGGAGTTGGTTGTGAGCCATCATATGAGTGCTCTGTAGAATCTCAAGAGCTCTTTTGTGTGTGTGTGTGTGGGGCGGGGGGGGGTTGAGACATGGTCTCTGTACGTAGACCAGGCTAGCCCTGAACCCAGAAATCTACCCATTTCTGGAGGGTTTCCAAGCACTGGGATTAAAGGCATGAGCCACTACTGCTGGAACACCAGGAGCTTTTTAAACTTTGAGCCATCTTTTCTTATCCTCCTTGACTCATTTTGAAACAAGGTGCCTTGTGTATCAGGCTGGCCTCCCACCTAGTTCTGTTGCCCCTAGAATTCTGGAGAGCCAAAAGAAGACAACAGAGCACCACCTCTAAACAGCATCTTCCCCACACCCACTTTGCCTATGGTTGTGATTCAGTTAATGGTAACTGTTTTGACATAGGAAGTTGACGTATGCTGAAGGTCATTTGAAGGGTTCTTAAAAAAAAAAAAAGTGTACCTGATTTTGATAAGCAACCGGAGCCATCTGCTTATAAATTGGAGCTAAATTGGTCGCCAAGCCCTGTAACATGTCTTCAAGCCTTTTTTCCTATAGTAGAAAAGAATCCCCGTAAGATAATTTTAAAAGACTGTAAAGTAAGTTAACAGGCACAAAAACTCCACCATAAGTAATGGCATGGCATGGCTGATATATAACTCTTACTTACCATAATACAGTGGGTAGAATACAAGATAATTGCCTTAATCTGAGCTACTAGAAGTTGTGATGGTCTAATTATATCTTTTGAAATGGAAATTTTAACGTTAGAAACCTATACAGTGAAGGATAGGTTCCAACACTGCTCCTGAACAGAAAACCTATCTGTTTACTTAAGAGAACTGGACACTTGGAGGCAAGGTGAGGGACAGAAGGATGTTTTCCAGATTAGAGAGCAATTTATATAAAGTATTGTATGTATCTAATATCTTGTCCTAGGAGATTCAAATAAGCAGGCCCGTGAGCTTAACGCTTGGTAGGCTAGCCTGGAGGATTATGAGTTAGAGGCTGGCCAGCACTCCATTAAAAGATCCCCTATCTTTAAATAAAACATGAGAGGGTCCCCCTTACTGCTCTTGCAGAGGCTGTGGGTTTCCGTATCTACACAACACTGAATAGAAAAAAAGGAAAATAATGCACTGAGATTTATTAGTATTTAGGGTTCTCTTCTATATAAATGCTACAGATTGGGGGAGATTGAGAAACAATAAGACAATTAATACAATTACCCAAGAATCTAGGTTAAACGGATATGGTTACAATTCCAGCACCTCGAGAGGGAGAGCTGTCTTTTATGGTAGTGCCTGTTTTAGTATGGACAAACCAGTGTCAGAGTCAGAATGTGTAAATCATCATCTGTATGATAGTTCTGGGAAAAGTTTTGAACAGAAACAAGTACCAGTCAGTGCTTAACCATTGAGGCTTCTTTCTAGCCTACGCATGGCTTCTTAATGGAGCTCTGCCTGTCGGTGTGCAAGACCAGGACCCTCTCTCTACTCTTCTCAGTCACTCCTGATCATTAGGCACCCTGACCCTGCACTCAGGACCGCTCTGTCAACTACCCAAGTCACATTATCCTCAAGATGACATTACTCATCACTCAGGAACTGTCCAATCAACATTCCCACTTTGTACGGAGGAGCTGCCTTGACCGACACAGTCTGATTTCTTCATTTCAAACCAATTTTTTACATCTCCACCCAAACTTGGCACAGCATTAAGTCGTTGGAAAACAGTTACTACCCCCAAGCCTTAGAGACAGTCCACTTGCAAAGCCTCTTGGCTAATTCTCGTTCATAACTAAGAAAGAGAGCATCTGGAGAAATGTCAGGAAAGATGATTGTCCTTAGGTCAAGCCTTTCTATGACTTCCCCATCCTCGCCTTTGGCTTACAGAGCAGATGCACACACCAGCTATACCAGTGTACAGACAGTTGCTGGGTTTCGTCCTGCTTATAAATTTACGTCTAAGGTACTTATAAACAGGTAATTCAGTCATACAGCAGGACAAAAATGAAGTCTCAAGCCCTGGTTTGTTTCCTGAGACAGTTTCTCACTATGTAGCTTAGCTCTGCCTTGCTTTCTACTCCGACCTGCCTGGCTTTGACTTCCAAGTTGTATGCCTCTACACCTGGCTTTAGCTTGCCAGACTTCAGGGAGTACAGACAACACACGATAGATATTCTAGAGTTATCTATAGTTATCTACAGAATCTACTACTATACTTATCTAAAGGTCAAACCCACTTCATTAGTCTTGTTCTGAGGCGTTATATACCTTTAGCAGCAGATAGTACAGGGATTTTTCTCATGAATGTTATGGTCAGATCTGAAATATGTATAACACAAAAACCACCAGCTTTGTATCATATTTACTACTTACCTTGCATTAAAATGGTTTAATTCCAGTGTGCTGAATTATGTGATTTTCTTTGAATACTTAATCTAAATATAATTTCTACTCATTAAAAGATTACCGATGGGCCAGGTGGTGGTGGTGCACGACTTTTATCCCAGCACTTGGGAGGCAGAAGCAGGAGGATCTCTGTGAGTTTGAGGCTAGCTTGTTATACAGAGTGAGTTCCAGGACAGCTAGGGCTACACAGAGAAACCCTGTCTCGAAAACAAAACCAAAACCAAAACAACAACAACAAAAAAATTAAATAAAAATAAAAATATAGTGATTGGTGTATCAGAGAAAGAAATCTGCAAATGCAATAATTAGGTAAAGAACTTTGTTTAGTGATGGTAATTGATCTATCTTTTTTCCCCTAACAAAATACAAATATATCTCCACATTTAGTACCTATCCAGCTGTAAATGCTCAGCTCCAGCTTGACTAGCTGGACTTACAAGTTCATGTTTCCATTTTAAAAAGATGAATAGTTAGTGACTTTGACTAATCTCTACTCACCAGGGCCTTGTGTTCTGGAACCATCCGTCTAGGTCTCACGGGCTTCACGCGTCTTCTTTTGACAAAACGTACTCCAGTAATTCTCTTATAGTAGCTCTGCGGGTAGAAAACTTTCTCAGTCTTTAGAATGTCAGCAAATGGTCTGCGCTACTCTGACTGCCCGAAAAGTCCTAGCTTCCTGTAATAATGGTTCCCTCTGGTGTTGGGAAGCAGGAAGACAGACCCACAGAAAATTGAAATAGCTGAAATCTTTACCCGACATATTTAGAATATGTATCCGCATACATATTTTAGTTACTTATGACTGTTTAACAGCTAAAATTTTGTTCTCATATAACACAGTTATATCCTGTAGATGGTACAATAAAAATTAAAAAGGAAACTCACGTTTAATGGATGGTTTGGAGCAAGTCTGAATTTTCTGGGGTTTCGGCTTCTGCCAAACTTACAGCCATTGAAATACATGCTCCACGAACAGCCAAAGGAGAAAGATGCTCCACATGTCCTTGGATTGAGGCCTTGGCAGGTGCAGGTGCGACTGGAAGGTGGTGAGCAGCGTGTTAGACAAGGTGACAGAATTCCAGAGCCAGGTATGGATTATGAACAGGTTACAACAGTTACTACTGCACTTGACTCCTCATTAAAACATACCCTAGCTGCATCTAGCCTCAAATGTACACTCTAATCTCTTCACTCTGAACCCACTCTTGATTCTTTTTTATTAAAATTGATGTTTAAGGTTCCAAATCCAAGTAGACAACAAACTATCCTTTGCTTGAGGTAGAGAAATTAAAGGCACACCAACTAAAAATCTTCCCTACCATAAAGGAAAAGTTACATTGTATCTAAAACGAACATGGGCATAACTTTCTTTTTCCTTTCCGTCAAACTGGAAATGAGAATAAGATACACTAACTATACAATCCTCTACAATTTTAATAAAAGGACTTTATGAGGATTATAACAGGCTTAATGAAGAGAAAGGCTATTTTGTTCAGGAACCTGGTAAATTTAACACCTTGGGACTTCTCTGAAACACTAAATTAGATTCTAAATTAACAAGCCTAGAATTTCGGGCCAACCAGGGCTACATAGACCCTGTCTTAAAATTACAGAGAGGGGGGGATGAGGATGAATGGTATTAGACACTGAGTCTGACCCAGTAGAGGGCGGGAAAATCCTAAATATCTGAATTTTTTTTTTCCTTATTTACTGTGATGCTGTGAATGAGCTACTCGTCAGCTCTGGGTTTAATTTAAAATTACCTTAAAATGATATAAAATTTATAGATGTGAAAGGCAAGACAATAACCTAAGACTGTATGGAAAAATACAGTTAAGAAAGATGAGGCGTGCTGGCCGATCCCAGCAGTCCGGACACTATCAAACCATGCATTCCCGTAAGCCTGGCGCTTTAGATTTGGCTAGGGGACGACGATTAATGTGCTGCTAGCTCTGCAATGAGCCAAGCCTCAAAAACAAACCAATGGAAGAATCTGCAGACATGACCAGGGTACAAGGCACTACAAGAACTTGGAAAGGAGGAACCATGGGATGGATGTGAGGTCCAAAGGGTCAAATTCCAATAGAAGGAATTTAAACTTGGTAGACAAATAAAAAATAATTTATATTCAGTTTTTTGGGTGATAACAATCCACCACTGAGCTACACACTCTCAGCTCTGCCGTCCTTTTTACACTTCTGGGAAACAAGAAATTGGACAAATGGACAGCACCCAGTACTTAAGATAATGTGATAAAGAGGCAGGGGAATCAATCATGAGTTCAGGGTCTGTGCTATTTACTAAGAATTGGTCTCAAAAAACGAAAAATAGTCCTTTGGAAAATTGGCCCAGAATCATATAACTCACAGAGGTATAAAACCCAAAGGGCCAGGCAGGTCGATAGGCTATGCACAGATGCTGTGGGATGTCTTTCTGTATGCTGTGAATATGTGTTGCTCTGATTGACTGGTAAATAGAGCTGCATTGGCCTAAGGCAGGGCAGGATAGAGCCAGGCGGAAGAATCCAAGGGAATTAGTGGGAGGAGGAAGGAGACGCCATGCCGCCATCCAGGGAGCAGCTTGTAATGACACACAGGCAAAGCCTGGGAAAACATGGCAACATATAGATTAACAGAAATGGGCTGAGTTTAGTTATAAGAGCTAGCTAGCGAGAAGCTTGAGCCATGGGCCAGAGCCATACAGTTTGTAATTAATATAAGCCTCTGTGTGTTTATTTGGGTCTGAGCGGCTGCAGACTGGGTGACACAGTTCCATACAGATCAGCTAAGGCAAGACTCCTCAAATATAAATAAAAAATAAAAAGGGATGACCACGAGTTCGTAGTCATAGGATAGAAGGGGGTATAGGGGGTTGGGAGACCAACAATAATAGGAGCCAAAGCAAAATTCCATTGATGTTACTTCTGCATTAAATTTATCGGGAAGAGGCCTCAAATTCTGATGAAGAATGCTCCATTAAAGACCGTTTCCTCACACTCTCTAACAGTGAGTTGGTCCAGATACAGTAACAAAAAGAAGAATATTCTAGGTTCTGAGGGTGTCTATTGACATGGTAGATATGTGCCCGTTAAGATAAACAAGGCTGAGGACCCATCGCAAGCCCTTCACCCACCCCCGTGAATTCCAAAGCAGAATACTCTTAAGGACATTTAAAAAGACAAGGAGGAAAAAAAGATAAGCTCTCACTGTGCAGTCTTAGCTGGCCCAGAACATTAAGAAGATGAAACAAGCTATCCTCCACCTCCTGAAGGGCCAGCTACCTCAAGGTGTGCACACCAATCCTGGCACCTGGCAAAGGTTGATCCTCCTTTCACGGTGTTTAAAAGCCCTGCTTGCTACTCACACGCCAGGTACTTATACGTTTAGTACAAACAACAGAGAGAGAGAAAAGTCAAGGCAGTTGAAAGCAAGTCTGATTACTTCTCGTTGAGGGTACATCTTCGGTCAGTAGGATGCCCGCTGTAAGACCTCAAGTTCTCTGTGAGCTCTTTGTACTGATAGTCAGCCATCCAGCGAGGGATGATTTCCCACAGCATGATCACCACGACCATCACCGCCGTCTGACAGGTGTGGCCTACGCGCACCCGGACCAAGCAGAGAACCTTCTCTTGAGGATCGCTTCTCCTAAGCACCTGGAAAAGCAGAATGGATTCATCTATACCAGCTTTATGCACTGGAAGGCCAGACTTATTATTGATATTTGTCCTTTTTGAGAAAAGTCTCATATTGCCCAGGACTTTGACTCTTTGTAAAAAATTAAAGAGAGAGAGGGAGAGAGGGAGGGAGAGAGAGAGAGAGAGAGAGAGAGAGAGAGAGAGAGAGAGAGAGAGAGAGATTTTCATTAACTTAAATTTCAAATTTACAGTGTTTAAATGTGAATATATATATATGCAGCCTACGAGACGAGCTTAGTGTCTGGGGGTTCCAAAAGAGAGTGTCAGGTACATGCCGTTTTGGAACACCATGTAGGTGCTGGGAGATGAACCTGGAACCTCTGTAAGAACAGAAATTCTCCAGCCCGGGAAACAACTTATATTCATCAACTCTTTGCACTGGAAAAGCTTGCCTGTCAATGGCTGGGACAGAATTTTCCTTTCTCAACCACACCTTGCTTAGTTGGACTGATCATTGCCCGGGAACAATGTGTGGAGACTACAGTCATGGGACACTATGCCCAGGGAAGCTGCTTTTGATTAGGGACATTTGTCTTATTTGAAGAAATCTATAGGGAAAAACAAACTAAACACATTAGTTAGGAGCTGTGTAAATTCTCAGAATGTTGAAGGCCAAAGAAATGTAGCTACCATGGCAGAAGAACACTTGTCTAGATTTCATGCAATCCCAAACAAAACTTTATGATTCATTTGTGTTTGATTGTAAGAAAGTTTCCTTTTATTTCTTTTGTTTTTCGAGACAGTGTTTCTCTGTGAAACAGTCCTGGTTTTCCCTGGAACTCAAGCTGTAGACCAGGCTGGCCTCGCACTCACAAGATCTACCTGGCTCTGCCTCCTAAGTGCTGGGATTAAAGGCGCTTCTACCAGGTTAATAGAGCAATTAACCTAAGGAGAACATGACCTTCAATGTAAAAAGTACGGACTTTTTGGCTGGGCTATAGATCATATAATGGAGCGCTTGCTTAGCTCGCCTGAGTCTCTGTCCCTATGCTCAGTCTCAAACACCATATCAATCCAGCACCACGAGACGGGTGCCCCCGAGGAAGGGGCAGGAACCCAAGTTTGTGATGATCCCTGGCTACACATCTAGTTTGAAGCCAGCCTGGGATATATGAGGCTTGGTTTCAAACAAATAATATTAATAGTCTTTTTTAATAAATGTTACCAGTTGGCTGTCTTCATGGGGTTGGAGGCATGGTTTGGTTTTGCCCTGAGCTTGCCAACAAGACTGACAGCCAGCTAGATGTGCTGGGGCATAACTTTAATTACAGCATCAGAAGATCAAGAGGCCAGCCTGCTCTTCATAGGCAGTGGAGTCCAGCAAGGACTCCACAGAGAGAGCGTGCCAAACAACAGCAAAAAACTGACAGCCTCAGTTTGATGCCTGAAGCTCATGTGGTACAAAGCATTGGCTGTCTATAGTCATCTTCTAGTCAACAAATGTGCCCTAAAATAGGACACCCAGCCAATCATTGACACACACTGATGATAAAAGCATAAATCATATGTATGTTAAATATACATTATGTCATTTGTACCGTGTGAATGTTAAAAATGCTGGAGGTAGGACCAGCAAGGACGGGACCTGAGTTAGAGTGCCCAGAAGCAACAGTTAGGCTTGGTGCCACAGACATTTAAACCAAGAGCTCTCGGTCTAGAGTTCCTGGCCAGCCAATCAGCTATACTGAAAAGCTGTTTAAAATATCTGGAGGCCTGTCACAGTAGTAGGGGGCTTGATTGGCATGCAAGAGGCCTTGAGTCCCATCCCCTGGACAACAAGAGACCTAAACAAACAAACAAACAAACAAACAAATGAAGTGATCGCCCTCCAATACACCATTCCACCCACACAAACATGAAGGTAAGACAAATCTCAAAGGCATTTAAAATGAAAGCTACAAGCCGGGCGGTGGTGGCGCACGCCTTTAATCCCAGCACTCGGGAGGCAGAGCCAGGTGGATCTCTGTGAGTTCGAGGCCAGCCTGGGCTACCAAGTGAGCTCCAGGAAAGGCGCAAAGCTACACAGAGAAACCCTGTCTCGAAAAACCAAAAAAAAAAAAAAAAAAAAAAAATGAAAGCTACAAACGATCAAAACTTGAAGAAATGAACCTTGGGGACAAACACGAAAACTTCAAGTCACTTTCTCCTAAGATTTTTGAGAACCAAGGAAACTCCAGGCAGCTCTATTTGCAGTTACAAAACTGCACTTTCGCTCCCCTCCTCTTAGCAGAAGTGGGGATCATTGTTTCTAGGGTGGAGAGGGACAGAAGCAGGTGACCGACCTATCACAGAGTTATAGCACTAGACAGAGGCTTATTCCAGGAAGCGACTTGTACGTACATAGAAAGACAGACATAATTTGTGAGGTGGGGCTTTTTGCACAAATGAGTTAATTGAAAAGAAAACTGAAAAATTGGCTTCTGGTTACCACAGACTCACACCACCACCAAGTTTTGAAGTTGCTCTGTAGACCAGGCTGGCCTCTAACTCCGAGATCCGCCTGCCTCTGATTTCCGAGTTCTGGGATTAAAGGAGTGCGCTACCGGAGCATGGCCAGAATGATTGTTTTTAAATTATTGTATTAACTTTATTTTATATGTGAGTGTGTGTACCACATGGCTGCTGGGAACTGAACTTGGCACACACTCAAGCGCTGGATGTCTCTTCAGCTCTAAGGTGTGTGTGTGTGTGTGTGTGTGTGTGTGTGTGTGTGTGTGTGTGTGTTCTGCGGCAGGAACAGAGGCTCCTGTGCACAGACAGCTCAGAGCACAGCACAAACACTGGTTAAAGAAAGAATTAAACCACGAAGTCCAGTGGAGTTAAGATTCCAAAGACCAAAGCTCTTACTATTAGACAGAAACATTGTGAGGGACCAAACTGTCAGAGCTTCCGTTTCGGGGCATGCTTATAATGCCAGCAATTAGAGGCCAAAGCAGGAGAGCCCCAAGGCCCAAGGCCAGCCAGCCGGAGCTGTATGAGACTCTCAAAATTGAGTAAGTGAAAAACAAAACAAAACAAATCAAATCTCATTATTTTACAACTAACACCACGTGTCAACTTGTAAATTGTGGGAGCCAAATTGCAATGGGACTTGAGAAGAAAAAATGTTTCCCCCAAATCTGAAGTCTCTTCATGAATACTGTGTTGCTTCCTAAGCACTTAGTCATTCATATATTTGCTATGCTCTGGGGCCAAGGGAGTCCCAGGGCTTACTGAGCAAGCCTGTTTACAGTGCAAACACAAGGACCTGAGTTCAAATCCCCACCAAGCACTAAAAAGTTGGACATGGTCATGTATCCCTCTAATAACCAGGGTATTGCAGACCAAGCAGGTAAATGAAATGGGAAGCTTCTGGCTCCTTGTCTTGGAGGAATAAGGTGATCAGCAGGAGGGAGGTCACTGAGGTCCTGCTACGCTACTCACATGCTTGATATGCATTCACATTCACCCTCCCCATATACACCAAAGCAAAGCCAAGACTTATTGTTTTATAACATATGCTACGTGTTATGAAACTTATCAAATTCTTCAAAATATCTTGCATTCTATTATCATTTTGGAGACTGGGGTCTTAGTACATAGTGCATGGTGGTCTACAACTTATGACCTTATACTTTAGCCTCCTGAATACTGGGATGACAGGGTCGTACCTCCATACCTAGTGTTTTCTTGTTTCCATAGATACCGGTACAGGAGATTTCCTCTGCACATAGAATTCCCCCTCTTATCGATGGAGAAAGGGTCCCGCTGAGCCCATTCACCTCTTCTCCCCAGCTGTTCCAGCCTGGAGTCTGGGGGAATGCAGCTATAGCACAGGGAAGCACACTTGACGTACAAGTCCCAGCTCCAGCAACACAATAGACATTTTTAAATGTGTCTGTGTGTGTGTGTGTGTGTGTGTGTGTGTGTGTGTGTGTGTGTGTGTGTGGTTTTTTTGGGGGTGGGAGGCTCAATAACATAGCACTTGTCTAGCATGTACAAAGTCTTGGATTCAATATTCAACCACAACTAAATATAGATAATTTTAAAATTCTCTCTGGGCTTGGTGGGGTGGGGGTGCTTGCCAGGACCTCGGGCAGCTGTATCTTTGAGTTTGGGTCAACCTGATCCAGATAGTCTGTTGCATTTTAGTCATTCTCATTGATTCAGATTACTTCATGGCATGCGTAAAGCACGTTTTGTTGCTACATTCTTTAGTTGATGGTCATTGGTTACCCACCCTTTTGACAATGATTCCTGCTAGATGGGTACTTAGAGATTTGTGTACATCAGTTTGGTTCCTTTGAGAAGATCTGTTGAGGCAGGTGGTATTGTTATATATAAGCAGGTAGGTTCAACTCTTTCAAAATGAAGGAACCATTCCCATTAATTAATGGTGGATAAAGATGTTACAGTTTTTTAACAATGTTTTCAACAAATTTAGTGAAGGCACTCATCCAAAACAATTCAGAGCCAGCAAGATGGGCAGAAGTCAGTGGATCCCCAGAACCCATAGTAGAATTAGTTTTTCTCTGCAGCATGCATGTATGCACACGCACACATGCACTAACAAAAATAAACAAAATACGGCCATCAGAAAAGAAAAAATTAAAGCAGACTAAAAACCATTTGTTCATAGTAGCCATGTCTATAACTGTGGGGTCTGAGAGGCTACGGCAGGAGGTTCATACACTTGAAAATGTCCTGGATTATATACAGACAATGAGTTCAGTCTGAACTGACCAAAAAAACCACAAGCAAAAAATTGAATCTTTATACTCAGGCCTATGAGTGTTTTGCCTGCATGCTTTTCTGTTCCACACAAATAAATGCAGTACAGACAATCATGAACTACTGTGTGGTGCTGGAAGTTAGACCTGTGTCTTTGGGAGAATACCCAGAGCTCTTAAACAAAGAGCTATCTCTCCAGCCCTTACATTCACTTATATAGTCAAACAGCAAATCAGATTATGAGACATTCCCTGACCCATTCCCTGGGTCTAACGGGGACCAAGTTGATGTGTGGTCCCCTTTGGTTATTGCCATGCAGTGCTAGGTGGAATTTCTTGGTGCCTTTGATATACATGACCACTGAGGACACGGAGAAGCTTCCATGTCTCAAGACGTGTATACTGCATGTGGCAGAGGAGACTGACATCCAAACAGGTTTACTCCCAGCTAATTTTAACCTCACGCTTGTAAGTCCGCGTATCTAGAAGTCCTTTATCACATACATGGTTCATAGACACTTTCTCCAGTCCCTGCCAACTCTATTCTCTATTGGTAGTATCCTCTAGAGAAAAAACTTTCTGGCCGGGCAGTAGTGGTGCACGCCTTTAATCCAAGCACTGGGGAGGCAGAGGCAGGCAGATCTGAGTTCGAGGCCAGCCCTGGTCTACAGAGTCTTCCAGGATGGCCAGGACTATGCAGAGAAACCTTGTCTTGAAAAAAACAAACAGCGCTGACTCTTCTTCCAGAGGACCAGAGTTCAATTCCCAGCACCCACATGACAGCTCACACATGTCTGTAACTCCAGTTTCAGATGACCGCGACACCCATGGCAAAAACACAAATGCACATAAAAATAAAATATATTTAAAAAAAAGAAAAGAAAAAAAAAAAAAACAAAAAAAGTCATTGAAGGTTTACTGTCAACTATCAATTCTGCTCCATTGACCATCTCATCAGATGATGGTCACCTTTTCTCTGATAAAGAAATTGAAGGAAGCTGGGTGGTGGTGGCACATGCCTCTCAAAGGACTGGGAGGCAGAGCCAGGCGGATCTCTGTGAGTTCGAGTCCAGCCTGGGCTACCAAGTGAGTTCCAGGAAAAAGGCGCAAAGCTAAACAGAGAAACCCTGTCTAAAAGAAAAAAAGAAAAAAAAAGGAAAGACCACGGAGGCGCACACTGCTTACTGGCCTGCTCGGCCTGCTTTTTCATACGACTCAGGACCACCTGCCTGCCCATGGGCAGACCGACCTACTCACATCAAGAAAATGCCCCACAGGCTTGCCTACAAATCAATCTGATGAACGCCTTTTCAACCGAGGTTCTCTCTTCCAAGATGATTGTAGCTTGTGCCAAAGTGACTAACCAGTGCACCGTCCAGCACAGATCACTATAGCTTTATGGTTCAACTTCAAAACACTGGAGAAGGCCTGAAAAGATAACAAGGTTTCTGCCCCTAAGACTAACACCATGACTTTGATAAGGATATAACTGAACTCTCTCAGGTTATCCTCCAGCATCCACACATGTGCACAAATGGACACACACTTGCACAGGGAAGCAGATGCAAATAAACAAAAAAAATATTTAAAGCATAAAGCAAAATAGACTGAGGCTGGGTTTGGTGGCTGAAAATCCTTAACTCCAGACAGGGATGAACAGATGATGGCTTTGAGGCTAGCCTGATCTACATGGCAGACACCAGGGCAGCCAAGGTCACACAGCGAGACCTCAGGCTCAAACACCAACAAAAGAGTAACCAAATACTCTAGAACAAAGGCCTAGGTTCACCCTTTATTTGTAGAGCAAATTAAGCAGGTAGAAGACTTTCATTCTCCATAGAAATAACAAAACTCTTAACATTTCAGAAGTAACAATGTGTCCCGTTGAGCCCTGGACTTAACTCGATCAGCTCGTGACTTCAACAGGATCTGCCCAGGAATTTGTTTATTTATACCGTTATATCGTTTCAGGCTGGGAAACAGTGAACTAAGTCAGCATGTCCATCTATCACCCACGATAGAGGATCACCCCATCACTAAGCTCCATTCCTAGCACTACCACGAGGCCTCCTTAGTCCCTGTCTTCAGTTTGGTTGCAGTAGAGACCAGTCAGCAATTAGCACACATTACACCTATTTTTAAAAACACTTTTAGAGGTTGGTGAGATTTCTTAGTAGGTAAAAAACTTACAGTCCAATCGTGAGGGCCTTCGTTCAAGTCCCCAGAACCCAACTGAAAACACCAGGAGGGACATGATACACCTGTAATCTCTGCACTGTAAGTTACATCTCTGGAGCTCATTGGCAAGTTCCAGGCTAACGAGAGCCTGTGTTGAAAAGGTGTGCCGTTTACCCAAAGGAATGCTTCGGTAGGCGCATGTGTGTATGTATGTAATGTATGTATGTATGTATGTATGTATGTATGTATGTATGTATGTGCATGCCCACACACGTGACCGTGTGCACTGGAACACACATCATCAGCACTCATTCTAATAAACAGATAAATAAATGGCTTTATAAACAGTACACTAAATACTTTATGCTGTGTTAAAAGGGCGAGTGGACTATGACTCCTGCTTCCCAGGACACCCAGATTTCCTGACGTCTACCTGCCCTCTGACGGTGTGTTGGTTTGAATGAGAATGACCACTGTGGAGGCGAATGCCTTTAGACCCAGCACTCCGGAGGCCGAGACAGGCGGATCTTTTTGAGTTTGAGGCCAGCCAGGTCTCCAGAGTTCCAGGACGACCCGGGCTACCCAGAGAAACACTGTCTTGATAAACAAAAACAAAAAAAGGGAGCAGACACCATATCCTCCTCTAAGGTCCTTCAAAGGCTGCAGCTGCATACAGAATATACACCTGCTCCCTACGGCAATCACGTCACCCCGGACTTCTCAATCTGCCTGGGCGCTTGGAGCACCGCTTTTAATTGCTGGGTTTTGTGTGCAGCGATTGGCTGGGAGAACTGCTTCTCTCCCTCCATCACATGACTGCCCTCCAGGATGGAATCAAGATGGTCAGAATGGGTGGCTACTGCCTTGCTTTTTAGGTTCCCTCCCCCTTAACCTTTGTTACTTGCTTTTCCTCTGCCAAGCAAGGCTCTTCCTCGAAAAATAAATGAAATCTTAACACCGCAAGGGTATCCTTGGCTTCCCTCTCCTCAGTTCAGTCTCCCTTTTTTTCCCCCTACCCCATATTGCATAAGAAGACCTTAACTCCATAGGCTGGAGTGATACAACACCATGCCCATTGAAAAGTCCTTTTACTGACTCTTGATTACTTATCTTTTTTTAAAAATATTTTTTAATTCTTTATTATGTAAGCAGTGTTCTGTCTGAATGTATCCCTACACACCAGAAGAGGGCTACAGATCTCATTACAGATGGTTGTGAGCCACAACGTGGTTGCTGGGAATTGAACTCAAGACCTTTGGAAGAGCAGCCAGGGATCTTAACCTCTGAGCCATCTCTCCAGCCCCTTGATTATTCATCTTAATGTGAATTTTCTAGAAGAATTAATACAAATGAAGGAGGCAGACAAGAACATTACCAAAGCACCAAAAAACTGGGGTAAGGATGTGGGAATACTTGATTTTGAAAATTTTTTTTTTCCTTTTTTGAGGTGGAGTCTCATGAAAAGGACAACAAAATCTATCGATGTAAACTTAGTCACTAGAGATTCATAAAGCAGACAGACTGAAAAACACATATACACTCAATAACTATATAAACAAAAGCCCCAGGGCCAATGTGTGATCCCAATTGTAAAGGGTCCTTGTGAGACCATGAGGAAGGCCTATACTTTTCCTTTGCCCTTCAATGCATTTAAACACCCTACCACTGAAATCCAAAACCCAGTCAAGACACAGCTTCCTGCTCATCTTCCTGTGGACATGGCAAGCTTTCTAGTCTCCATTTTGGCCCAAACAAAAGCTTGTATTGTAACGGGTAGAGAAAACCCATTCTGCAGAGAACCGAGCCGAGCCGAGCCGAGCCGAGCCGAGCCGAGCCGAGCCGGGCCGGGCCGAGCCGGGCCGAGCCGGGCCGAGCCGAGCCGAGCCGAGCCGGGCCGAGCCGAGCCGAGCCGAGCCGAGCCGAGCGGCGGTACTCACAGACTTGGCGATGGGGCAGCCCTGGGAGCTCTTCCCTTCTTTCCCCGTGTACTCTATCTTCTCAAGCCGGACAGCCTTGCCCTTTTCGCCAAACCTGGGTACAGAACACAGTAGCGGGGTGGGGCTAATTAATGACAATCTCTACTTCGAACCTCCGCGCTTTCACCTCTGAATGCACTGAACACACACACACACAAACATCAGTTATCACAGACATTGGCTAAATGCCGGCTGCTACGTGGCAGATTGTTTTTGTCACCCAGTTCTACTGACTTCAAGATCACTCTAGAAAAAGCCTGGCCTTAAGACAACTGTTGGGAAGTTAGGGTTAAAACGTTGGTGGCGGTCATCTGACCTATTTGTACCGTTGTACAGTAATAGAAAAAGACATGTTCCTGATTTCTCCCTTAGGCTTGCTGTGTGAGGAGGGCATGTTTGTTTCCAGTGCCCCGAGCTCCGGGGAGGAAGGACTCAGGAAGACCTAAGAACCATCCAACTCACACTCCTGAACGTCTCCATTCATCTCATGACGACGCCAAGACCTTGCCTCTGCATGGACCCAGGTCCGCGGTGCGGAAGAGTTTTGGCGGGGGAACACATCTCCTCACCTAGTCTCCATGAGCTCCCTGATAGCAGCAACACTCGGTCCTGCCCCCAGGTGTGTGTAATATGGGCCTTTGTCTTTTTGTGTACCTCCATCTGTGGAAGGAATAAGAGTATTAGACCCAGTTTTGCAAAATAGCACGGGGGGGGGGGGCGCTCTTTTTTTGTTGTTGTTGTTTTTAAATCAGTTTCAACTTTAAAGAATAAGACAACAGGTCTCGGCATTGGACTCGCTCCTGTTGCCGCCTTCTGGCTCCTAATTCTTCTAGGAGTCAAAAGTGAGAAGACAAAAATATTTGAGGGGGGTCGTACTTATTCTCTCATCTTCAACCTTTTTATTAACAGGACTAGCAATTTAAGATGGGGTCTCAGTAGAGCCTCGACTCGGTGACAGCCAAGGTGATCTTGAACTCCTTCCTGATGAGCCTGACTCTACTGCCAAAGGTCTGGGATTACACACAGCTCTTCTGCCTGGGTAGTTTTCTATAGTAACTGTGGACAAAGAGCAATAAATCTGATAGAGTCAGCCTCAGTATCCAAAGTGATGCCGGAAAAAGTTAGCCTACTACATTTCCACAGTTATGTATTTATAATAAAGGCGTACAAGAAAGTTACTTGTTGCAATTATCGGTTCCTTCAACACCTGCAAATAGGGAACAAGTTATAGGTCATTTATATAGTAATACGATAGCTCTTAGAGCAATACTAAAAAATGTTTAATATCACTGAAATTTTATTAAGTTAAAAAGTAGAAGTGTAGATGTTCACACATTTGGGAGGCTGAGGCACGAGCAGCCTGGACTACAGAGTGAATCTGAGCCATCCTCACCTCCACAACAGCTTATCTTAAAACCATGGGCAGTAACTGCAAAAGGCAAGTCCCTACTGAGATTCGAGGTGTACACCTGTAACCCTAGTACCAGAGAAGGAGAACTGAAAGAATGTTTTAGGGTTCAAGGCTGTCCTGCCTTATATATTAATGTCCTTTCAAACAGGAAACAGGCTACTAAGGCCAGGTGAGGTGATCCACACGGGATTTGTAAGGCAGGTGGATCTGTTCCATGATGGCCAGGGCTACATAGTAAGATGTTAGGTTTTTATTTTGTTTTGTTTTAACCAACACAACAAAAAGTCCACTTGACAAAAATGTTTAAAGTCCTAAATTCCTGAATACTGTGTCCTAAAAAAGAGCCTGAGACTTTTTGAGAATGAGACCCGGTCCTGCTTTGTAGTAGCCCAGGCTATCTTCAAACACACCACATTCCTCTTGCTGGGATGGCAGCCCGGGCTATCCTTAAATGCCTATCAGACATGCACCTCATGTCCTGTTTGTTTTGAGTTTTTGTGGAATTCTGGAATAACATGTTCAGTTTGGCCTGTCACTGAGGCTTTTCCATACTGTTTGTATTTCTGGCCAGTGTTTTTACACGTCATTATTCTGGTTTGAGGATGTACTCAAATGTGGGGCGCTTCCCTAGCACATACAAGGCTGTAGGTAGAATCATTGATAATGGGGGTAGAGGAAGCATTACAGCAAGCAAGGGAATATCTGCAATTAAAAAACAAACAACCGCTGGGCGGTGGTGGTGCATGCCTTTAATCCCAGCACTTGGGAGGCAGAGGCAGGCGGTTCTCTGTGAGTTCGAGGCCAGCCTGGTCTGCAGAGCAAGTTCCAGGACATGCTCCAAAACTACTACACAGAGGAACCCTGTATCAAAAAACCAAAAAAAAAAAACAAAAACAAAAACAAAAAACAACAAGCAAGGGATGAACCTAGAGCAAGCCCAGCCCTTATTTTCTTTAATTATGTCTAGGTGTGTGTGTTTGCATGTGGGCATGTGCTTGTGAAGGTCAAAGGTGTTGGATTGACAGGAGTTGGAGTTACAGAAGATTGTGAGCCTCTGTATGGGTGCTGGGAATTGAATCTGGGTCCTCTGGAAGATCAGTGAATGTTCTTAACCACCAAGCCATCTCACCGGCTCCTTTCCTGGCAAGATATATGGAAGAGACAATTTCATTGGTGATTAAGAACAGGGGCGATTGTCGAGCTGTGGTGGCACATGCCTTTAATCCCAGCACTTGGGAGACAGAGGCAAGTGGATAGCCTGTTATTGTTACACAGAGTAACCCTGTGACAAACCCACCCCTACTCCCCCACCAAAAAAAACCAGGGGTGATTCTGCCCATAGCGACACTTGGCAGTATAGCTCTGGTTATTTTTACTTCTGTGAAGTATAGGTACGTGCATGCACTGTGGCTTCCACCTAACATAATAGGGCCAGGAATACTATGAAATCACTCACGGCAGGACATTCCCTATTCATTGGGTCTTAAGTCCATACTGAAGACTTTAACTGGGACAAGCACTGAACCGGAAATAGCAGACTCTATTTGACAACTACAATATTTCTGAGATGACAGAAGATTTGTTTCCCTATGCCTAAGAACACACAAACATCACCTAGTCACCTAGAACAACAGTTCTCAACCTTCCTGATGCTGCGACCTTCAAAATATAGTTCTTCATGTTGCGGTGACCCACCAACCAGAAGTATTTCATTGCGACTTAATGACTATAAATTTGCTACTGTTACCAATTGTATCGGCTATTTCTGATGGCCTAAGGTGACCCCTGTAAAAGGGTTGCTCAACAACCCCAAAGGGGTCTCAACCCACAGGTTGAGAACCACTGACCTAAAAAAAAGTGGTACTTAATGTTCAGCAATGGGCTGTCTGGCCTGCCAAATGGTCACCAGTGACTCTGAATGAAGAACTGGGTAGCTGCATAGACTAGCCCAGAAATATGTAGTCTTTTTTTTTTTTGGTTTTTCGAGACAGGGTTTCTTTGTGTAGCTTTGCGCCTTTCCTGGAACTCGCTTTGGAGACCAGGCTGGCCTCGAACTCACAGAGATCCACCTGGCTCTGCTTCCCGAGTGCTGGGATTAAAGGCGTGTGCCGCCGCCGCCCGGCGCAGGCTTTTTTTTTTTTTTTTTTTTTTTTTTTTTTTAATGGAAATCTATTTTTCCCTTTGCAAAGATACACAGAAAAGTACTTCATATAATGTTAGGATTTAAAAAGAATGGCAGGTGGAGGCCACATACTGACCTGTTTCACACTATCACAACTCTAGTGTGAATATTCTTGAACGCAGGAAATGTGTGTGAGATGGTCAGTGGTGTATTTTGATTGAGACAGGGCCTTATATGTCTGATGCTTGCCTTGAGCTTGCTAAGAAGCCAAAAATGAGTAGATTAGAAATATAAGAGGGGCCACTACACCCAGTTTTAAACGGTGTTTAGTATCAAAGCCAGAATTTCATTCTTTCAAGTTAATTATACTACACCTCCAGCCCAGAGCTAACAATTCACTCTCAAACAAAACAAACAAACAAAAAACAAAACTAAAAAAAACCAAAAAACCAAAAAAACCCACCCACTTCTAGTATGAAAAATACTCATCACATTTGGTTCAAAGCAAATGTTGCGTTTGGGTCACCCATGACATGAAACTATTTTAAAAAACTGAACCTGTATCGCAAACTCCTCCATCTCGCAGACAACATCAAGAGCATCTGTACCACCTCTCTTTCTTTGTTTTATTTTAATTTCCCTCAAAGTCTTGGCTCTCCTGTCTGTGTATGGATTCAAGAGATTCACCTGTCTTCCCCCACCCCCCCCCGCCAAGCTGGGATTCCAGGCCTGTCCCACTACATGTAACGTGCTTGTTACAGTGAGACAGAGTCCTTCCATAAAATCTGGGTGGACAGTTACTAGTCAGGATACAAGTTAAACTTTCAGGTCTCACATATTGAGCAAAACTCTCAAAAAGGAATGAGCAATCATCATTTTTATACCAGCAGGGATGGGTGTTTTATAAGTGCAGAATCTTTTTAATTCAGAAAAAAAAACCCTCTGGCAGTAGCAGCAAAAGCCCTGACTCAGCATTCAGGAAACAGAGGCTGTGGGTCTTCCTAAGGTCGAGGAAAAGCTTTCCTTTTCCCTTTAGTTTTATGTATATGAATGTTTTCCCTATGTACGTATATATGTCTGTATGTATACCATTTGCTTGACTATTGCCCCTGGAGGTCAGAAGAGGGCATTGGATTTCCTGTAAATAGTTATGGGTGCTAGGACCCGAACCTGGGTCATCTGCAAAAACAAGTGCTCTTAACTCTGAAACATTTCTTCTAGCTCCTACAGCTTTTAAAAAATGTATGTCTGTGTGGGTAAGTGCATGTAACTGCAGTCACCAGTAGAGGATGTAGGTAGGTAGGATCTCCTAAAGGTGGAGTTACAGATGTTGTGTGATCCACCGGACATGTTGCTGAGAACGGAACTTGTGTCCTTTCCAATTGCTTTAAAGTGCTGAGTCATTTCTCTAGCATTATTTTTGTTTTTTTAAGACAAGTTCTTGCTGGAAAGCCCAGGCTAGGGAGCTGGAGAGATGGCTCAGCGGTTAAGAGCACTGGCTGCTCTTCCAGAGGTCCTGAGTTCAATTCCCGCAACCACATGGTTGCTCACAACCATCTATAATAGGATCTGATGCTCTCTGCCCAGAAGCAGAGCACTTATTCATTAAAAAAAAAATTTAAAAAGCCCAGGATAGACTCAAAACCCTGTCTCACTCAGCTTCCCAAAGGTTGCAACTAAGGGTTCCAGCATATCCCCTCAAAATAGAAAAGTCAGTGCTCCCAGAAAAAAAAATTAATGAATTATTTTAATTAAAAAGAAATTTTATTATTTGGAGGTCAGAGAACCTCAACCTCCATCATGGCTTCTGGGCACAAAATTTAGGGGCCAGGCTTGTGCAAGTGCTTTACACCTCAATAACTAACAAAACCTTTAAGGAACCAAGATCATGATGTTCAAGATCCCATCTCAACAGCCAGATTATAGTTTGTGGGTACACCTTTCCTACTGCAAAGCTGTGGGTATTTTCAAGTATTATTTCTTTTTTTTTGGTTTTTTGAGACAGGGTTTCTCTGTGTAGCTTTGGGCCTTTCCTGGGACTCACTTGGCTCTGCCTCCCGAGTGCTGGGATTAAAGGCGTGCGCCACCACCGCCCGGCTTCAAGTATTATTTCAACTGTACATGCTTTTACATCCTCTGCATGCCTATTTGACTTCACAAGAAAAAATTAAATGAAACACTTGCAGCTTGAAATTTGTTTGAATAGAGGTAGGACAACAGGCAAAGATAATTAAGCATTGAGGAAATTCACTCTTAGTCAGGAAAATGAACTACTTGTGAGGACCCAGCACTATTTTCCTTTCCCAGTTTATGGGTTGAAACTTCCAATTTTTTTTAACAGAATAAATAAGTTCAATAGGGAAACAGGAACAGAAGGACTCAGTGTGGCTAGACAAAAAAGAGCCAAAGCTGCCCCCCCCAAAAAAAAGATGAATTGGAAAGAAAGCATGCCCACAAATGAACACTCACCATTACAGTAACAGGTTGGCTCTTCTGCGTCACTCACTCCGGCTAGCAACGCCTTGAGAGGCTCGCTAAGCAAGGTCCTGATTCTCTTACTCAATTCTGCCTCTGCCCTGGGGGTGGCGGAGTCACCCAGTGGTCCGTCACTTGATGCCTCTGCTTCGAGCTTCACGGTCCCATCTGAAATTTGATTGAAATTCAACAAGGTCCCTCCCGCGGAGCTGGTTGTTGGATTTAGCAGAGGAGTAGTACCAGGCAACGTTGGTGGTATCTGGTGCACCAGGTTCTCTTGAGTGCCTAGACGAGACTGCGTCTCAGTAGCACCAGGCGTCATGTTAGCACACTGGATAGATGGAGAGGAGGGCTGGGGCAGAGGGTGAGCGTTCTCATGGACATTCACCGTGGGCTGGACCTGAGAATTATCTGCCGGCTCTGCAATTGCCTGCCCGCTGGATTCTGTCTTGAATTGGCATGTTGGTAGAGAATCTGGTGGCTCGACTTTCACTTTCTCCTTTGCCAACTCAGAGTGTCTTGTGAACGTTATCTGACTGAGAGGAGGGAATAAAGTATTGTGTTGTAAGGATACGCTGTAAGGAGCCGTCGGTGTTGATATTTGATCAATGGTAGGAATAGCTCCCAACAGGAGAGGAACATCATGTGGACCAGACTGGCCAAATCTTTGAAATTTAGACGACATCCAAATGTCACACATCTTACTATACTGAGTTGCAAGTTGCTCCTGCTTCTTCTGGTCATTTTCTTGAGAGCTGGGGACTGGGGGCTCCTTTTTCCGCTTGTCTGCTTTGGGGGTCGGTTTTGCTTTTTTCCGGGTCTTCTTCTTTGGCTTTGCTGGTGGTACGCTAGGTTTGTTTTGTATACTTGAAGGTGGTTTCTTTTGTACCGTGCCTTTCTCCTGACTATGCTTTTGATGTACATTCTTTGCGGCAAGGCTCCCTGGTGTACTTCCAGCTTTCTCGACTACGGGGCTTAGGTGATTGCAATTAATTGCAGATGCAAGCTGGGTTAATTGTGCTGCGACATCTTCTTCGATTTGACTGTACGGTGCATCCTGGCACGGTGGATCATGCTGGGACTTCAACTTTTGATCGCTGTTTAGTGCCTGACTGCAGTTTTCTGGATTATGACTTTCTACTGGCAATGGGTATGAATTCTTAGAACTCTCAAGGTTAAGCTTGCCTCCAGCGACGCACTTCCCATCAGCTGTCAGTGAATTTGACTGTTCATGTGCCTTTATAAGTGCTTGGATCGTAGCTGAACTATCAGGCAACTTGAACGCTGTGTTCTGGCCATTGAAGAGGACAGTGCCCTGGTGCTGAAAACACTTCCCCTGTAAGTTTGGGTCTTGGAGGTCTTTTCTCACAGAGTGGAGGATAGCCTTGCAACTGTTAAGCAGACTAGCCGTTCTCTGATCTGTTTCTTCATCCTTCTCTGACTTCGATGGCGAGGAATTCTCGGATGGAGCTTCTGAGAGCTGAGTAAGGGCTTCTATGGCCACGACTTGTTCCAGTGTTAACCTCCTGTCTTTCATGAGCGATAGAAGACTTGGCTGAACTGGAGAGTTATCTTTTGGTTCTTTACTAGGTAACTTCTCGGGGGTTTGGAGTTGACTACCAGCACTATGTGTATTAGGGTGGTTATTAAAGATGGCGGAGTCTGCACCAGATCTGCAGGTCAAGCCGGGCTTCTGGAAGAGCAAGATGTTACTCGACCCCTTGAGATGATCACAACTCCCCGCGGAAGTGATGGCGGCATTCATGGCATCGTTGCAGTTTGGGGGGTCAGTCAGCAATTTAGAGGAATCATTTCCCAATGCCTTGCTAATTTCTTCAAGATCCAATTTATTGGCCGGCAGGTTGGAGTCGGTAGGTAAACAGTGCACATTTTTCATGCCGTTTCTTATGGTCGGAGCAAACATTGGGGACGGCTGGGTTTGCTGCTTGACATCTTCGGGGGGTGGGGAATTTTCAACCTCAGTGAAATTCGCATCGAGGCCTCCCTTGACTTGACCTGCTAGGTGTGATTTCTGGCTTGGCGTCCATTTCTCCACCTCGACGCCCGTCATGTTTTCTGCATTTTTCCCTACATTTTCAAGGGGATGTGTGATCAAATCCAATCTCTGCTCTCCTTCCCCATGACCACATTGACTGTATTCCATGGACTCTGATTGGGGGCCATTTACTGGTTTGATGTTAAAGGCAGCCTGTAAAGCAAGCACAGAAATTCCTCCCGTTACCTGCTGAAATAAGACAAAGACTTCACTCTTTTGTTCATAGACTCTTGCTAGGTATCCAAGCAGGCTTGGAATTTGTGGCAATGCCCCTGACTCAGTTTCGGTTACTGGGATTACAGGTAAGGGCTGCTGTGCCTAGCTGGGATTCCACAGTTTAATGACCCTTAAAGTGAGGCGAGAGATATGACTTCAATAACATACGTGCAGTCTGGGACCTAATCCCTCCATTCTTCCTCCACTCCCCACATCTCTGCTTCCATTGAAACCATGCAAAGCAGTTCACTCCTATAACTCCAGGGAGGCAGAGGCACATAAACCTCTGTGGTTGGTTTATATAGCATGTGACTTGTAGGTCAGCTGGGGCTACATAGGGAGACTCAATCATCAACCAAAAGTAATATGTTTCTTTAGTGGGCAACACTTGCAAAGAATGTGTGGGGCTGAGTTCAATACGCAGCATCACAAAGGACGGGTGGCGTGTGGTGCACAGCATGTTGAGTTTTCCCTATAACCACATCACAAGCATGAACTGTCATCAGTCAGCCTGCAAGCCATCATTCTGAAGATTAGCATCAAGTAAATAAATAAAGATTTATTTATTATGTATACAGTGTTCTGCCTGCATATATGCCTATAGGCCAGAAGAGGGCACCAGATCTCATTACAGATGGTTGTGAGGCACCATGTGGTTGCTGGGAATTGAACTCAGGGCCATCTCTCCAGCCTAGCATCAAGTCTGATGTGACTGCCTTTCACTGACAATGATGCTTGTGCCTTACGTTCATTTGGTTAAGGGTAAGCATAGTTCACTGATTTCATTACTGTGTGGTAATTCATAAACTGGATAGTCTACTTCGTACCCGCATTACTAGATGGAATATTGTAAATATATAGCTATGAATCTCATGTTCTTGTTTGGTAAGAGCATGTACATACAGGAAAGTTCTGAGTCATGCAGTGTGTGCTGTGTGCATATTCAGCTTTAGTAGTTTTAGGAAATGTTCCCACCAGTAATTACGTTCCAATTATGGTACATCATAATTAGCAATTTGTATACTATATTTATGCATATATATGAATTAAGTCTTTCAAAAATAAATAATTTGCTTATTTCATATTTACGTATTTTGTGTCTGTGTGCCTGGATGAATGTATGCCCACCACATGTGTGCAGGAGCATGTCCTGGCCAGCAGAGGGTGTCAGAACACCTTGAAATGGAATTACAGGGTACTGTAGGCTACCATGTGGGTGCTCAGAGATGAAACTGGACCCATTGAGCCAGCCCAACTTGTTCATCTCTTGATCACAATATAAGTTATATAGATGCCCCATTTTTGTCAAAATCTGCTTAAAAAAATGGTACTGTCATGGGTAAAAGGCATACACACACACACACACACACACACACACACACACACACACACACGGAGGGGGGGGGATATGTCAAGGCCTCATACTATAGCCCAGTGTGGCATTGAAAATCCCAGGCAAATTTGAGGGCTTATGGACCAGTATTTCGTGCATGCTAGACAGGGGCTCTGCTACTGAGCCAGACCTCCATCCAACTATTATTGTCCCCCCCCCCCAAGATGTGGTCTATAACCATCTTTAACTCTAATTCCAAGGAATCGAACTCCCTCTTCTGACGCTCCCAACACCAGGTAGGTAAGCATGCAGTGCACTTAAATACATGCAAGCAAAGTTCTTATACCTCAAAGAGATAAAAATTAACAAATCTTTTAAGAAAAGAATTGACATTTAAGACAATGGTAGTTCTCCATCAGGGACTGAGAATATAGTTCATTTGTGCTCCTGCTCCTGGTTTCATCCACAGCACAGAGACTGATAAATCGTTTCTAAAGCAAAGCTTTGAAGGCAGCGCTTTTGTCCATAAAGAAAACAAAGTATTGCCAGGTTGTGGCGGCGGCGGCGGCGGCGGCGGCGGCGGCGCACACCTTTAATCCCAGCACTCGGGAGGCAGAGCCAGGCGGATCTCTGTGAGTTCGAGGCCAGCCTGGGCTACAAAGCGAGTTCCAGGAAAGGCGCAAAGCTACACAGAGTAACCCTGTCTTGAAGAAAATAAAATAAAGCATTATACTTTTCCCTTTTGAAAGGTGAAAAGGCAACACCCTACAAGGCATTCCTTTCAGGTATCTGCTTAGCCTGTAACCCCAGTTGGGGAATAAAAAACCCACACAAGGTGCTTGAGGGATGGCTCAGTGGTTAGCAGTGTACTGATCTTGCAGGACTCATGTCTGGTTTCCCAGCTCACAACTGCCTATAAATACGGCTCCAGGGGGAATCATACAAAACCTCTGGCACTCACATGCACATACCCACACACAGACACCAACACACACACACACACACACACACACACACACACACACACACACAAAACCCTACATGATGGATGGTAGTAGTGCACGACTTTAATCACTCAGGAGGCAGAGTTCAAGGCTAGCCTGATCTACAGAGTAAGTTCCAGGACAACCAGGGCTACATAGAAACACTGTCTGGGGGGGGGGGCAGAAAATCAGCTCTCTAACCCAGGGCTAGAGTGCCCCCCACCCACAAACCCTACTGTTCTTCAGTAACCTGGTGGCTCATCAGGCCTGGCGACCACCAGACCCGGTGGCTTCTGCACATTTGGGCCTGAAATGAGTCACCGTGGTGATCTCAGGACTACAGACGCTTCTTTTCTATTCCAGTGTTTAATTCTTACCTCGGCAAAGCCAATCCACTTTTAGCTTGGTGGGAAGAGAGGTGGTGTTTATGGTGAGAAACAAGAGCAAACCTGGGAAGTAGGGTTAAAATCCCTCTAACGTATATTGTTGGAGGATTGCCTCAGGAATACAGAAATGAAGTAACCATCTCCAGACACAGGTGCCCTCTGGGGATACGCCATGACAAAAGCGACTCCTCAGCCCTCAGCCATGTCCTCAGTCATCCTACAGACCCTCCCTCCATGCCAGTCCCTTTAAAGCAAGCATGGTGGCTGGCCTCAGTAACCCTAGCACTCTGGAGGCAGAGGCAGGAGGATCATCCCTGAAAGTTGAAGCTAGCCAGGGCTCCATACAGTTTCAAAAAAAAATTTTTTTTTTTAATTGTTTTTCGAGACAGGGTTTCTCTGTGTACCTTTGCGCCTTTCCTGGAACTCACTCTGTTGTCCAGGCTGGCCTCGAACTTTTAATGGGGGGTCGGGGATGGGGGTGGTGCACACCTTTAATCCCAGCACTCGGGAGGCAGAGACAGGCGGATCTCTGTGAGTTCGAGGCCAGCCTGGGCTACAGAGTTCCAGAACAGGCTCCAAAGCTACACAGAAAAAAAAACCAAAAACCCAATAAAAGAATAATAGCGCTTCATCTCCCTGCTGACACCAATGTAAACTTTTGGCCACTATGAAATCAGTGTGGAGAAAATGGAAGCGCCCCACACACACTACTTATATAACCCATGCATTCCAAAGGATCTAGTGCAGTCAACTTGGCTGGCCAGAGAACGCTGCTTGCTGAGCGAGCCTGGCTTTTCCAAGACACTAACGCATAAGTAAATGCAATAAAAAGAAGGAAGGGAGAAAGGAAAGCGAAATCACCAGAGATGCCCACACACGTCATCCACGTTTATTGCGGATCTTGTCACAGTAGCCAAGTTCTAAGACACCAGCCTTAGATCAAGAAGATCAACACAGGAGTTTTATTTAGCCCTAAGAAGATTGACTATTATCAATATTTACTAAGTGAGTCTATCATGGATGCCTGGAAATTAAATACTGCAATACTCTAATGGGAGTGTTTAAACTGTATTAATGTTTTTGAGGCATGGTCCTTCTCTAGGCCAAGGTATCCTCAATCTCTTGGTAACCTGACTGCCTTCCTTGTCTTTCCGATTACCGGGCTCACAGGCATGTAACAGCGCACTGATCTTGAAAACAGCACATTTATTATATTACATACCAAACAAAAGCCAGAAAACATAACCACCATGAGGCAAGTCCCAATCATACTTACACCAGGGTACACACCCCAACAATGGGAGCCTGAGCTACACTGAGTTTAAAGAGAACCAGGGATACGTAAGTCAACTTTACTAGTTCAACAAATCAGTTTACATTTAGATCCTGAAGACCCAGACTGCACCACCTCATCTCCACCCTAAGATTTCATTATGTACCCCAGTGCTGACACTAGAGTTGGGCCAGGTGACCAGCCTGTTCCTTTCATTTTGCTTCCCAGAGCTGGGATGAACCTTGGGTTTCCACCATCTGGATACAAACAAGCTACAAATCTTAATCTCCTTTGAAATATGGTTTAAACGCTCCTCAAGATTTTATGATTTCGTCCTCTGACAAGTCTTGTTTGCCCCAGAGTTTCTTACCTCCTCTGTGTCATTGAGGACATACTATCCCTGGCGTTTTCCAACAGTACCTTTGAAATTCTGAAGGTAGCCAAATAACTAATGCAGAGCCCTACAAGGAACCTGAAGGTTGGGTCTTCCCGTGTACAGTATCCAGTCTCTATAGCCAGTTCCTCATTATTACTGCTTTCTAAGAAGAACAGAAGCTCCTCAAAGGTGACTCCACCATGAGAGTGTTGATAAATTCCCAACAGAAACCAGTACCTTCGGAAGCCACAAGTTTTCCCGTCTCCCTTCCCACAGGCTATCGGAGCAAGTCTTTTTAAGACTTTTGAGGGCTGAGGTGCATCCCTGTCATCCCAGAATATGGGAGACTGAGGCAGGAGATTGCCAGGAGTTTAAGGTCTGCCTGGAATAGAGTAAGATCCTGTCACACAATTTCAACAGCTACAGGTTCAAGGGCAGCCAGGTCTCCATAGGCAATCCCAGACCACCAGACCATGCCTCAAAAAAAAATAAAAATAAAAATAATAAAATAAATAAAAATAAATAAAAACCCAACCCTCAAACAACACAAAAGGAACCACACACTAGAAAGAAACCCCTTGAAGTGATTTAAATCACATTCCAAATCAGCTTAGTTATTATGTGAATACAAGCAAAATGTAGTCTTTGGTGTCATGCTCTGGATGACCTAGGTTTGAGTTGAGCCTGGACACCACAAAGTCAGACTATGTCCAAAAAATGAAACCGGGATGGGGGTGTACAGGAGAGACAGGAAGGGATGTCGCTCACTTGGTAGGAGGCTCGCCTAGTGTGTGTGAAGCCCCATAAACTGCAGGTGCTGGCTTATGCCTGTCACCCCAGCACGTGGGAGGTGGAGGCGGGAAGATCAGGAACTAAGAAAAATCCTCAGCAGCCTGGGCTGCGTGACAAATCAAAGGAGGATTCTGAATTCCATCAATTCTCACGACTAGTCTCGCACCAAAACCTTAACATTATATAACTGGGGTACCTATGAAGACTAACACACAGACTAGCATGCTTTTAACCCCTAACACACTTCTATTCTGCTCTTCTCTCTCTTTTTTTGGGGGGAAGGGCTTTTCAAGACAGAGTTTCTCTGTGTAGCTCTGGCTGTCCTAGAACTAGCTCTGTAGCCCAGGCTGGCCTCGAACTCACAGAGATCCACCTGGCTCTGCCTCCCGAGTGCTGGGAACAAAGGTGTGCGCCACCACTGCCCGGCCATTTCACTATTCTTACAACACTGCTAACTATGTTTTTCCGACCAAATGGAGAATTTTTGTGCACTGCCAGCCAAGGAGATGAGGGCAGTAGCCATGAATCCAATGTTAAAGAACACAAACTGTTGAGGACATGAAGGCCCAGCATGTGTTTCACTGTAAGAAAAGCTGTTGTTAAACTGGTTCAGGTTCAGGTACATCAGCCTGGGAAAGAGCTGTCTTAGAGACAGCAGAAGCTGACTGAGCAATTATTAAAGGACACCAGTAAGCACGCACATAGGAGATTCAACTGCATAGATGCCTCACCAAGATGTGGGTGTGGCAATATACCCCAGGGGAGCAATTGCCCGGCATTTTTTTTTTTTAAACTCTCAGGCCCCAGATTCAATGCCCTGAAATGAGGATCATCCTGGTGCAGTTGCTCACTCCTTCAGTGCCAGCTTTCTATAGGCAAAGGTAGATTTCTGTGAGTTCCAGAACAGTTAGGGGATACATGGAGAGACCATGTCTTGAGAAAAACAAAAATAATCGAGTAGAAATAACAACTGTGTAGCTGGCTAGTATTGAGTTTTACACTACAAGCCATAAAAAAGTCCTGAGCACACTTACACGTGTTATGAAATACACATACATGTAATGAAATACTGAGGGCTGGAGAAAAGACTCTGGGTAAAGGTGACTGTCACCAAGTATGGGGACCTCAGTTTGATCCCAGAACACACATGGTAGAAAGAAAGTCAACTACTAAAAATGTCCTCTGATCTCCACATGGTGCTTCAGAACAGGTAAGCCAGCATGTACGCATGCTTGCACGCATGCTCACACGCACAAAAACACACTCAGAATAAACAACAAACAAACCCATGTAAGCAAGATCTGGCTCAAAAAACAGGTTTGTGGGTTCATTGTCGCTATATAGCTGCAGATATACAGCTTGTAGTGGCTGTGGAAATAAAGGCTGGAATTCTGGAAAGGAATTTGAAATGACAGCAGGCATAAGAAGAAAAATCACACAGTATGCACTTGGGATTATAAAACACCACTAGGGTCTGGCTTAGTGGTTAAGAGAGCTTGTTGCTTTGCAGAAGATCTGGGTTGGGTTCCTAGCATCCATTTCTGGAATTGTCTATAACTTCAGTTCTAAGAGATCTGATGCCCTCTTCTGTCTTCTGCATCCTCTGTGCGTGCATACACACACACATACACACACACACACACACACACACACACACACACACACACACACACACACCAGATGGCCAGGGGTTCTTGGTGCACACTTACAACCCCAGCACTTCAGAGGTAGAGTTGGGAGGAACAGGTGTTCAAGTCCAGTGTAGGCTATGAGGCTCATTCTCAAAATGGCAGAGGGGGCAGCAAAATAAATCCCATTACACATTCTACAAAGTCACCTTGACCTCGACCTTGAGGCATCAAAACAGTGGGAAGCCTCAGATCTGAGCCACCCTTACTAGCTAGTGACACTGAATTTTTTAACAGTGTGCCTGGGACCTGTCCCGTTGTTCTTTACTAATTAGGTGACAACAAATGGCTGGTATGCAGAAGACTGTCCCCTGCAGTTAGAAGTTGAGTAAGTTAGCAAAGAGCCAGCTGAGAGGATCACGTATACTCCCACCGTGAGTGCCAGTACAGTTGGCGAGGGCTAGCTCTCAGACTACACTGTCCTGGTACCCCTCTAATTCACACACCCCTTGCAGCCTAGCCTGGCCAATCTCTCTTTGGTTAACGAAACCAAACTGTGGTAGAGCACAGAGAGCCTGGGACTATTTCCCAGTTCTATCAAAAATCAACACCACGTACAAGTATGGCGTCCCAGACCTTGAATCATAGCAGCTGAGAGGCCGAGGCAGCTGACTTTCTGAGTCTGAGGCCAGCTGTGTCTATGAAGTTCTACATCATGGCTAACACCAAATAGAGATGAAGAACGGGAAAATAAATCCACTAAATCTGGTTCAACCTCAAGATCTGGAGCTTTCTGTGCAGACCACCTCTGGCAGAAAGAAATGTGATAGGTACTCAAGCCAAGATCAAATTTATTTACTTTCTCTGGTTTAATCCCAGCACTGGGGAGGCAGAGGCAGGCAGATCTCTGTGAGTTCGAGGCCAGCCTGGTCTACAGAGCGAGTTCTAGGACAGGCTCCAAAAGCTACACAGAGAAACCCTGCCTCGAAAAAAAGTACGTCCTAAGGCCTAGTGCGGTGGCTCTCACCTATAAACGCAGCCATGGGGATGGAGAGCCAGGACAGGAGTTTGAGTGATGCCTCTGCTAGATATAGTGAGTTTCAGGCCAGCCTGAAACTATGTGGAGAACACACCTTTCCTCAAACAAATCCAGCTGTCACTCTTAGCCAAGGCCGGTGGCTCCACCAGTAGCCCCAGGAAACTGTAGCAGAAGGAAGGCAAATAATTCAAGGCCAGCTTAGGCTACATAGTGACAGTCTACTTAAAAAAAAAAATTAAAAAGAAGGAAATATTAAGGAAAAGGGAAGAAAAAATCCCTTTTATTGGAAAGAATTAATGGAGAAGCATCCAAAATCATTCAATCACATTCACTCATTCATTCATAGAGCTGACAAAACCTCACATTCAAAGCCACCATGAGCTACATACAGACCTCAAAATAAATTTTAAAATAGCTAAATGAATAACAGACAATACAATTTTAAGCTGGTGGTCAGAGGTGACAGCTCCTCGCTCTGCCAAAGCTGAAGCAGGGGGATGGAGCAATCAAGGTTGCTCTGGGCTTGTTGGTGAAAGCCACCCCCCCACTACCTCCGGTTTCCCTGTGTAGCCATGGCTGTCCTGGAACTGGCTTTGTAGATCAGGCTGACCTTGAACTCAGAGATTAACCTGCCTCTGCCCCACCCCACCCCCCACCCCCCAGTGCTGGGATTTAAAGGTGGTGCACCAAACCAATGCCTGGTTTGTAATCCTATCTTTAGTCTAATCTGACCAAGGTAGCAAACACCTGTAGCCAGAGCAGTTTGGAGACCAAGGGGGAAAAAGACAGCCTCCACTGAGAAACCAGCAGGTCTACAGAGGTTCCCAGGGCAGCCATTGAGAGTCTGTCTCAAAAAGGGCTAGAGCTAAGAGGATCGGGATGTTGAGGTCTGCCCGCTACACGGTCAATCTGAGTGTTACCTAAAAAACCCTGCCTCAAAAACAAGAAGGCCAAGCACACGATGGGTTAAGAATGAAAACACGCTGTAGCTGTGCTTAGAATGACTAAAGGCAAAATCTTCCGGGTCCCCTGTTGGCCAGGCGGCACAGCCAGTGAAACTCATTATTGCCATGACTCAGCAAGTCCACCTCCATTTATCCGGGACAAGTGAAAGCATATGTTCTGTCCCTCCACACAGAAAACGCTGAATAAAAAAATCTTCACAGTGGATTTCTTCATAGCAGGGAAAGAAAGCATTCAAATGTCAATCAGAAAGCGCATAATGGATGAACACAACATAGTATATTTAACAATGAAACACTGCTCGGGAATAAAGGAACAAATGAATGTAGTAAACACCAAGAGTGCATGGCAGAAACTGTCAGTGCCCTGCTTCCATGAGACAAAGTCAAGAGGAAGAGTGACTTCGGATTGCGAAACAGGTTTTAAAATATGACATCAAGGGTTGGAGACACGACTCACAACCATCTGTATGTAACTCCAGCCCCAGGAGATGACATCGTTTGGACCTCCAAAGGTGCCAAGCACACACGTGGCGTGCACACACACTGAAGGCAAAACACCTGTACACACTTTAAAAAGAGAGCTTCGGCGACAGCCAGGCACAGCGGCACACGCCTTTCATCTCAGCACTGAAGGCAGAGGCAGGCATCTCTGTGGCTGAGACTGTCTAGTGATCCCCCAAAGGGGGAATGGCACAAACGGAAATTTTAAAGCCTGGTTTAGAAGTAAGGTGTGGTGGAGACTTCCCATCAGAACTCAGGAAAAGGTATTGGATCCCCAGGAACTGGAGTTAAAGGTGGTTGTGAGCCGGCTGACGTAGGTACTGAGAATTCAGCAGGAAATGCTCTTAACCACCGAGACATCTCTCTAGTCCCCCGTGTGGGTTTTTTGTTTGTCTAAGAGTCTTGCCACACACCTCAAGCTGGACTTGAACTCAATTATCTGTCTCATCCTTCCAACTGCTGGATTAATAGGCAAAGGTTTATAGCAAGAGGCAAGATTTGTATGATTCCATTTATATGAAGTTTAAGAGGCGAATACATGGGGCTGGAGAGATGGCTGGGGGTTGGGGGGTTAAGTTAAGAGCACTGGCTGCTCTTCCAGAGGTCCTGAGTTCAGTTCCAAGCAACCACATGGTGACTCACAACCATCTACAATGCATTCCGGTGCCCTCTTCTAGCGTGCAGACATATATGCAGACAGAACGCTGAATAAATAAGTAAATAAATCTTAATAAAAAAAAAAAAAAAAGAAAAAGAGGCGAATACAGAGACAGAAGTAGGTTACAGTGACCACCAAGAGTTGAGGCAGATGGAAGACCTGGACAGCGAAAGCCAAGGTGATATGGTAATGCAAATACTTTTAAATTGATTGTAATGATTGATACACATTCTGAATATAGTAGAATCTGCAGGCTTGTTTTTATATTATACATACATATATGTGGATTATATTCTAACAAAGCAATTGCCTAAGAAGAAGAAAGACAGAGCATACCTATCATGTCACCAACCAGGAGGCGAAGGGTGGAGGATCAGAATCAGGAGTGCAAAATTATTCTTGGCTGAATAGCAAAACTGAAGCCAACCTAGGCAACCTGAGACCCTACCTCAACACCAACAATACTGATGCATCAGGTATCCTGGCTGGAACCTGTAATCCCAATACCTGGGACTCTAAGGCAAGATGAGTCCCCCAAGTCTGAGGACAGCCTAGGCAACAGCGATTCTCAAGGCTGCATGGATAAAGAAGACCATGTGGTCCATCAATTTATTGATCCACTTAAACAATAATTATTGAAAGAGTGGAAACATTAACCCTTTGAAGAAGTGCAAAGCCATGTTGGGATGATGGAGATGACTGGTGTTTTGCTATAAATTCAAAAAAATTGATTAGACATTATTGTTTACAACCCGAATGTTTTCTTGTACATTCAAGAATTCAGATAACAAAGACATTAAAATGAATGTATTGCCAGGTGGTAGTGGCACGCAAGTCTTTAATCCCAGGACTCAGAAGGCAGAAGCAAGCCGATCTCTGAGTTCAGGTCCAGCCTGGTCTACAGAGTGAGTTCTGGGACAGCCAGAGCTACACAGAGAAACCTTGTCTCGAAAAACCAAAAATCCCCACACAATATCCGAGGCATCAAAACAGGAAACAAGGTGGACAATTTACTTTTTCATGACATTGCTTTGACATTTTTCAAGACTAGTTTTTTGTCTTTTGTTTTGTTTTGAAATAGTTCCACTATATAGGCCAGGTATAATTTAAAATTCTTCAATCCTGTGTCCTGAGTCTCCAAAATTCTAGAATTACAATTACATGCAGCCACACCCGTATTTGGGGGGCGGAGGGGAGAAGCAGGATGATCAGAAGCTCAATGTCATCTTTAGCTAAGTAGCAACTTTAGATCCATCCATCCAGAGATCAGAAATTCCAGGGCAGGATGGATTTCATGAAGAGACAAAAGTGGACATTTTCCTCTAGATCAGCAGGCACAAACCCATCAGAAGGACTATTATAAAACAAACACAATGCCCAGCTGTCAGGACATGGGCCTGGGCTAAACCCTGCAAAAGGGGTTGGGGATTAGGCCCTGGGTTCGATCCTCAACTCAAAAAAAACAAAAAACAAAACAAAACAAAAACCTGCAAAAGATATCTAATCTCGAGCGCGCGCGCATATGTGTGTGTGTGTGTGTGTGTGTGTGTGTGTGTGTGTGTGTGTGTGTGTGTTGCTCACCTTTAACCCCGGCACTCAGAAGACAGAGGCCAGCCTAGGCTACATAGTGAGTTCCAGGATGGCCAAAGCTACATAGTGAGACCCTGTCTCAAAAAAAAAATTTTATTTTTTTTTTAATTTTTAATTTTTAATTTTTATTTTTTTTGATTTTTTGAGACAGGGTTTCTCTGTGTAGCTTTGTGCCTTTCCTGGAACTCACAGAGATCCGCCTGCCTCTGCCTCCCGAGTACTGGGATCAAAGGCATGAGCCACTGCTACCCGCCAAACAACTTTTTCCTAAATAAATTTAATTGACCACACTGAGTGACATTATCTGACAAAACTTTCCTGTTCCTGTCGCTATGCACAGATCCTAAGACCATCTTGCCAAGCGCAGGCCTTAGCAAACCACTAAATATCTTAGAGATTCTGGGGTGGTTGTTTCCTGCATCTGGCCGGACAGACACTTGAGACACTTACTTTGTTATCTTGACCAGAGGCAAATCTTTCCCTCAGAGCTGACACCACCCAGGTCTGGAGAAATGGCTGGTCAGGCTGAGGGGTCGAAGTCCCGTTTTCCAACCTGGGATTCTTTCTCATGCTCTGCCTGGCGGGTAAGATAAGGCAGCGAGGGCGAGGTGGAGTTGTGAAAGGCAGATAAAGGAGGAACGAGGTCTGTTTCACATTCCACTGGTTGCCACTGTGGGAACCCTCACTGCAGCTTCCTAGCCTCATTAACTGGTGGACTTAAGAGTCATCTGAAAATTAACCAGAGCCACAAGCTGCCTGGGTGACTCACGCCTGTTAATTCCAGGGTTAAAGCCTATAGCAGGCGTGGCGCTACCAGACAGAAGCCAGCATGGCCTCTGACACTGTCTCAAAAAGAAAGAAATGTTGCCAGGCATGGTGGCACATGCCTCCAAACCCAAGCAGATCTCTGGTCTACACAGTGAGTTCCAGGGCTATGTAGAGATCCTGTCCCAAAGAGATAAAACAATAACGAAGATGCAAACCTAGGGCCTTGAGCTCGCTAGATGATCATTGCACACTGATCTAAAGCCATGCCCTATTAGCTACTCTTCAAAGCTGGAGACACTTGCCATTTCTACGCCTTAAGAACAATATCCTGTCTCTCTGCCCCTCTTACTGCTATTTATCCCATTTGTAATTATTTCAAAGTTTCTCATAGCTCAGAATGAAGGACCTTACCCACAGGCATGCTTTTACCCAGAAATAAAATGAAATCAAGGAAATAAATAAACCTAGGGAGATGGTTTATTGGCTGGGAGCACCTGATGCCAGGAACAGGCAGCCTGAGTTCAGGCCCTGGGTTCTACATAAGAGAACTGACTCTCAAGTAATTGTCTGGCTTCTGTGCAAACACACAAAACAAATACAGCACAACTTAGGAGAAAACTTCATGATTTAATACACAAAGCAATAATGAAATGGTCGGAGGTCACATAGAATTCCATCTAGGGAAGAGCAGGCTAAGCGTTGCAATGTTTAGAAAAAAGACGCAGGGATCGAGGGCAGGCATACTGAAAGGTCCTGCTGTTTTAAGAACAGACTCTGACCCAGGCAGCAAGGATGACAGGACAGTAGCCCTGGTCCTTTACTACTTATGAATACAACAAACAACAACAATTTCATCACTAAAGGCAGTGCTGACGCACGGCTTTAATCCCAGCACATAGAAGGCAGAGGAAAGCGGATCTCTGTGAGTTCAAAACCAGCCTAGTCTACAGAGTGAGTTCCAGAACAGACAGGATTATTACAGAGAACCCTGTTTTGAAAAACCAATAATAATAATAATAGTAGTAGTAATAATAATAATAATAATAATAATAATAATAATAATAATAATTCCATCCCCGAAAAGCTTTTCCAACCTGGGAGTGTTGGTGCACATTTCTAATCCTAGCAGCAGAGTGGCCAAGGCAGAAAGATTGTGGACGCAAGGAAGGGAAGCCTCGGCTACTAGGACTGGCTGGGCTATATAATGAAAACTGTCAAAAAAAAAAAAAGACACAAGAGAGATGGTTCAGAAAACGGATTCCTACAAGGTGGTCTTTGACCTCCGCAACTCCAAGCTGGCACATAGCCACCAATCCCCACAAATAAATAAATGTAACTTTAAAAAGTTAAATACCAAAGACATTCTACTATAAACATCATTATAATTTGAAAATGAAATTAAAAGCAACAGAGTGAATGCTTAACAAATATTTTAATGCAGTTATTTGTGTCTCTCATAGTTGAATTATTATGATAAACATGTGGAAAACTGTATATATAAAGAAGGTGACCTCAGGTATCATGAATCTAGCACCATCAGAACAAATACAGGAGCTGGGAGACGGCGAAGACCCTCAGGTGCTTATTGTACAAGCATGTCTGTAACAATAGCACTAGGAGACATGTGGCTTGGAGACAGGCTGACTCTTAGAGCTCACTGGCTGGCCAGCCCAGCCAATCTGTGAGCTCCAGGTTCAATGCCTCAAAAAGTGGAGGGGGGGAATGAGGAGGGAGCAAGAAACTGAACACTGAATTCTGGGCTGCACACACACACACACACACACACACACACACACACACAGAGGTTTTTTTGTGGGCAAAGGATGACAGCTGTTTTGTTGTTTTGGAAGAGTCTGAATGCAGATTTCCTGCAGCCCATTCACCCCACTTGCCTTGTATTTACTCCAATTCTCTGCGATAATTCCTAGAAATCACAAGATGGACACAAGAGTGGTTTGTAGCCTGGCTGGCCAGGCTCTCAGTAGGTTGCCAGGCTGGCCTCAAGCTCAAAGCGAACACTCTCTCCTAGCCTCTCGGATGCTGGGATTCCAGGTGCAAAGCAACACACCCAGTTGGACCTGCATCTTAGATTATTAGAGATTTTTGATATTTGTAGTGACAAACAAATGCTTGCAGGCGGGATGGCTTCATGAGAATCCAGCCCTGAAATCAGCTTGGTCATTTCTAGGCAAAGTGGTTTGTAGGGTTCTGGGCATGCAAACCAGAAGCCCCGCTGTGCCTGTGAATAAACACTGCAGCACAGCGCTTTACCTGTGCCACGCTGACTATTGAAAGCACACACAAAACCCCTTTGTGTTGAAATTATTCCTTCCTAGCCTTGCATCTACCCTGTGTGTGTGTGTGTGTGTGTGTGTGTGTGTGTGTGTGTGTGTGTGTGTGAGAGAGAGAGAGAGAGAGAGAGAGAGAGAGAGAGAGAGAGAGTTTTATGACAGTCTCGTGTAATCCAGACTAGCCTTAATTCACTATTTAACAGGATAACCTGGAGCCTGCTGCTGTTTCTGCCTCTGCCTTCTGGGTGGTGGGATTAGAATGCTAGTGTTACAGATGTGCGCCACCACATTGCATTGGTGAAGTAGTGGGAATGGAATTGAGATTTTGTTCACACTTAAGCAACAAGCATTCCATAGACTGAGCTACATACATCCCTAAGCAACTCTTGATTTTTTGGAGCTAAGGTCTCAACTTTAGGAGCAGGCTGGCTTCCTCCTATTTTCAACCTCCATAGTGGTGGGATTACCAATCACGCCCAGCTAGCTACACTGCTATTTCTTTTCTTTGAGACAGGGTTTCTCTGTGTAGCCCTGGTTGTCCCAGCACTAACTCTATAGACCAGGCTGGCCTCGAACTCAGAGATCTGCCTGTCTCTACCTACTGAATTCTGGGATTAAAAAAAGGAGTGTGTCACCACCGACAACAGCCATCACTCCACACCCCCAACTTCCCCAACAGCCCCCCAACCCTGCCACCAATATTTCCTTGAAAAACGTAAACAGTGGTTGCAGAAATGGCTCAGTGGTTGTAAGCACTGGCTGCTCTTTCAAAAGACGCAGGTTGAATGTCCAGCACCCATATTGGAGCTCATAACTGGCTGAAACTCCAGTTCCAGAGGATCCACAGACATACATGCAGGCAAAACACCAATGAACAGAAAATAAAACTAAATAAAATTAAAACACATTTAAGTCAGTT
The DNA here is from genome assembly GCF_004664715.2 of Peromyscus leucopus. NCBI lineage: Eukaryota > Metazoa > Chordata > Mammalia > Rodentia > Cricetidae > Peromyscus > Peromyscus leucopus. The sequence continues at coordinate 32,424,752 of NC_051084.1, read as the reverse complement.
TGGTGGTGGCTCATGCCTTTAAACACAGCACTCAAGAGGCAGAGGCAGGCAGATCTCTGTGAGGTGGGCCAGCCTGGTCTGCTGTGAGATAATGCTTTTTTTTTTTTTTTTTTTTTTGATTTTTCAAGACAGAATTTCTCCGTGTAGCTTTTGGTGCCTGTCCTTGATCTCACTCTGTAGACCAGGCTGGCCTCGATCTCGAAGGTCTGCCTGACTCTGCCTCCGGAGTGCTGGGATTAAAGGTGTGTACCACTACCATCACTGATGCCGCCCGGCAGGATAATGCTTTTGTATACTGGATTAATAAAACAATAATTGGCCAGTAGCCAGGCAGGAAGTATAGGCAGGATAAGCAGACAAGAAGTCTGGGAAGAGGAAGGCTGAGTCAGGAGACGCCAGCCCACTATCCAGGGAGCAGCATGTAGTGGCACACAGGTAAAGCCACAGAATACATGCAACATATAGATTAACAGAAATGGGCTGAGTTTAAGTGTAAGAGCTAGTGAGTAGTAAACCAAGCAGTTTTAATTAATATAAGCTTCTGAGTAATTATTTCATAAGCAGCCGAGGACTGCGGGGCTGGACAGGATCGGAGGAAAACTTTTAGCTACACCTGGTCTACAGAGCTAGACCAGGACAGTCAAGGTTACATAAAGAAACCCTGTCTTGAAAAACTCAAAAGATTAAAATAAACAATGTTGCGAATAAGTATGTGTGGGAAATCCTTAGCTATTTTGTTATAATCTTACATTTATAGTAGATTAAAACATTTCAAAATAAAAAGGTATCAAGTCTACATAATGTAGCTCTAGAATATTATAGCAACAATTGGCAAGTGAAGGAAATAGTATGTCTCAAAGATACAACTGGAAATTCTGGTAACCACCCTGCATCCTGTTTCAAAACACTATGAAAGAAAACCTAAAAAGCACCCGGTCTTCCTTTCCTTTCCTTCTAGGCAGTGAGCACAATTTATAATTTATTCACTTGTTTTTTAGCTTTTAGGCTTGCCTTTCTTTGTTACCCTTTAATCTCCTAGTTCTGGCAGGAAACACATTGGAGTGTGTGTGTGTGTGTGTGTGTGTGTGTGTGTGTGTGTGTGTGTACTACAAACACACCACTGTGGCCCCATGCTTTTGTATGTACTTGAAAACCATTTAGCCATTATTGTTAATATTATTACTCAGAAAGAAACTTTTAGGGAACATTCAGATGAGGCAAGGGAATAGTTCTCAATGTTCTGAAAAGGGTGCCATTCAAGACCATGCTTTCATGCATGCATAGATACATGATACATGCAAGTGCCCTGTCTTCCGCTAGCGTGACGCAAACCCAACGTCCCCTCTCTCCCAGCCCCCATTCATGTTTCTCCTTCATCAGCATCATGAAGGAAGGAAACACTAAGAAGGGTTGATACATCACTTCTTTAGAAGCTGCCTCTGCAGACAGCTTCCTGGTTTAATATCCACTGACATTTATTTATTCTCCCAGTTATTTCAAATAAAGCGAATACTTTCATAATATTTTATTTATTTATTTATTTATTTTGGTTTTTCGAGACAGGGTTTCTCTGTGTAGCTTTGCGCCTTTCCTGGAACTCACTTGGTAACCCAGGCAAGCCTTGAACTCACAGAGATCCGCCTGGCTCTGCCTCCCGAGTGCTGGGATTAAAGGCGTGCGCCACCAACGCCCGGCTCATAATATTTTATAACCAGGTACTAGAAAATGTCCCCAGTGATGAAGGACCATGATCCAAGTGAAGAATACTATGTGCCCCCATCCCTAGAATACCCATTTGGGTGTGAGATGGTTTTAGACTTAAAGGTGAGTTGTGAAACTGGCATCAGCTTGACGTCAGCCTGACTCACGAATGTTACTATTTCCGTAATCCTGGCTTTGGTCCTTTTTTACAAAAAACAAAAAAAGAAAACAAACCACCAAGTTATTTTTTTTATTCCATAACTTCATACATGTGTAATATGCTTTGACCACATCCCCCATATTAGCCTCATTGACTGCCCACCCCATCCTGCCAGACCCCTTCCTGGTCATACATATACATATACATATACATATACATATACATATACATATACATATATATATGTGCATGTGGGGATCAGAGGACAACTTTTGGAAGTGGAGTCTGGGAACTGACCTCTGATTCCCACATGCTGGGATTACAGGTATAAACCACCATTAGCTCAAAAATTTATCTGTCACAAAAGGACTTAAAATTCTAAAGTGTTGGTACTTATTGACTTCATCATATGATGAATAAAAGATATTGGGGAGATGGGGCTAGACAAATGGTCCCCAAGAGCAGCTGTTGCTGTTGCAGAGGACCAGGGCCCAACCCTAGCAACCACATGATGGCTCACAAACATCTGCAGCTGAAGTTCCATGGGATCTAATTCCTCTTTTCACCTCTATAGGCACATGCACACGGAGACACATGCCCTTAATCCCAGCACTCATGAAGAAGAAACAGGAGGATCTCTGAGTTTTGGACCAACCTGGTCTATATAGGAAGTTCTAGGCCAGCCAAGGCTACGTAGTTTAACACTGCCTAAAAGTGGAGCGACTTTAGGAGTGGGAGGGACCCAAGAAAGAGTAATGAGAGGACAAATGTGATCAAAATACAGTTTGTACATATACGAAATGTCACAAGGAGGTCCTGGGGAAATGGTCCAGTCAGCAAGTCTTACTGAGCATGAGGGCCTGAATTCAGGTCCCCAACACCACTTGAAAAGTCTCTCCCAGGTGCTCAGAGGGAAAGTGAGGACAGGAGGATGCCAGGGACTTGGCTGAGGGTCAGTGAGAGATCTTGTCTGGAAAGTAAACTGGAGAGGAATTGAGAAAGACACTAGACAGTGACTTCTGGTCTCTGCAGATGCATGCCATGCACACGTACATAATGGAGAATCATAATGTATTATGCACAATTAGTATGCCAATAAACATTTTTTTTTCTGGAGCTGAGGACCGAACCCAGGGCCTTGTGCTTGCTAGGCAAATGCTCTACTACTGAACTAAATTCAACCCCAAGCCAATAAACATTTTAAAAGATCAATTTGCATAAGTAATGGAACCCAATTAGATAAAAGTTTTTTAATAAAGAATTAGAGAGGCCGGGCATGGTGGCTCATGCCTTTAATCCCAGCACTTGGGAAGCAGAGGCAGGCAGATCTCTGTGAGCTCCAGCCAGCCAGTCTACATAGTGAGGCTTTGTCTCCAAAAAAAAAAAAAAAAAAAAAAAAAAAAAAAGTAAGGAGATATGACATAATGCAAATTTAGCCCAGCAACTGGACTCGAGTTCCCATGTTCAGGGCAGGATGTAATGCACACTTAAATTTCAATTTCCTCCATCACCAGGTTCCACGTGCAACTGCCTCCTAGACAGACAGGTGATAATGGGGGAGGGAGGGACCTAAAAATCAGTCATTTGCCCCACCCATTATGGCATGGGGACCTGGAATATTTGAAGGTCTAAGGAGTCAGAGTAAACCCAAGGGAAACAGAACTTTGGCCAAATGTCACCTCTGCAAAAGCGACAGGTGACCAACCCCACCTACAGAGTCCTGTCACTGAGCCCCCAGATAGAGAGAGACCAGTCAAATGGAACCTTTGAGATACACTATCCCTAAATCCTGCATCACATGCCAAAGAACGCCCGAGCTATGAGGCTGTTTCCTGTAGTTGAACTCTAACACATCCATAGTTAAAAATCTGAATTTCTTCTACTAGGATGCAGAGAAACAAAAGTCTCTTTAAGATTTTTATTTCCATCTGTGTGTATACATATACACAGGACAGGACACTAAAAAAGTGAATAGGATCAAAATTCACTGTACAAGATACTTACAAATATCTTTTTTTTTCCTTAATAATTTTGTTTGTTTGTTTGTTTTTTGTTTCTCTCTGTATAGCTTTGGTGTCTGTCCTGGAACTCACTCTGTAGACCAGGCTGGCCTCAAATTCAGAGATCCTCCTGCCTCTGCCTCCCGAGTGCTGGGATTAAAGGCATGTGCCACCACCACCCGACCCCTGAATTTATTTAACTTTCTTTTATGTGCATTGGTATGAAGGTGTCAGATCCCCTGAAACTGGAGTTACAGATAGTTGTAAGCTGCCATGTGGGGTGCTGAGAATTGAACCCGGGTCCTCTGGAAGAGCAGCCAGTGCTCTTAACCCTGAGCCATCTCTCCAGCCCCAAATATCTTAAATTAAAAAATAAAAAAAAGCTGAGTTGTAATGGCTCATACCTTTAATCTCAACACTCAGGAGGCAGATCTCTGTGAGTTCCTGGTCTACAGAGCGAGTTCTAGGACAGCGAGGGCTACAGAGAAAAATGAGTCTCCAGAAAGAAAAGAAACAAAAACAAAAAACGACGTTTTAAACCCCAACACTAAATGCAATATTGGCTCATGGTGGAAATTCTAGCATTCAGAAGTCTGAGGCAAGAAGATCTGGAGTTTGAGGTGTGGATAACAGTAACTTCCATGACACCCTGTGCTACATGGTGAGATCCTGTCTTAAAGCAAAGAAAAAATTTTAAGAAGAAAAACAATAAAAAGAATAGCAAAAGCCTGAAGAGATGGCTCAGCAGTTAAGGGCACTTAACTCAGTTTCACCCATGTCAAGTGACTCAGAACCACCTGTCGCTCAGTGACGCCCTCTTCTGGACTCCATGGTTACCCACACTCATTTGCACATACACAGAAATACACAAAAAATTCAAAGTAACATTTTCAGCCAGGTGGTGATTGATGGTGCACACCTTTAGTCCCAGCACTCGGGAGGGAGAAGCAGGTAGATCTGAGGCCAGCCTGGTCTACAGAGATAAACACTGTTCCAAGCCATCCAACCCCCCCAAAGAAATATTTTCACTCTGGATTAAACAAACAAACAAACAAACAAACAAACAATATTTTTTATGTCAATTCCTTACTATTCTTCAATAGACACCAACTATGGGTGGCTGATAAGCAAGGATTCAATCCTTCTTCCCAGAGCAGAAGAAATTAGGCCATCCATAAACACTTTAAAAAATAAAAGGGTCCCCCCCCAAAAAAAGTAAAAAGGTCACAGTCTACTGCATGAGTCATCAAAGAAACATATGCTGCATTTACTTCTAACAGGTAACAGACATGCACAGACTAACATAGAATTAATTAAATGACCCCTACCCCAGCCTATTTTGTGTCCTAACAAGGATGGAATTTAGGGACCACAATTAGTTCTACATATAGTCTGCTTCACACACATACACACATACACACACACATACACACACACATACACACACACACACACACACACACACACACACACCCCTACCATTTAAGGGCCATTTATAACAAGACCAGATTAGTCTAGACAAAGCTCCAGGACAGCTAGGGCTGTTATACAGAGAAACCCTGTCTGGGGTGGGGGGAGTCAAGTAACCCAGGCTAGACTCAAACTCACTATGTAGGTGAGGCTGCCCCTGAATGCCTAATCCTTCTGCTTCTACCTCCAAAGTGCTAGGATTACAGGTGTGTATCACCACAACCCAATGACATTCTCACTTGAACAATCTAATGTCTGAAACGGACACACACAAAACAGGCAATAGACGGATTTAAAGTCATTGATAGTCCTGTCTATAATAGGTTGTGGGTGGACAGATCAGATGAAGAAAAAGATGGTTTACTACACCTACACACCATCCCCCGCTTGATTTGCCCAGGCCTCTCATGAAATGAGTTACGCTCATTTCACAGAGCCTACCACACTTTGCTGACTCTGTGGTCAATTTCTAGTAAGCACTTCTTATTTGATGAATAATGTTCATGCCCTTTCTGTGTGCACACAGGAAACAGAAACCTCAAGGTGGTCAGTAAAACCAGCGAGCGAGGTGATGGCTGTCTCTCTCAGTGCCAGCATTTCCAATACACACAACAGGCGGCAGCAAGTGAGATGGGAATCTGCCACAGCTCAGCATGCTGGAGGGCCAAAACTTTATTCACAAACACAAAGCTCTGATTATACTTAAGTCCCTTTACAGTAAACATACAGAACGATTCTATAGACCGGTGGTTTTACTGCTTATTATTTCCTCCACAATTAAAAGGCTTGCTTACATTAATAGGATTGCTGTACAGCATTTTAAATCTTAAACCTGCAAGCAATTTGCTAGGCTAAGGCTAGCCCTAGCCTTGAACTTGTAGTGAGACCATGGGCTTTTAAATTAACTCTTGCGAATACCGTAACTAAGCTGCAAACAGATCCCGAGCTAACAACCAAATCAGGGTACTGCTGAACTCTCAGCATGCAATCTGTATCAGCATGCAATCTATGCGATGCCGACTCCTTAAAATCTATGGCAGCCAAAAAAACAACAACAACAACAACAACTAAGGAAGACACAGTGAACACTTCATATTGAGCAATTACAGTGTAGCTGTAAGGTCTCTCCATGCATGTAAAGTTGAATTCAAACCTCTAAGGACATTCACCTTCCCCCACTTTGGGGTGGGGGGAATATCAGATTTTACAATAGTATTTTCTGTGTGTTTAAAAACAAAAAAAAATCACAATGAGTCATAGCCATCAACTTCTCTACCGTGGAGCTGACGTCCACCGGGGGCAAAGCCACAGATGCAGGTGGCAGTCAGGGGGCTGGAAAGGAGAAGGAATTACTCAACGCTTTGCATATAAAGTTTTCCTTCCGTGCAAGACTTGTGTAAGACGCTGAAAATAAAGGATGCTAATGTGGACCTAGCAGGAGGCAGGGAGGAAGAGAGAGACTTTGGCTGAGTGAAAAATTCATGTACTCACTGACAACCTGGGAGAATCCACTGTACTGCAAATTTCACCCTCAGGTGACAGAAAAACGCCATATGAAATGGAAAAAGATAATATCATTTAATCAACAGCTGATTACCTTGGAAACTTTGGACTTCTTTTCCCTCTGGGGCCTCTTGTTTTCTTTTGTAACCTAAAATTTAAAAAAAAAAGTAAAATTGAAATATGAGCCTCCATTAAAAAATATATGTATCAGCTCCCACCCTTCCCCCCCCAAAAAAAACTATTTTTGCCACTTCTCTGTAAAAACTGCTTATATATCATTTAATACCATCAACATATTAGCCAGTCAGTCCCTGAAGAGCTCATGTAAAATGTATACTTTCAAAGTCACTGGAAAGAAAAACAACCAACAACCTTGCATAAATAAAGATGGAGGGAAATGCCCCCTTTCCCCCTAAAAGTCTTTCTTAATTAGCCTCTGCATTCTTCACGGCGAAGCCCACGAGGTAGCCATCTTGCCTGCTTCTGCAGAGGAAGCCTCCACAGAGAGCAGTTCTGCAAACTGCTTTTGGTATCATTATCATGGTGTTTAAAGGCAGCCCTGGCCTGCCAGCACTGTAGACGTGCTGGGCATGCCTTTTGCAAAAAACAGCCCCACAAAGAGTGCAGCCAATGGCAAGGCAGAGCTTAGAGACTCCAAAGTGATCTTCGCAGCCTAGCACTATCCCAGACAAAGGATCTCCTGTGAGGCTGGGCTCTCACCACAGGACACAGGCAGCCACAAGCTGCGACATGGAGTTCTCTGCAGAGGATCTGGTCACCGCCACCGAAATCACAGGAGGCTTCAGCAAGAGACAATGTTCGCAAATCCCCCAGGTCGCCACCATCAGATCGATGGCGGAGTCTCCCTGAGCAGGAACCTCTGGGTGGCACCAGGACAGGTTGGCGCAGGGAGGGGCGCGCTGCTCTCTACCACCCGGCAGGAGATAGCCTAAGGGGGCATCGGGGCTCACAGCAACCCTGGAAGGTATTGTGCATTTTGACTTTATAAGGCAAGACTAAATATTGGCGATATCGAAGGCAGGGAGGTTAAGTGAGGACAGCGCAGGCTCAGCTGTTCGGCTGCTTGTCTCATTCCTGGGAACCACACCTCGGTGCAGCCGGAGCTTGGCCCAGAAACAACGGTTTGATTTCTGTCAATAAATGTCCAACGACCAAGTCGGAGTACGGGGGAGAAAAAAAAAAAGCAGCCACTTAGAAGAGAAACAGGACAGGATGTGGACAGGAGAGGGGGTGGCGGTGTATTTTCAAAATACACTTGTCACACTCTCTCGGTGACTACAGAGATGGAAGACTTGTGTGTAAGCCGGGTGACCTTCAGTGTCCAAGGAAATCCGCGGTAGACTCCAACCGGAACCTTGGGGGGGGGGGAAGGGGGCGTTTCTGGCTCCTCTCCTCCCAAGATCAATTGCAACCAAGCGTCCCTTCTCAGCCGCCAACTAGGTTCCCAGGTGGAGCCTGCCTGCACACCATACTAATAGTCAACCACCCACTTCCCCAGACGCTGAACCTGAGCCAGCGGGGAACACGCCACCAACTCCCTCACCCCTCTGCGAGAGACACACACACACACACACACACACACACACACACACACACACACACACACACACACACGGACTGCACCCATGCTCGGTGGGTGGTAGCCATTGGGAGCTGGCACCACGCGACACCTGCCAGACACCAGGAAAGGCAGGACCGAGAGCTGTCCCCCTTCTGTTAGCTCCCTTGCGCTAGTGGCAGGGGACCAGAGTGGCTGTGGCAAGCTGGGCTGATCCCAAGGTGACTGCCAAAAAAGCTGTACAGGGGACAGATCTCACTCACATCCCAGCCACCTTGACAGCTGCACAGATCTTGGGAAGCAAGCCCAAGCTCCTGCCTCCTGGGGCCAAAGTTTCTGCAGTCCATTTGCGGGATTGGCAGGATGGGATGGCTTGCCTGCCTCCGGGGCCAAAAATGGGTTTTCCACTTGCAGTTGGATTCGGAACAGATTCCCACAAGCAGAGAAACTCGGAACTGAGTGAGGGCCGGAAGGCCTGCGTTTCATCACCCTCCCCTCGGAGGCTCCGAGGCTGCCACGAAAGCGCGTTTTCCTTGTTTTCCCATTTATTTAGTTATCTATTTATTACTCCTGTGGCTTGAACCCAGGGACTCACGCATGCTAAACAAATGCTCTACTAATGAGCTATACATACTCCCCTGTTCCCAGATTCCCCACTTTACATCATTCCCCCCAAAACTGCCCTGCCATCCACAGATTTTTTTTTTTTTTTTTAACTAATTCACAGACAGGGAGGAAAAAAAAAAAACCTATTGAAGCTAGACATGGTGAAAACACTTTCGACTAACTCTATCACTCTGGAGGCCGAGACGGGAGCTTCAGCTAGAGTTAGACCCTGTCTTCAAATAAACAACCATGCAACAACAACAAAAACATGTCCATGCCTACAATCGTAGCATCCAGGAGAAACTGAGGCAGGAGCACAACCAAGAGTTCAAGGTCAGCCTGGGACACATAGCAAAATACTAGGTCAGCCATAGCTGTATATAGCACGATTCTATCTCAAAAAAAAAAAAAAAAAAAAAAAAAAAAAAAAAAGGAAAGAAAAGAAAAGAAAAGAAAAAAGGGAACGGAGAAGCAGGAAGAAAGGTGTATACTCTACTCAACCTAGTACGTGTATGCTGTTCAGTTTTTTATTTTTAATCCCAAAAACAGAGGGATTCTGACCTAACCATAACGCCAGTGCAACCACACAGCAAGCTCACACTGAGGAACGGGATGTAGTGGCACACACCTATCATCAATCCCAGGCAGATGTCTGTGACTTCAAGGCCAGCCTCGTCTCCTTAGTGAGTTCCAGGACAGCAAGAGCTACTTAGTGAGACCTTCTTTGGGGGGTGGGGGGCGGGGGCTCCGTGAGAAGTCAAAGCAGCCAGGAAGCAGGTGAAAATACACAGGTCACATACAGCCAGGTTGGAGAACTGGTAGACAGCACTTACTCATCATTTGGTTGAACCTGGAAGGACACCACAGATCCCTTTTCCTTTACATTACCAAGCATTTATTTGCACGCGTGTGTTTGGGTGGGTACACACTCCATAGCATGGAGTTCAAAGGATTAGTGTTGTTAGTCATTGCCTCCTTTCACTATTAGTGGTCCCAGAGATGAAATTTAGGTCAGGCTCGACAGCCTTTCTTTGACCCTACGAATCACCTCAAGGGGCCTATGTTTTCTCAAGGAACTGCCAGAGCATTCTGCCATCAGCTACACCACTGTGCAATCCCATCAGCCAGTCAGCCCCTCTCTTACTGGAGTGCCATGCCTTTCTCCCAGGGCTGTTACCTCCTCCCTTTGCACGTATGAATGACTTGTAGAAAGCAGTATCTTTCCCATTGAGTGCTCAGTATTTAGTACAGTCATCACGACACATTATTATGGTTATATATTTCAAACGAATGTATTAACTGTGATACCCCACCAGTAGGTATGCTAGATGGGGTCCTTGTGAACCCACACAATGCTGCACTTGGTGAGTTAAGAGAAAGTGGAAGCATGCAGTGTTCTGAAAAATTAGATAATAAAGGCAAAGCTTGTCTGAGTCAAATAGGTAGTTTATAAAAGTGCCCTGAGCTATATGGACTCCCAGTATCAAACCACTGGAGTAGGATGGGGGTACACAGAGGCTCAGAGTTAGGGTGTCTATTCCCATAGCAATCTGTTCCAGTGCCTACACCTTGAAGATCTGACAGTTCACTTCAGAGCTTAGATAACAGTGAGTTTTAATAGGACAAATCAGAAATCAAGAAGGCATTCAAGAGAATCATTTAGGGGAACGAAGAGCTGACTGAGTGTTTAACAGTGTATGCTGTCAGTGAAGCATTTCACTATTAGGATAAGAATTTCTACTGTATCAAGCTGGCAATAGAAAAATAAAATAAAAAATAAATAATTGTTTCAACAGTGTCTGTCCACAAAAAAAAAAAAAAATGTATGCTGTTCTTTGCAGGATGTGGGTTCAGTTCCCAGCACCCATGCCAGGTGGATCACAGCCTCTAACTCCAACTCTCTAACTCTTGGAATCCAATGACCTCTACACTCACCTGAACACATACACACAGGCATGCATACAGGCATGCATCATTAAAGATTATTTAACCAGTCAGGTGGTGGTTGCATATGCCTTTAATCCCAGCAACAGGAAGTTGGATCTCTCTGAGTTCGAGGCCAGACTGGTCTACAGAGCAAGTTCTAGGACAGCCAGGGCTATGACAGAAAGTGTCTCCAAAAACCAAAAGGGAAAAAAAAAAAAAAAGAATCATTTAACCCTGAGAACCGTTCTAGGATGGGAAGATATGTCCACGGTTAAAGGCACTTTCTGCCAAGCCAGGTGACACAGAGACAAATCCCTCTTGACATCTACATTAATGCCAAGGCACATTCACATACATACATTACGTATACAATAAATGAATATCAAATAAAGATTTCAGAGAACCACGCCATATCAAGTGGATGCTGTAGAAAGGTAAAGGTGTGATGAGTCCTACATTTATTTGCTTTAGCAGCCAGGTGTGGCGGCACACCCTTGTGGTTCCAGCCCTTGGGAAGTAAGGCAGGTCCAGAAGGAGAAAACCCAGAACCTCCGTCAGTCACTAAAACTCACTGTTCCCATGGTGAAGTCAGGTCTGGTAAAATATATAAATTAGGGGTCAATGAGATGGCCACACACACCACCCAGCCTGAGAATTCCAGTTAGCTAGGACCCACCTGGTAGAAAAGAACCCACCCCCACAAGTTGTTCTCTGACCTGAGCCGCGCAAGCATCACGAACACGTCCACACATGCACACGTAGTAAAGGCAGTAGATGGAGCACACAGCTCAGTCAATGTGGGGTTGTGTTTGTTCACTTAGCGTGGTTCTAGGAAGACCTCCACGGGCCTGTCTACATCCTCGCAAGTTATCGACCACTGCGCGTCAGCCCTAGCCTCCTTCCTTTTATGATCTCACTGAGCTTCAGCGTGGTCCAAACTCACTAAGTAGATTGTTCTTTTTGACGTTCCTTCCAGAAAGTGTGCTGAAACACTGATACGTGCTCAACACCTTGGCGATCTTTGAAATGGTAGATTTCTGATAACGTATAATTCAGGTAAAGAATTGCAGTTTTGGCAATCAAAGGCCCGTGCCTTTGATCCCAGGGCTACACAGAGAAACAAAACAAAACAAAACAAAAAAAAAAAAAAAAAAAATTGCAGTTTTGTGCTGGGCCATTGTGATAGCTCACACTTTTAATCCCATGACTTGAGCTAGGAGGCCAGCCTGGTCTACGTAGCAAGTTCCAGGCCAGACGGAGCCTAACCTCATGGTGTGATCTAGTCCCAAGATGCCCCCACACCCCCAGAACAGGATTATTTCCCAAGGAGAGGGGGAAAATGTGTGAAAAGGCAGAAATAAGCCTAGAATGGTTGATTGGCTCAGACCTGTAGTCAACCTTCAGGAGGTCAGAGGCTTGCAAATTTGAGGTCATCCTTTGCTGCATAGTGAACGGAGAGGCTGACCCCGAGACGGGGCTTCTCTGTGTAAACAGTCCTATCTGTCCTGGAACTTGCTTTGTAGACCAGGCTGCCCTTGAACTCACAGAGCTCCTCCTGCCTCTACCTCCAAGCGCTGGGATTAAAAGTGTGCCACCACCGCCAGTGAGACCTTGTTTCTAAAGAATGCCCCCCCAATATATATAATGTTGAACCTATATTTATAGTAGAATGCTCAACTCTTCCCCAGGTCTAGAAATACTATAGCAGGACGTCAATAATGAAAGTTTTCTATTATCCAAGTACGTACTAAGATATACAAATAGGGGCTGGAGAATGGCTTGCTGCTCTTGGACCTGAGTTTGGCTTCCTGCATCTACTGCAGGCTGCTCTCCACCACCTGGCCTGTTACACAACTCCAGGGGATCTGACCTCCCTCCTCTTCTGGCCTCCAGGTACCCCAACATGGGAGACATACACTCAGACTCCGACACATACAAACAATAGGAATATATATATTGAAATAAAATAATTAAAAGCACTCATGAACATGAGGTTAGTTGGTCAACCTGGGCTACACAGCTAAACTGTTTCAGTTTTTAATGGTGTTGGTGGCGCACGCCTTTAATCGCACTCGGGAGACAGAGCCAGGCGGATCTCTGTGAGTTCGAGGCCAGCCTGGGCTACAGAGCGAGATCCAGGACAGGCACCAAAACTATATACAGAGAAACCCTGTCTCGAAAAGTCAAAACACAAAGAAAGGCCTTTGACATTCATACTCTACCCAAAAAAGCTTCTGTGCTTGCTCCATTTCTGAACCAGGAAAGCTGACTGTGTAGGACTCTGCAATGCAAAGCCTTTAGGGATAGCTTGTGGGTGTCAGGAGCTTAAGGGCTTGCCTCAATAAGAAAATAAACCCGGGCTATTTTGCCACAGGCCATCTTCAAAGACAGTTGGGAGACAGAGCGTTGGAGTACATTCAGTGAACGTGTCGGGGTCTGGGGTCAGGAAGGACAGCCAGCCGTGCCGATCTCAACCTTACAAGACTTTAACCGAGCAGACTCATGCAAATTTTTTAAATTGCCTATTTCTGTCAGAAACATCTTAGTTTAAAAAAAAAAAAAACACCAACTGGAACAGTGTTTTACGTACATGCTTTGCTTGCATGTGTATCTATAAACCACATGTGTTTCTGAGGCATGTGGAAATCAGATAAAGGGAGTCAGATTCCCCTGGAATGAAATTAATGACTGTGTCTGCCACCCAGGTTCCCCGCAAGTCCCGGCTCAAGTCCTCTCATGCTGGTAACGTGACTAATTTCTCCCCCATTCCCTCCTTTTTCTAGAGACATGAGGTTGGCTCTGAACTCAAAGATATGCTAGCCTCGTCATCTTGAGGGCAGGGGATAATGCCATCTTACATAAGATCCATACACGTCCTTGGCAGGGCCCACACTCCACTGGTGCTGGTATTAAACTGAATGCCGAATGCCCCGGACTTGTAGCCGATGTAATTATGGCAGTGGAGAATTATGGCTGTCCATAATTAATAAAACCAACTGCGAGGGAACAATGTAATGAACGATTAAAACTCCATATTCTATGTCTAGGCCAGGCAGTGGTGACACACGCCTTTAATCCCAGCACTCGGGAGGCAGAGGCAGGCCAGGGCTACATACACAGAGAAAAACTGAAAAAATAAGCCACGAAAAATCTGGTATCAAGGGGCTGGAGAGATGGCTCAGCGGTGAAGAGCACTGGCTGTTCTTCTGGAGGACCTTGGTTCAATTCCCAGCACCCACATGGCAGCTCACAATTATCTATAACTCCAGTTCTAGAGGATTCTATACCCTCACACAGATGTACATGCAGGCAAGACATCAATGCACATAAAATAAGTAAATCATTAAAAAAAAAAAAAATCTGGTATCAAGACTGTGGAGGCCTGGTGATGCAGATTTTCTCAGAAGAATGTTCATCTGTCTGCTTGAGGCTCCAGAGTGAATCCTGGATACCACCCTACCACCCCACCCCCACACAGGATTTTTTTTTAAAGGAAGTAAAAAGGCACTTGCAGCAAGAGGCTGTAATCTTAGCCCTGGAGAGGCAGGCATTAAGAGGATTCCCTTGGACTTGCTGGCCAGCCAGTCTAAGAAGAGTGAGGGAGACAATCCTGTTGACCTCTGTCCTCTATACAAGCATGCACACACATACAAGTTCAATGCAACAAGGTAAGTATTTTTATACCCGAAAAGGAATTTAGGATTCCAACGCATCTCCTTCACTGACGGTCCCTCTAGCAGGCCACTGCTAAGTTCTGCTGCTCCAGCCCTCATATTCTGCCTATCACCCCAGCTCAGAGAGATGGTAGATAAAACGAGCAGACCTCCCGCACACATCCTGATTCCACATCAACCACAGCCCCAGGCAAGGCATCTGGCCTCTTGGAGTCCCAGTGGATCATTTCAATAGCTGGAGGCAGCGTCTTGCAGAGAACTGTGCAAGAGTAAATGTGTGTCAGGCCGGGTGGTGGTGGGGGCGCACAACATTAATCCCAGCATCTTGGGAGGCAGAGCCAGGCAGATCTCTGTGAGTTCAAGGCCAGCTTGGTCTACAGAGCGAGATCCAGGACAGGCACCCAAACTACACGGATAAACCCTGTGGGGGGGGAGGGGTGTCAATGTGTGTCATTGGAGACCTAATAGTCAGTGCACAAATTATCAATCTGTTTCAAGACACCAATGTCGCCTGACTTGTGGCAGGACATACTGCAGTCCCAGAACTTCAGGGGCTGAGTGAGACGAGAGACAAGTTCCAGGTCAGCCGGGGATACATAGCCAGACCTTTTCCCAAAATGGACAAAAATACAAAAAAAAAAAAAAAAAGAAAAAAGAAAAAAGAAAAAAGCAAAAGCAGATAGCAATGTTTACTCTATACACACACAGTTCCATACTATGGTCACTGAATTCAACCAATTCAACCTCCACCAGGTTCTGGTACCCACCAGGCACAATGGGGAAAGGAATGAAGAGGGAGAGAAGAAAATCCTAGCCCTACAGACCCGCCATTGAAGTGAACGTGTGGGACCAAGAGTATTTAAAAGGCGCACGCCTTTAATCCTAGCACTCGGGAGGCAGAGCCAGGTGGATCTCCGAGTTCGATCGATCGATCGATCGATCGAGACCAGCCTGGGCTACAGAGTGAGTTCCAGGAAAGGTGCAAAGTGACACAGAAAAACCCCTGCCTCGAAAAAACAAACACACACACACACACACACACACACACACACACACACACACACACACACACAAAAGAGGGGTAAAAGGCCGCAGCACAAGGAATGTGACACCATTAGTTGTCATGTGAAACAAAATTGTCATGTGAAACAACATTATAGTGAAAGCCGGGCGGGCACTGGGTATACCCTGCAGACACCACTGTTCAAGAGCCACAGCCGGGGGGCAATGCTGGGAGACTCAATACTGAAAATACTAAACAAAGGAAGTGGGATGACGTACTGTGGAAATACCCAATCCTGTGAGGTATTTACCTCATCGAGTAAAGGTGCTTCCAGGCCAAACCATCCGAGTTCAGTCCCCACAAGGTGAAGACTCACCTCAGAGTTGTCTGTCCTCTGACAGGCTGTGATGCTCAGAATATGCTATGATCTCTCTCTCTCTCTCTCTCTCTCTCTCTCTCTCTCTCTCACACACACACACACACACACACACACACACACACACACACTTAAAAATGTTTACATTTGTTAGTAAGACTGTGAAGAAATTAAAACCGTCTTTATCTGTCCTGTGGACCCTTCATAAATCTCTTCAGTCAGTTGGGATATGCTGGTTTCAGTTATCCCCACTGGAAAAGCGCCAGGCACACTTTCCCCACCACGGAGAAGTGAGCTGCAGACAGAGCGGCTGATGAGTGCTTGTCTAACCCACACAGATCCCTAGGTTCCAGCTGCAGGCCCCCATGTGGGTACACATCTGCCCTCCCAATAATACAGAGGTAGAGGCAGGAGGATGCGAAGTTCATGGTCCTCAGCTACATGGCAAGTTTGAGGCCAGCCTGGGCTATCTGAGACCCTGTCTGAGGAAATGACCTGCGTGCGTCTGGCCCACAGCGACCTCACGCAAGTCTGTTCCTCTCTCCCGTGCCTTTACCTGTCTGGAGTGTTGCAAGCCAAAATCTAAATAGTCTTAAGAGTTGTATGGTTAGCTGGTAATGAAGACATACTCTTCAGGTATGTATGGGTTTATTCTCGTTCTTCCTTGATTTGTCTCTGAGGCAGGGACTCCTACAGCCCAGGCTAGATTTCTAGATAGCCAGGGGTGGCTTTGAACTGTCTCCACTTCCCAGGAGCTGGGGTTACAGGATTAAGCTACCACACCTGACCTGGCGGTCGCTTCTTAATAAAAGTACAAAAGTTATTTAGTAAAATAAATAAAATACAATTTAAAGCAAAGTTTTAGCTGGTGGCGGCGGTGGTCCGCGGCGGCGGCGGCAGCGGCAGCGGCGGCGGCGCACGCCTTTAATCCCAGCACTTGGGAGTCAGAGGCAGGCGGATCTAGCTGGAGGCCAGCCTGGTCTACAAAGAGTTCCAGGCCAGGGCTTTACAGAGAAACTGCCATCTCAAAATTTAAATTAAACAAATTTTTAAGGAGCTATTGAGACGATTCAGTGTTCAAAGCTCTTGCAGAGAGGACCTGGGTTCCATTTTTGGCACCCACATGGGGGCTCATGGCTGTCCGTAACTCCAGTTCTAGGGGGATCTAAAGCCCCTTTCTGACCGCTGGGGGAAGAAACATGTATGCAGTGTACTTACATACATGCAGGCAAAAACTCTTGCAGAAAAATAAGCAAACCTTTTGTAAATTTTTTTTTTTTTTAATTTCTGGCACCTGGAAAATCTTGCGATCTGCAGATGCAAATTAGCATCTCTAAGAAGGGACTCACACACAAAGGCAAGAACTCTTTGCTGTATGTACCCTATATGCCCTCTACCCAACATTCCATGGCTGGGGCCAGCTGTAGCCACCCCGACCTGCCCTCCCAGGTGCTCCCGTCTCAACCCACTTTTGCGCTTTGACAGAAAACTTGATCACAAAATAGGTTCGCCTACGAAGTATAGGAAAACAAGCTGTAGAGTGTAAATATCTAAAAACAGGGATACCAAAAGCCTCTTAGTACACAGGGACAAGAAAATGGCTGTGTCATGGTTATGCCAACGGAAACCAAGAAGAGAGTTATGTTTCGCATGGGAACAAACCAGGTTATTTATAATGCCCCGGCAGGAAAAAAAAAAGAAATTCTTCTGCACAGACAGGAAGAACTGGTGAGTCCTGGTTGCTCTTGGGTTACTCTGTGTGAATGCGAGCATGTGTGGAGGCCAGAGGTCACGTGAACCGAAGCTGTTCCTCAGCAGCCATCTACCTTGTCTTTGGAAGCAGCGTCTCGGTGAACCGGGGGCTTACCCATTTGGCTAGACTGGCCAAATGCTGACCAAAACCAACTATGGGAGGATAAAGGGTTTGGGCTTGCATATTCCAGTTCCCACCCATCATCATCATAAAAGGGAGTCAGAGCATCAAGACAGGAACTGAAGCAAAGACTCTCTCTCTCTCTCTCTCTCTCTCTCTCTCTCTCTCTCTCTCTCTCTCTCTCTCTCTCTCTCTCTTCCCTCTCTCTTTCCCTCTCCCTCTCTTCTCCCCTTTTTGTTTTTTCTTGATTTTCCAATATAGGGTTTACCTCTGTATTAAAAGGCATGCCCACCACACCGGGCCAAATCTTGAGCTAAGGGGATCAGGCCAACCTATGCAGCATAGAGATACATTGTCTCATAAAACAAAGCAAAGGGGGCATGACCTTACCCCATAGGAAGTTGGAAAGTGGAGGCAGGAAGATCAGCAATTAATTAAAGGCCAGCCTTAGCTACATTGTAAATTTGAGATCTGCCCTTCTCTCCAAACAAGTAACAACTTCTTGAAATGTATTACATTTATTACTGGAGCCAGGCAGTGGGGGCACAGGTCTTTAATCCCAGCACTTGGGAGGCAGAGGCAGGCGGATCTCTGAGTCTATAGGGTTAGTTCCAGGACAGCCAGGACTATACAGAGAAACCATATGACAAAACAAAACAACAATACAAAAAAAAAAAAAAAAAAAAAAAAACATTTCCTGGTGGGCTGGCCTGCACATCATGGCACAAATGTGGATTTCAGAGGATCTCGGTCCTCTCCCTGTATCGTATAGGTCTCAAGAATAGAAGTCAGACGGGAAGGCAAGCACCTTTACCACTGATCTGTCTGCTTGGCCCCTGTAACAACTTTCTAACACTGCAATAATATTTTTATTGTCAAGGTAGTGGTTCCTAGCTTCAGTTCGCCACTAAAACCAACTCCCCTTTGATAAATGGCTGGCTTGGGATTTGAAGCAGTAAAGATCGCATACACAGTGTCAGCAGAATATTGTGCCAAAAAAATACAACGGCTGGAGGTACGACTGTGCTAATTTTGAGATAATTTGGGCATGGAATAGAAGGGACTGGGGTCATGAATCGTTGGACGAATACACATTCAACATGCAAACAGCCATATGTATTCAATCCCTCAAATTAAATAATGCTTACAAGAGACTATGGGCCATCTAATATAATAAATAGAAGTCCAGTTCAGCCAGGTATAATACATTAAACATTTCAGAAATAAAGGCAGGAGAGATTGGTGCTGGAGAGATGGCTCAGCAGTTAAGAGCACTGGCTGCTCTTCCAGAGGACCAGGGTTCAATTCCCAGCACCCATGTGGCAGCTCACAACTATCTGTAATTTCAGTTCCAGGCCATCCATCTGATACCCTCACAGACATATATATGCAGGCAAAAGACCAAAGCAAATAAATACAAAATAAATTATTTAAAAAAGAAGTTTAAGAGCATCCTCAGGGAGGGGCCAGCTGATTGTGGCTTGTGGTCCTGGGAGGAAGCAGGCTGACCAGCCGCGATGGTGGCGCACACCTTTAATGCCAGCACTAGAGAGGCAGAGGCAGGTGAATCTGAGCTCCGGGCTAGCCTGGTCTATAGAGTGAGTTCCAGGACACAGAGAAACCCTGCCGCAAAAATTTTAAAAAAGAACAAAGAAAGGCTGAGCAGTCCGTGAAGAGCAAGCCAGTAAGCAGTGTTCCTCAGTGGTTTCTGCTTCCTTTCCTGCCTCCAGGTTTCTGCCCTGAGTCCCGACCTTGGCTTCTGATAATAGACTCTCACCTGTAAGCCAAAGAACCCTCCCCACAAAGATATTCTTCACTCCAGCTGGGATGAGGCCCTTTCTCAAAGGAAAAGAGAGTCAGTGGGCAATTCAGTCACCCTCTTGAATATCTCATATTAGTTGCTAATAAACTGAAGCCTCATGTATAACTTCTGGGCCTATATATTTTTGCTATTTCATCACCTTCTTAAAAAGTATTTTGGTTGCTGTTGTCTTGTTTTTTGAGACAGGGTCTCACTATGGGTAGACCACGTTTGCCTTGAATTCAGCAGCCATCTGGCTGCCTCTGCCTCCCAGGTGCTGGAACTAAAGGCGTGTGCCACCGTATCCAGACTATTTCTTATTTTCGGTGGAATATACCACAAACATTTGTGTGTGCGTAAAATATACTAAGGAGAACTGGTTATTTAACATCTTGACTCCTCTGCTAGTGACGTTTTAAAACTACCTTGGGTATATAGTGTATTTAAACACACACACACACACACACACACACACACACACACCTTGATAGTAAATTGATTACTGAAATTCTCCCAGTAAAACAATAATGGCTTCAGCCGGGCGGCGGTGGCGCACACCTTTAATCCCAGCACTCAGGAGGCTGAGCCAGAAGGATCTCTGAGTTCGAGGCCAGGACAAGCACCAAAACTACAGAGAGAAACCCTGTCTCAAAAAACCAAATAAATAAATAGATAGATAAATAAACAATAAAGGCTTCAAAGGAAAGCTATGCCCAAACAAATGGGAGAAGCAGGCAGGAAGACCTTGCAAGTCAATACAGCACAGACGGAAGAGACATCCAAGATGACCGGCTCTGTATTCTGGATAGTCAACTGTAGATGGTGAGCTGTTGAACCAAACTAACAGATAAGGGGAGGGGCTTGGGAAAGACAGCAGATGTGTGGCCCATGCTTATTAACCAGTGCTTTTGATGGTTTAGTGAGTTTGCAATGGCACAGGCCAGCAGCATACAAGGGAGGGCCCTTTCTTATTGCCTTATACATGTATTTGTAAACTAGTCCGAACTGGCCATCAAGTGTGTGTGTGTGTGTGTGTGTGTGTGTCTGTGTCTGTGTGTGTGTGTGTATGTGTGTCTCTGTGTATGTGTGTCTGTGTGTGTGTGTGTCTGTGTGTGTGTGTGTCTCTGTGTGTGTGTGTCTGTGTGTCTCTGTGTTTGTGTCTGTGTGTGTGTGTGTGTGTGTGTGTGTCTGTGTGTGTGAAATGGTTTGTATAAATACAATGTTGGCTGTTTGGGGTAGTTCACACCTTTAGTCTGTGCTCTAGGGAGACAGAGGCAGGCAGGTCTGTGAGTTAGGGCCCTGCCTGGTCTAGACAGTATGATTGTTTCAAAAAAAATTTTTATTTTAATTTTTTTTCAAGCTGGGTGTGGCTGTATACATCTTTAATTCTAGCACTTGCAGGCAGAAGCAGGCAGATTTCTGTGAGTTCGAGGCCAGCCTGGTCTACAAATCAAGTTCCAGGACAGCCAGGACTGTTACACAGAGAAATCCTGTCTCAAAAATAAAAATAAAAAATAAAAAATAAAAAAGTAAGCCGGGTGGTGGTGGTGCACGTCTTTAATCCCAGCACTTGGGAGGCAGAGCCAGGCAGTTCAAGTTCTTTGTGAGTTCGAGGCCAGCCTGGTCTACAGACCAAGATCCAGGAAAGTTGCAAAGCTACACAGAAAAACCCTGTCTCAAAAAACCAAATAAATAAATAAATAAATAAATAAATAAATAAATAAAAATTTAAAGAAATAAATCACAATAACTTCTTGGAAAGCGGGGAGTGTGGGGCGGCTCACACTATAGCCCAGGTTACCCTGGGACTTGCTGTGTTGCGCAGGTTGAACCCTGAATCACATGTGGGCCCATGCCTGACATGCACATCATGTAGTCAGTGAAAGTTTCACGAGTTGGTTCTTTCCTTCCACTATGCAGTCCCAGGTGGCAAGCTCAGGTTACCAGACTTGGAGGTGGGCGCGTGGCGTGTACCTTTCCCCACTGATCCATCATCCCACTAGCCCTTATTTCCATGTTAAAAAAGACTTGTTTTCGTTTCTACATGTCTGCATTAGTTCCCATGTACCACATTCATGCAGGTGTGCCCGGAAGGTCAGTCATCGAACCTAGAGCGGGGGTGTCGGGCAGTCCTGAGCCACCTAAATACAGGACTAGAGACTATGGTCATCCTCGCCTAGCTACGTACAACCTTGGCTACCAACCAAAAGGAAAAAAAAAATTTAAGTAAGGCTGAGGAACACGCTTAGCTTGCTGGAACCCCCTAGGTTCAATTCCCAGCATGGGCTCCACCACAAGACAGCATTCGGGTGGTCGTGCACGCCTTTAATCTTAGCGCTCGGGAAGCAGAGGCAGGCAGGATCTCTGTTGAGTTTAAGTCCAGCCTGGACTACAGAGTGAGTTCCAGGATAGCCAGGAGTGTTTTAGAGAGAAACCTTGTAACAAAAAAAAAAACAAAATAAATAAATAGAGATCAACGTTTTAAGGGGGGGACGGGGGCACCCTCCACCAAGCACTGAAGATACTCCCAACCCCTGGCTGCTCCCTCACCTGTAACTGTGAGGTGCTGACTGGCCTCTTTTTGAGCACCTCACATTTCCTCTTCTTGCAGATCTGGTGGCTGTTCTTTCTGTTCTTGCAGTAGGTACACTCGCCACAGTTGGTCTTCTGCTGGCAGGGCTCGCAGACGCCGCAGGGCTTGCGTTTCCTTTTCTCCCCAGTTGGCGGCGTAGTCGACTTCCGTGAGAGAGAAGAGGCGGCACTGGCCTGGGACACTGGTAGAGGCATCCCTGTGGCTTTGACATCAGCTGAGCTGGTCAAGGTGACCTGAGAAACCCCTCCTTCCAATTTGCTGGGCGCAGCCTGAGAGCGCTGGGTAAGATCCACCGGCGCGTGCTGGAGTCCATTCTCGGGGGCCATTGCAAACCCTGGTGTGTTCGCCGGAAAAGGGCCCGCACAAAACTGCTGCTCATCTCGGAGACTGTTTGCAGCTATTGCTGGAGGTATTGAACTTAACTCAGAGTTTGGTGGGGGTTGGGGAGCATGTCCTGAGTCCAAAGTTAAAGGTTTAGCACCTTGGACCTCAAACCCACAGGAGGCAAAGCTGTGGGGCTGGGGCCCGGGAGTATTGTAGGTAGCAAGTGTGTTTGGAGGCTTAGGAAGGAAGACAGGCAGGTCTGGGGAAGCTCCCACATCCACATTCATAGTTTCTTGCTGGTTTGGCAGAGTAATAGCACCAAGATCCTCCGGTGAGTCGGAGACCTTGCCCAGGGCCTCACCAGGAACTAAGTTAGCACCAGGAAATCCCCACTGAGGAGAGAGAGTACTGAAAGCCTGTCCTAGGACCGAGGTGGCGTCCAGAAATTGCTCTGGGTAGCAGCCCCCTGGATCTGGGTTAGTTCTGAGGGTTTCTTCTTGGAGTTTAGCACCAAAGGTATCTGGCTGTGTGCCTGCCAAGAGGAATTTTACCAGAGCTGCGGGATAGATAGACCCATCAAGAGAATTGCAGTTCTTAAGGTCCAATTCAGGGAGGATCTTAAAACTGGAGGTGGGAAAGCAACTATGTTCACTTCCCATGGGGTTCAGAGGATTTGAGAGCTTAAGAGAGTCTACTTGTGACTCCAAGTCTCCCAACTGACTGCTGATGTTTTTCTGAGAGGTGACTTCGGGAGCGGATCTTTGGGGCAAAGGCGGGCACTCCTGAGGGGAAATGCCAACATCATCTGATGACTGATGTGGGAGTAATCCTTCACAGTGTGTCCCTTCAGGCGGCCCAGAAAGGATATCTGTTGCAGGGCTCCCACATGTAGAAGTATAGCTTTGGGAATCTTCTTCTGCCCTTTGAGGCCAAGACTGGGGGAGCTCTTGGATCTCACCTTCAGCTGAACACATGCTCTGTTCACCAGTTAGGTTCTCTGTGTCTGGGGACGACGTGATAGGGTCTTGGCTGGGGACTGAATCATTTTCTGAGTGCGTTACCACCCTCTCATCCTGGGTATCCTGACTACACTGCTGCTTCTTAGAAGGAGGTGGTACTTTCTTAGGCTTGGGGGTAACTACTGGGCACTGGGAGAGTCGCCTGCTAAGAGAGGTCCTTCGGAGAGCCATGGTAAACCCGTTGCAAGTTAAGGACTCTGGATTCTGAAAAAGGACTTGGGTTTTATCCTGATTCATTCGGGCTGCCCCAGCTCTGGTCAGAAGGCTTCTGGCTGGTGTGGGGGTTTTAGCTTCTGTTTCTTTCTTGCCATCTCTTCCTTGAATTAATTGCTTGAGTCTTCCAGGGTTTATTGCCTTCCCTAATGCCCCATGTTTGACAGGCTGCTTTAATGTCTTCTTCTTCTTGTGGCTGCTTTTCTTTATGTGTAGCTCTGTCCTGACTGGTTTGGAAGGCTTTGCATGGCGGGAACGAGACATGGCTGTCGAGTCGGAAAAGATGCAAGGATGCAGGACACAGAGTCATTGGTCCTTTGCAAAGTCTTCCTTCTGAGGAGAATCCGGAGCTGTTGCCAAGCTCGGTCCCATGAGGTTTTGGTCTAAAACAAACAAACAAAAACTTAGTATCACTATTAGTCTTTGTACTCTACTGTGAAGATATTTCCTAATAAATTAATAAAGAAACAGAATGTTTACTGCCAAAGAAAAAAATATACAGGTAGTATTTAACTGGGCAGAGTGGCTCAAATTTATATTCCCAGCGTATGAGACTGAGTTGTAGGATATCCTGGGTTACAGTATGAGACTCTCAAAAAAAGGCATTCACAGTGGCTCCCACCAGCAATCCCAGAAATTGAGGTACAGTAGGATGATCAGGAGTTTGAGACCATTCACAACCACACAGTGAATTTGAGGTCAGTTTGGGCTACACGAGACCTTGTCTGAAGGAGAGGAAAGAAAAAAAAAAAGGAGCTAGGATGGCTTGCTTACCCAGAGGACCTGGGCTCAATTTCCAACGCCCACATGGTTGCTCACAAGTGTCTGTGACTTCAGTCCCAGGGCATCTGACGCCCTCTTCTGGCCTCTGTGAGCACCAGGCATGTCGCTGGGAGCACATACATACACAGAGGCAAACAGTCGTTTGTTTGTTTGTTTGTTTGTTTGTTTGTTTCAAGACAAGATGTCTCTGGCCTTATCTGCCCTGAAACTCAAGCCCAGAGACCAGGCTGGCCTTAAACTAAGAGATCAGGCTGCCTCTGCTGGGATTAAAGGTGTGCTCCACCATGCCCAGCTCCTTTTTAAATCTTTTATCTTTTCTTTTTATTTTTGGTTTTGAGACAGGGTTTCTCTGTGTAGCTTTGGAGCCTGTCCTGGAACTCACTCTGTAGCCCTAACTGTCCTAGAACTAGTTCTGTAGACCAGGCTGGCCTTGAACTCAGATATCCACCTGCCTCTGCCTCCCGAGTGCTGGGATTTAAAGGCGTGCAGTGTGCCACCGCTGCCCGGCCTGGCTTTTCCTCTTAATTTTTATGTGCCTGAGTGTTTGCCTGTGTGTGCCACCACCACGAGGCAAAAAAATCAACCACAGTGAGCCAGGTGAACTTCTCCGTGTACTCCTCTTGCAGGTAACCTGTGCTTGCTGCCCTAGCACCCACACATAGGGGGCGCTCCAGAGGTACAGTGTGAACTATCCTCACAGGGCCAAGAATTATCTTACTAACAGCCATTCCAATCGCTACAAATTTAAGTGTCAAGGTATGTTTTTTAATCTCCCATCAAGAAGGCAGGATGAAAAACATAAAGAAGCATATAATCTAGGTGCTAGAAAGAAAATTAAAATTCAGGTATGTGGGCCAGTAATCTGGATAAGCCAGAGGACATCCCGGGATCTGCTTTTGAAAGTGGTTTACAAATTGATCTGTCAATTCTCTGTTTTTAATTGAAGTGCTTAAGAAACTCAGAGTGTAGTTAAATTACCGCTCAAGCTTTATCGAAGAAAAGAAAAAAAAAAAAAAAAAAACAGAAACGGAAAACAGAAATGGCCGAAGAAATGAGGTGCGGAGGTGGACTCGAAGAGGAGGTCTTTTCACAACTGAACAGTTTTTTGTTTTTGTGAAAGAGGTCAGTGACCCCTAAAATCCCAACTATAGAAGAAGAAGCCGGTGACTGAACAGGCAGGCTTCTGAGACAATCAGAAGAATACACGGGCCCCTTGAACTTTACCACTGAGAAGTCACTGATGCAATGGAACCTTTTGTGATAAACCAAAGTGTCTCCAAGGAAAGGATGCTTTTTGAAAACCGTGAGGGAGGCCCCCCCAAAAAAGTAATATAGCCATAGTAAGGAGGTCGATAATAGTGATTAATTACAAAATGTGCCCTAAAATTTAACTTTTAATTTTATAAACACTATGCCAGGTGTGGTGGCATGTGGTCTTTACTCCCAGCACTTGGGAGGCCAAAGCAGGCTGAGGCCAGGGCAACACCAAGAAAATCTATCTTGAAATTGAAAAAAAAAAAATGGTAGACATTATTAAAAACCCAGCTGGGAGAGGGTGGCACACACCTTTAAACCCAGCACTCAAGATGCACAGACATGCAGATTGATGAGTTCCAAACAAGCTTGGGCTACAAAGCAGGTTCCAGGCCAGCCAGGAGTATCCAAACAAACAAAATGCAACCCCAAGCCAAATGTGGTGGATGTCTGTAATCCTAGCAGCAGGCAGAGGCAGGAGAGTCAAAATCAAGGTCAACCTGTAGATGTAGACCAGACTCATAAGCATGAAACCCTGTGCACAAACGTTAGGAAGCAGCAGAATCTGAGTCCAGAGCCACTTCCAAGGATAGCCAGAGCCTGTTACAAAAACAATAAACAAAAATGCCATGCTAGGGGTTGGGGATGTAGCTCAGTGGTAGAGCGCTTGCCTAGCAAGTGCAAGGCCCCGGGTTCGGTCCTCAGCTCTGGGAAAAAAAAAAAAAAAAAAAAATGCCATGCTGAGTGGTATATGCCACTAATCCCAATACTTTTTTTTTTTTTTTTTTTCCCCGAGACAGTGTAGCTTTGCGCCTTTCCTGGGACTCACTTGATAGCCCAGGCTGGCCTCGAACTCACAGAGATCCGCCTTTATTTATGTGTGTGATTTTTTTTCCTTCTTCTTTTTTTTTTTTTTTTTGAGGACAATTGAGTTTCGGGGCGCTGGAGATGGCTCGCTCAGCAGTTAAGAGCACTGGCTGCTCTTCCAGAGGTCCTGAGTTCGATTCTCAGTACCCACATGGTGGCTCACAACCATCTATAATGAGGTCTGGCGCCCTCTTTTGGCTGGCATGGATATTGCAAACAAAGCACTCATCCACAAAATAAAGGAAACTGAGTTTCATTCAAACTCATCAGTACAGGCCTCTAATTCCAACTACTTGAATGACTGAGGGAGATTAGAAAATTCATGACCCAGAGTGAGCTCTGGGCAAGCCTGTCCAACTGAGACCCTGTCTCACAATGAAAAGGGATTGGGAACGCCCTAGGTTTAATCCTCAAAAGAAGTTTCAGTATTTCAGAATGTTTTATTCTAACCTCCGAATGTATCCAAGTATCTCAATGCAATATAGCATTGTCTAAGAAAATACACCTGATGCCCCTTTCAGTACACACACATAGCAACGCCCAGGCGAACCTTGTGTCATTAATACCGTTCTGAGTTCCTATTGTCGTGGCAGGAAATTCAAAACAAAACCATCAGCTGAGTGGTGGGGGTGAACACACCTTTAATTTTACTAATCCCAGCACTCAGAGGCAGAGGCAGGCGGATTTCTATGAGGTGGAGGGCCAGCCTGGGCTACAGAGAAACCCTGCTGCTTAAAAAAAAACCCTAAACACCCAGCCGGTGGTGGCGCATGCCTTTAATCCCAGCACTCAGGAGGCAGAGGCAGGCGGATCTCTGTGAGTTGGAGGGCCAGCCTGGGCTACAGAGGGAGTTTCAGGACAATGAGGGCTACAGTGAAACCCTGCTGCAAAACAAACAGACAAACAAATTTCTGAGACATGAAACATACTGGGGTCGAGGGCAGAAGCCAAGGCCTAGAACATGCTAGGCAAGTGCTCCACCACTAAGTCATACCCATCCAGCTCTCCCCAACCAAGACAGGCTCTTGCCAAAACTTAAGATCCTTCCTCAAAGCCTCACTCAAGTGCTGGGATTGGGGGTATGTGTCACCATAATTTAAATTTATCTAGTCTAACTAGTGAATAGATAAGTTTAAAACATTGCCTCAGTATGTGAATTTTATGAATTTTTCCCTAAGAGCTCTTAAGATTCTGTTTTGCAATTATTAAAATAATCAGGGCAGCGAGCATGGTTCAGCAGGTTAAAGTCTCTAAAAAGATAAGGCTGAGAAACTGAGTTTGATTCCGAGAACACACACTAGGACTCCTACAGGCTGTCTTGTCCTCCACAAGCAGTACAGGCACAGCACACTCAGTGCACACACACACACACACACACACACACACACACACACACACACACGTACATGCACGTGCAATCACTCACAGACACACAGTAAATGTAGTTAATTTTTTAAAACTAAAAGTATTTACTTTTAGTACCAGGTGGTAGTACAGCACGCCTTAACAAATTTTGTTTTGTTGTTGGTTTTGGTTTTTTTTTTTTTTTTTTTTGAGACAGGGTTTCTCTGTGTAGCTTTGTGCCTTTCCTGGATCTTGCTCCGTAGACCAAACTGGCCTGGAACTCACAGAGATCCGCCTGCCTCTGCCTCCCGAGTGCTGGGATTAAAGGCGTGAGCCACCACCACCCGGCTTGTTTTTTTTGTTTTGTTTTGTTTTCCAGAGCTGAGGACCAAACCCAGGGCCTTGCGCTTGCTAGGTAAGTGCTCTGCCACTGAGCTAAATCCCCAAACCCAACCTTAACAAGTTTTTAAAAATAAAAGTATTTATTGGGAGGCATGCCTTTAATCTCAGCACTTGGGAGGCAGAGGCAGGCGGATCTCTGTGAGTTCAAGGCCAGCCTGATCTACAGAGTGAGTTCCAGGATAGCCAGAGCTACTTGGAGAAATACCTTGGGGGGGGTGGGGGGGGTATGGGGGGGTGGGGGAAATCTCTCCATATCCATCCCTCCTTTCTGGATCTCTGGAAGTCCCCTGGGCAGGCAGTGACTGCTGCACGGATGTAACCATTGAGCCACATGTCAGTGTAAAATTAATTGTACTGCAATCCTTCCTGTGACCAGCAATGGTCAAAAAGCATCATTTGCATGCCTAGAGCTACTTGCAAACTGATTTCAACCCCTTCATTCAGTCCCAGAGAACTTAAAAGGTTTTTTCACTTGGGGGAAAAAAAAAAAGAGAGAGACTTAAAATTATTTTTTGAAAAAAGTTGCCACTGGGCTCGGTTTTCCCCACAACTAAGTTCTCCACAGAAAGGAAGGAGGGGCCGGCCGGTGACTGCCGGCTGTTCCTAGACAGTTCACTACCACAGGAAATGTGTTAGCATGGGGCACTCAGAGAGGCTGCTCGGGGAAATACAGCAGCCAGCCGGCAGATGCAGCCTCCTTCCATATGTAAAACACCCTGACAACCCCGCGGGGGGGGGGGGGGGGGAGGACGGACAGCCAAAGAGAGCCAAAAGGGAAGAAAGGGAAAAACGAAGGTAGAAAGGTCCTTCCGAAAGGGAGAAAGAATGAGAGCTAAAACAGTAAAAAGCTAAGGAACCGTGTTTTGTATGTTTTAAAAAGTGAAAATAGATAGAAATCCAAGTGTAACCGGCTGGCCGCGGCACACGCCTTTAATCCCAGCACTAGGGCGGCAGAAGCAGATAGGTCTTTGTGAGTTCTAAGCCAGCATGATCGGCAGAGTGAGTTCCAGGGCAACCAGGGATACACAGAGAAACTGTCTTGAAATACCAAAAAAGAAAAAAGAAAAGAAATCCAAATGACTGAGTAAGGCCAAGAATTCGGAGGAATAATATGAGAAGTTAACAACGGGGGTAGGCTAGGAGGAGACAAGAATTAAGGGGAAAAAGAGAGAGAGAGATAAGGGGGAAGAAGAAATGAAGGAGACAGGAAGGATGTGTCCAGAAGGTGGGGGAGGGGAAACCAACTAGATAAGGAAGATTGCAGAAGGAAGAGAGACAAAGGGTGAAGAGATTGTCCGCAAACCTCTGGCCCACCCCTTCCGCGGAAGCTGGTTTGAGAGCAATTGTTAACTCATTAAAATGTTAAACAGCTGTAAGTCTAGCCTACTAATTTGCAAAGAAAAAGACTATCCTATCCCTCCAAACATTGTGTTTTAAATTGAAATCATAATTTTAAGACAGAGAAAATAAGGCCCTAATTAAAACTCCTTAATTGGGGAGAATTTGCAATCACAGCCAGGAATGCAGGAGGCTGAGTGAGGCAGGTGTATCGCTTGGGGGCGTTGGGGGCAGAGTGAAATTCTATCCAAACACCAAAGGAGAGACACCAGCTGGATGTTGCCTCCCTGTGATCCCAGTATCCAGGATGCTAAAGCACTCCTGGGGGAGTCACAGGTTCGAGACCAGCTTTTGCCAGTAAGGTTCAAGCCAGCCTGGAGTAGAATTTCTTTATTTATTTATTATGTATGGTGTTCTGTCTGCGTGTATGTCTGCAGGCCAGAAGAGAGCACCAGATCTCATTACAGATGGTTATGAGCCACCATGTGGTTGCTGGGAATTGAACTCAGGACCTCTGGAAGAGCAGTCAGTGCTCTTAACCTCTGAGCCATCTCTCCAGCCCATAAATTAATTCTTTAAAACCAACATAATTAACCAAGAAAGTACAAAATCCGTTCATTTGAGTTTTTTTTTAATTATTAAGTAATACTGGCTAATCTACAAAAAAAATTAAGCTTTCTGACGTCACTTCACAGTCGTCGTAAGTACCTAAATACAATTTCCAAATTGTTTTGGCCTAAAGAAACTAATGCCTTTGGGGTGGGGGCTGCTCTCCAGCGCCCCCAATCCATCCAGGTGAGCGCGCAGCTCCCTCACTAAACCAACACTGTGCGGAACATTTCTTCGCTTCAAGGACTGGAAAGTCGTTGCCAACATTTCGTTACAAATCGGCCATCAAGGAGCTAAAACGCAGCTCATTTAAAGCCCCAAGGGGACTATGGCGAGGCTTAAGTGACCCACTCAGGTTGGTTGGTTAGTTCACTTGGAAAGATAGTAGGGAGCGCGCGGCTCGGGGGAAGGGGCAGAATGTGCTGGGAGTCCCTTTTCTAGCATTCTCTGCCTTCTTGGAGAGACATTAGCTTTTTTTTTCTTTTTTTCTTTTTTTTTTTTTTTTTTTGGTTTTTCGAGACAGGGTTTCTCTGTGTAGCTTTGCGCCTTTCCTGGAACTCACTCTGTAGCCCAGGCTGGCCTCGAACTCAAGAGATCCGCCTGGCTCTGCCTCCCGAGTGCTGGGATTACAGGCGTGCGCCACCACCGCAAGGCTGAGACATTAGCTTTATACTGGGTCAGAAATAGCCCAAAGTGGATTCCCTGTTCACAAAAAAAGGTGACTAGAGCCGGACAGGTCTTTGCCGACTTGGTGTTGTGTATTCATTACTGTAGGGAAAACACTGGACGCGAGGAAGAGAGAAAGAGAAGGGAAGCTGCTTTTTCCGTGGTGGTTTTTTGTTTTTTAAACTCGGTCTAACTATGCAGCCCAGGCTTGCCTAGAACTCGCTACGTAGACCAGGCTGGCCTGGAATTCAGGGGATCCGCTTGCCTTCCCCTTCCAAGTGCGGGGATTTTCAAAGGCGTGCGCACCACTCAGAGTGGGGGGGGGAGACTTTCTTCCTTGCCCCGCGGAGTAGGCGGTGGTCCTTTTTAGCCTTGGGGTCAGGACCCAGAGCTCACGTGCACTCAGGCACTCACTCCCTGCCGCTACGCCCTCGGTTCCCTCTCCAAGATCCCAGACCAGCAGCACTCCAAAAACTTTCCTGAAAGTCACTGGCAGCACACACCCTCCTTCCCCCAAACCTCCTGGTCGCCTGCACTCCCCAAGCGGAGCCGCAGTAGCCCCCTGTCCCCAGCTTTTCCTCCCGCAGACCTCCGCGGAGGAGAGGGGGAGGGATCTCGAACGCGGGACACACTTCAGCACGCCACAGCTCGCACTCCCCACTCTCGCCTCTCCGCGGGCTCAAGACTCCCCGACTTTCTCCAAGTGCCTGGCTCGGAGAACACCCGTTCAGGGACCTCCCGGAGGCCACGGTTGCACTTCCCCTACTGGATTTCTAGCTGATCCCGAGACTTGGGGGCGGTGGGGGTGTTGGAATCCCCATGAGAACCCGTCCGAACCGCGGCTCAGCATCTGGGGAGCGCAGTAAGGTTCCCCGCCGGGAGCATTGTTAGCTACCCGCCACAAAACACCCGGAGCGGCCCGGGGTAGGAGGTCGCAGCGCGGGGTTGGCCCACACGAGTCATCACCGGGCTTCAATGGATGCGGAGTCTCCCAGCCCAGTAGAGATCCGCCCCCCCCCCAACCCCAAACCCCCGTCCCGCCAGAGTTTTAGCGCCCTCTCCCCGCACCCATGCCCTCCGCGACCGCCCCAGCTCACCCTAGGCGGCCTCCGGATCCTAGGACAGCGCGGGTCGCCCCTGCTCCCAGCCTGCACCAGCCCTTGGGCAAACTTTCCAGTTGGTCTTCGTCCGCACAACTTAGGAGCCCCGGGGCTCCGACGTGTGCCGGGGAGGACGGGCCTAGGATGGACACTTACCATCCGGCTCGGTCAGGGCCCAAGCACCCGGGGTGGGCAGCTGCTCCCCCAATGTCCGCGGTGGAGAGGCAGGTAGAGGTGCATGGCTAAGGAGGGGAGAGGGTGTCCAGGGCCGAGGGCAGACCCCGGAGTTGAAGCGCCAGTTGCAGCGTGCACGAAGTGGTGCCAGGAGCGGAGTGCAAGGCCACTCAATGGCCAGGTCAGCCCCCCAAGAGTAGCGGTGTCTCCCCAGGACAGACCTCAAGGAGTGTAGCTGGGGCTCAGCTTTGGCTGGACCCTGCACCGCTGAGCGAGAGGCAAAACGCGAGCTGGATTTTCCCAAACCGGAGCTGGACTTCTCTCGACCCTTCCTCCTCCAGCCGGTCACTCCCTCCCCCTTTCCCAAAATCCCTTCCACACTCCCTCCCCCTCAAGGTAAAGTGTTGAAATCTACTGGTCATACCTCCTTTCCTGATGTGACTCTCACAAAAAAAAAATCTCTCAAATGAATGTTTTCAGAAGCAAGAAGGATCATCCAGGTGAGGTAGCATCCTGGATCCTTAATTGGGCCTGAGCGCTGTCAAACTAACCTTAACACCAAAGAGAAACCAATGACAAACCATACTTGACATACTTGATGTCTTCCACATGGTTATTTTTATTATTAGTCATTTGACCATGGACGACTTCGTGATCAGAATCACTTTCTAGGAAAGGAAACGAAGATGCAGGGCAGGGAAGTTGGAGGGAAATTCAGGCCATGAGAAACTTCTTAGGCTTGCCACCAGAACTGAGTCAACTAGGCACATCCCAGTGTGCCATCTGCCTCTCCCAATTTAAGACGTCATCGCTGTAGGTGAGCACCGGTTCCAGTCAGGTGGAAGGGGGAAATTCTCATGGACTCAAGTCTTCTTCCTCCATCCCACACCTGCATTCCGTTATGAGCACATTATAAATGTACCTAGACAGTTGTGTGTTTTTTTTTCTGAGAAATATCCCCAAACTGTCAGTCTTACACTTACCCTAATCAGAGCGTTTAATTCATTTATTTAGGTTTTTCAAGACAGAGTTTCTCTTTGAACAGTCTTGGTTGTCCTGGAACTCATTCTGTATTGCCTTGAACTCATAGAGATCTACCTGCCTCTACCTCCCAGGTGCTGGGATTAAAGGCTTGTGCCACCACGGCCTGGGCCTGGTCTTTTTTTTTTTTTTTTTTAATGAATCTGATATTTTGGCTAGCCTTCAACTTGATGAACTTGAGCTGACTCTCCCTGTTTTACTAACAAAATGCTGAAAGAAAGGTTTGACACCACGCTGGGCAGTGGTGGCACACACCTTTACTCCTATCACTCCTCAGAGAGGCAGGCGGGATCTCTGTGAGTTCAAGGCCATCCTGGTCTACAAAGCAATTTCCAGGATAGGCTCCAAAAGCTATACAGAGAAACCCTGTCTCATGGAAACCAAAAAAAAAAAAAAAAAAAAAAAAAGGTTTGACACCACACCTGGCTCAAAATTTTTAAGCAGATAAGGGTAACACACTTTTGATCCCAGGCACATCTTTAATTTTCAAGCCAGCCTTGGAGACCTCTTTAAACAAACCAAAAATAATCAAGACTCCAGAGTCAACCTGAGATGGCCAGTTTAAGGGTGCTTTGGCCAAGCCGGATATGAGTTTGATCTTTGGCACCTCCCTGGTAAAGAAAACCGATTCCCACAAATCTTCCTAAGTGGCATAAACACAAAATTAAGAGAACAGAAAAGTTCAAAACTGCAAGAGCCCTGCAGTAAAAAAGGAGAATCGGGACATGCTACTAAAAACCTCGTCTCAAAGGATAAAAAACAAGATGCAAGAAATTCACTGCTCCATTTATAACGGGTTATCAGGAGTGGGGCTTTTCTGATGTTTCCTGGCCTGAAGAAAACAACCAGCAGTCACCACACCACTTTAGCACAAAACAGTTCTTTCTGTGACCAGATGTGTGTGTGTGGCTTCTCTTCTCCCTCAACACCTGACCAATCAGCTGGGTGGCATGTATAGTCAGACTTCTCTGCCAGAGACTACTGGTTCCACATGCTCTTGAAGATGCTCAAGTCTTACGAAAAATGGTTTGGCATTCTGCACGTAATTTACAGAGGTCGTCTCAGGGCATCTTCCTAGACATCATTTTGCTTTTTGATAGGGAGTCTTCCTGTGTTTTCTAGGATGGCCTGCCTCTATAGGATGCTTCTGTCTGAGCCCCCAGAGCTTAGATTACAGAATCAAGTGACGACGTTTCCTATGTTCGTTCTCCCCTGTACTTTTAATTGCTGAGGCAGGGTTTCACTACGTAAACTTGACTAGACCTGGAACTCACTATATAGACTGGCCTGGAGAGACCACCTCTCTGTGCCTGAAATTAAAGTAGTAAGATTAATTCAAGTGCTAGAATGAAAGGTATGCACCAATATGCCTGGCATTTATATCATTCTTATTACTGTTATTATTATAAGGCTAAATGATACCGAGTCTAGCCATTTACATAATGGTAGTAGGAATTAAACTCGGATCCTAATTGTACTTGCAAGGCATGCATGTTATCCATCAATACCTGCTCCCTTCCCAAAATGGTTACAGACCTTGTCTGCCAGCCCTGGCTTGGAGGTACTGGAAGGCATTCTGCCTGATGTGAAGCATCCCTAGCCCAAGTTTTTGTTGTTAGGCTCTTTTGTTTTGGGGGTAGTTGCGTTGTGGTGGGACGGGCCCCCTTGGCAGTGCTGGCTGGCCTGAACTCTGTCCATACACCCGCCGGGCCTGCTGCTCACTGCCCTTTTAAGGAGTCCTCACCTTATTATCTGCATTGCTCAGTTTTACTCTGAGTTTCTCTTTTCTCTTTTGCAGGATGGTTGGCATGTTAGGCAAGCACTCCAGCGCTAAGCCACTTCCCCAGTCGTAAATCATGTTGTTTTGTTAAAATTTTTACATTGGAAAAAAAAAATTCTACGTTGATTTACTGATTTGGAGGATCAGAGTGCATGAGCTACTGCACCCGTGTGGAGGTCAGAAGACAGCTTCCGTCAGATCTCTAACCCCGCCCCAAGGGCTTCAGGGATGGAACTCAGGTCCTCAGGCTTCCCAAGCAAATGCCCTGTTCTCTTTGAGCCACCTCAATAGTCCTGGTTGATTGATGTCCTTGAGGTGATTCCACTCTATCCCAGGTCTTCCTGAGACTCACTGTCCACTCCAGCTGATCTGGAATCTGCAGAAATCTTCCAAGCACAGCCTCCTCATTCCTGGGATTACAGGCATGAGCCGCCACATCGCTCCCTATCTTAAAACCACAATTCTGGACCAATAAGATGCATGGTTCAGTGGGCAAAGGCACTTTCTACCTTTTATTTTTTGTTTTAGTTTAGTTTTTGTTGTGTTTGAGAAAGGCTCTCTCTGTGTAGTCCTGGCTGTCCTGGAACTCACTCTGTCCATCAGGCTGGCCTTGAACTCAAGAGACCACCCTGCCTCTGCCTCCTGGTTGCTGGGATAAAGGCATGTGCTACCATGACCCAGCTTCTACCTTTTTATTTATTGTGTGTGTTTGGAGGGCAAAACAAGGGGGATCCAGGGATTGAACTCAGGTCATCAGGTTCAGCAGCAAGAGCCACCATGGCTACAGCACACACACACACACACACACACACACACACACACACACACACACACACACACCTGAAATACAAATTTTCGTTGCCATATCGTAGTTTGCTTAACTTGCTTCTGAAAGGCAAAAATAGGGATTCCTGCCCACCAACCATCTCAAGCTTAGTCATTTGCCAAGAAGTCCACAGGCTTTACTTACAGTTAGTTGGAAGGATGAAGACACACAGCTGGAGGAACAGATGCAGCAGGGCAGTGAAAGTGTGAAGAATCACAAAGCTCCCAGGCTCTCTCTGGACCCCTCCCTCATCTCCTTGACCACAGAAACTCAGAAAATCCTGGTTTTGAAGGGACCCAGCTCCCCACCCCTTTCCAGGAAACTGCTAGAAAGGACCAATGGTTCAAATCCAGGAATCTGTCTGCTCCCCAGCAAAGCACTCCACCCCAGAGGCTACGGATGCCCCACCCCTGAAGCTCTTCTTTAACATAAACTCCAGACTGATTAACATGATTGTTCAGAATAACTAAAGACACTCCCTGCACTCAGGAAACTCCTGCAGTTTTGGGGAGCCCTGTGACAGGATCTGGAACAAAGACCCTTATACTTGACACTAAACCACACCTGCACAATCCTAAAAAAACGCTTTCTCATTCAGGTTCCAAACTGATAGGAAGAGCACCAGGAACTCACAGGAGGTGTGAAGAGTGAGTGCGGACGTGACTCAGTTTAGTAGAATGCTTCTCTGACATGTCTTAGGTCCTGAGTTCTGTCCTTGACAAGGCAGCAAGTTTGAGGCCAGCCTGGGTTGCATGAGACTTTATCTGTTTTTTTCCAGAAAACAGCTGTGGGTGGGAATTGACTAATACAAGGGTAGTGAGAAGGCTCAGCAGATTCAGAGCACTGTGCCTCAGTTTCCCTGCAGGTGACCATTGGGCTGGGGAAGAGCAAAATATGGAACACTTCATGAATTTTGGGGTCATCCTTGCACAGGGTCCATGCTAATTTTCTCTATATTGTTCCTAAATCAGCAAGATACCTAGTCTTGGGCTGGAGAGATGGCTCAGCCGTTAAAGGCTAGGCTCACAACCAAAAATATAAGAGTTCGGTTCCCAGCACCCATGACTGCCTTTCCAGCCACCAAAAAAAAAAAAAAAAAAAAAAAAAAAAAAAAAAAAAAAAAGATACCTAGTCTTTTTTTTTTTTTTTTTTTTTTTTCCCCGAGACAGGGTTTCTCTGTGTAGTTTTGCGCCTTTCTTGGAACTCACTTTGTAGACCAGGCTGGCCTCAAACTCACAGAGATCCTCCTGCCTCTGCCTCCCGAGTGCTGGGATTAAAGGCGTGTGCCACCACTGCCCAGCAAGATACCCAGTCTTAAATATACATATAAATGCCATGCCGGATGTGGTGGTACACGCCTTGGATCCAGGCACTTGGGAGACAAAAGAAGGCAGATCTCTGTGAATATCTTGGTCTGCACAGAAAGTTTCAAGCCAGCCAAGGCTACAAAGTGAGAAAAACAAAGAGAAGGAGAGAGAGAGGAACACAAAGGAGTATAGAGCTGTAAACATGTAGTTCAGTGCTTGCCTGGCATTCAAAAGACCCTCAGTTAGCCACACATTAAAATTGATAAGAAGGCAGGGAGGTGCAGTGGCTCACACCTGTAATCCCAGCAGTCAGAAGGCCCACAGAGGATGGCAGTCAATTTGAAGTCAGCCTAGTGTGAAAATCAGCCCTTGTCTCAAACCTAAATAAATAAGGGCTAGTAAGTTGATTCAGTGGATCAAGTCAATCGCTGCTAAGCCTGATGACCTGAGTTTGATTCCCAGAACCCACACATGGGAGAGAATCTACTTTTCCTCTGAGTTCCACCCCACCTCCAAACATCATCAGTATGATTTTTTTTCCCCCAGAGCTGAGGACCAAACCCAGGGCCTTGCGCTTGCTAGGCAAGCGCTTTACCACTGAGCTAAATCCCCAACCCCGATTTTTTTTTTAATTTAAATAAGTAAAAGAGCCAGGCAGTAGTGATGCATGCCTTTAATCCCAGCACTCAGGGAGGCAAAGGCAGGGGGATTACTGGGAGTTCAAAGTCAGTCTGGTCTACAGAGTGAGTTCCAGGACAGCCGGAAATACACAGAGAAACAAAAACAAACAAAGTAAAAGAACTGGTCTTGGAGGGGCATGCCTGTACTTCCAGTACTTGAGGAACTGGAAGAAGGAGGAGCCGAGATTCAAGATCATCCCTGGCTGGAGAGGGACTTTGAGGCTAGTCTGGGAGACATGCACTGATGTCTTAAAAATAACAATAATACTAACACACCAGGGTACGTTTACTGCAGAGGAACTGAATAGAAGCACACATGAGATTTCAGTGTAAAAGGGCAGACCGGAGCTGGAGACATGGGCCGGCAGTTGAGAGCACTCCTTGGCCTTCCTGAGGACCTGGTATTTCCAGCACATACATGGTGGCTGACAACTATCTTTAACTCCAGAAAAGGCAATCAAACAGGTTTCTTGCCAGGTGGTAGTGGTGGTGGTGGTGGTGGTGGTGGTGGCGGCGGCGGCGGCGGCGGCGGCGGCGGCGGCGGCGGCGGCGGCAGCAGCAGTGCATGCCTTTAATTACAGCACCAGGAAGGCAGAGGCAGACAGATCTCAGTGATTTCGAGGCCAGCCTGGTCTACAGAAAGAGTTCCAGGTCAGCCAGGGTTGCCTTGAAAACAAACAAACAGAAAAATAAATAAATAAATAAATAAAATAAACTTCATTTTCTTAATCCATTTTTCAGTTGACAGGCATCTAGGTTGTTCCCAGGTTCTGGCTATTACGAATAGTGCTGTTATGAACATAGTTGAGCATGTATCTTTGTGGTATGATTGAGCATTCCTTGGGTATATGCCCAAGAGTGGTATGGCTGGGTCTTGAGGTAGATCGATTCCCAATTTTCTGAGAAACTGCCAGACCGATTTATTTATTTTGGGTTTTTTTTTTTGTTGTTGTTGTTGTTGTTGTTTTTTTTTTGGTTTTTCAGGATAAAGTTTCTCTGTAGCTTTGTGTCTTTCCTGGAACTCACTTTGGAGATCAGGCTGGCCTCTAACTCACAGAGATCCACCTGCCTCTGTCTCCTAAATGCTGGGATTAAAGGCATGCACCACTACTGCCTGGCTGTCTTTTAATTTCTAATGTTTTTATTTTCCGTGAGCGACTGTGTTCTCTGAATGTGTGCTACCCACCACATGTGTGCCTGGTGCCCACAGAGGCCAAGAGGACATCCAGTCCCCTGTAACTAGAGTTACAGATGGTTTCGAGTCACAGCTACCTCTCCAGTCCACTGTTTTACTTTTTAAAAGATTAATCTGCTTCTGTTGCCAAAGAGATGGCTCAGCAGTTAAGAGTACTGACTACCCTTCCAAAGGTCCTGGGTTCAATTCCCAGCACCCACATGGCAGCTCACAACTGTCTGTAACACCCTCACACAGATATGCATGCAGGCAAAATACCAATGCACACAAAAAAATTAAAAATAAATAAATAATATAAAAACACT
This sequence comes from Peromyscus leucopus, assembly GCF_004664715.2. Lineage (NCBI taxonomy): Eukaryota > Metazoa > Chordata > Mammalia > Rodentia > Cricetidae > Peromyscus > Peromyscus leucopus. The sequence continues at coordinate 32,385,260 of NC_051084.1, read as the reverse complement.
AATAATATATTAATAATAATATCAAAGATTAATCCATTTTACTTTATTTATATTAATGTTTTGCATGCATGTATGTATATGCACCATGTGTGCCTGGTGCCCATGGTGGTCAGAATGGCCATCAGATCCTGTGGAACTGGAGTTGTGGATGGTTGTGAGCCACCATGTTAGTGCTGGGAACTGAATCCTGGTCCCCTGCAAGAGTGGCCAGAGCTCGTTGGTTTTTTTTTTCCATTCAATGATTATATTTATGATATTCATTAATTACATTAATTGTATTGATTTATTACATTCATGATATTATGTCCTGATACTACTGTCCATTTGTGGAGTTTTTCCATCACACAAAACAGAGGTTCTGTACTTAGGAAATCATTGCTCTATATTCCTTTCTTCTCTGTCTTGAGATAACGTCTAATCTTTCTGCCTCTGTGAATTTGTATATTCTATATATTTCATGGTGACCAGGGCTCTTCACCACTGAGCAATAACACTGAGCCATCTCTCTAGCTTGTTTCTGTTGTTTTGTTGGGACAAGGTCTTACGTAGCCCAAGCTGGCTTTGAACTCACTATACAACCCAAGATGATCTTTTGTTTTGTTTTGTTTTTGTTTTTTTGGTTTTTTTGAGACAGGGTTTCTCTATGTAGCCATGGGTGTCTTGGAACTCACTGTCGACCAGGCTGGTATCAAACTCAAGAGATTTGCCCAGGATAATCTTCAACTCCTAAACAATGGAATGGCAGGTCACCACCAGCACACCTGCTTTTCCCAAATACCACTTACACTTCTATCAGTCGGTCCTCTCCTCTAGGGCTATAATCAGAGGGTATCTCCATTCCACTTCAAGCATCTCTGGGGCTGGGTGTGGTGGTGCAGCGCCTTAATCCCAGTAGCCTAAAGGAAGACACAGGCAAAGCTCTGTGAGTTCCAGGCCGAGGAGAGAAAGAAAAGAAGGAAACCAAAAAATGCTGTCACAAATCTACAATTGCAGCAATTGGGAAATTGGGGCAGGATAGAAGAACCCCAAATTTCAGGCCAGCCTGAGCTACACTGCAAGCCACAGACTAGCTAGTCAGGGCTACCCTGTGAAATTCAGTCTCAAAATAAAACTAAAAAGTAACAACAACAGTAAGACCCAAAACATAAAGAAAGGAACATTCGAAGTTGGGAAGGAAAAAGGGTGAGCGTGTTGTTGGAGGGAACAGAGAAACTGGAAAGGAGGAATGGGGGTATGTGTGTGAACTGGATACAAACACATTTCATACATGTAGGAATATTACATTTAACAAAATACAGCAGGGGACCAGCGAGAGGGCTGGGTGAGTAAAGGTACCTGCTGCCAAGCCTGACTACCTGACTAGATCTCCAGGTTCCACACGGTGGAAGGAGAGAACAGTGTCTGCAAGGGCCCTCTGACCAATACACGAAAATGCACACATGCACACCCATGAACACATGTACAAGCTAAATAAAATCCAATGAAAAACAACAAAAAAATTAATTGGGTAATGCCATGGCAATGTTTTTACCTTAGACATCAGCATTAAATATACATAATTAAATATATACCATTTTAAACTAGGTGGCAATAGCAAACACCTTTAATCCCAGCATTCAGGAGGCAGAGGCAGTATAGAGCAATTTCCAGGACAGCCAGAGGTATACAGAGAAAGCCTGTCTGGAAAAAAAAAAATCTATATTTGTATACACACACACACACACACACACACACACACACACACACACACACAATTTTATTACTGCTGGCCTGTATAATAACAGCTATTGTTGAATGCAGTCATCTCCCACCTTCTAAGATAGAAACCTGTGTCCCATGTGCATCAAGGTGGTACAATAGGACATCCCCAGGCTCTTCGTGTCATCTTTGCACAGAATACTAGGGATGTAGCTCAGGGGAGTAAGTGCTTGCTTAGCACACACTGCCCTGGGTCCATCCCCTGTACTACATCAAACCAACCATGGTGTTCAAGGTCTGTAATCCCAACACTCCGGAAACGAATAGGAAGACCAGGGGTTCAAGGCTCTGATGTGTAGCAAATTGAAGGTCAGACTGGCCTATATGAGACTCTATCTAAAAAAAATTAAATAAAATAAAACATAAATCACCCTGTAGGCACTGCTGACCTGTCATCCCAGCACTCCAGAGTCCAGAGATATGAGCATAAGAAGTTCATGGTCGCCTTTGGATAGAGAGGGAGCTTGAAGGCCAGCCTGGACCACATAGACCTTCTCATGGAGAGAGGAAGGGAGTCCCCAAGAAAACACTTGCCACCATACCCATTTAAATATACATTATTTTTAGAAGTCCTGGGGGCCAGGGGTGATGATACACATCTTTAGTACCAACCCTTGGGAGGCAGAGGCGCTTGGATCTCTGCAAGTTCAAGGCCAACCTAGTCTACTGTTACCGGCTTAGTTGGTGAACCTAGGAGACTGCAGTGTGAAATGAGGTGGACTGAAAACTCTCATGCAGCAGTCATCTTTACTCAGGGCATCAGATCATTTGTATTTTGAGGGTTTTCTGCGAGCTAGACAAGGTCATAGGAATGTAGGCCATATACAGTCACAGGGCAAGGTCACATGGGTTTGGGGTGTATACAATCAGGACAACTCCTGTTTAGAAACATCATTCGGAGTAAGATGGGTAAAATAATAGGTGATCTAAAGGAAAAGGCACTCCTGTTTACGACACCAGGGAGGGGCATGAAAGCACATTCCAGGGACAACCCATGTTTTGAAGGAAAGGAGGTTACAAGACTATTGTCTTGTTTACTTATTTTCTCAAAAGCTCTCGGAAATCTCTTCACACAGCCTCATTCATAGACAGTTTGCTGACATCACTCTCTTTTTCATTTTTATTTATTTATTTTGTTTTTTTGAGACAGGTTTTTGTTTTGTCTTGTTTTTTGTTTTTTGAGACAGGGTTTCTCTGTGTAGCTTTGGGACCTTTCCTGGAACTCATTCTTGTATCCCAGGCTGGCCTTGAATTTACAGAAACCCTGCCTGCCTCTGAGTGCTGGGGTTAAAGGCGTATGCCACCACTGCCCAGCCAAGCTTTCATTTTTAAAATGCAGTATGTCCAGGGCTGTTTTTGTGTTGTTATTGTTTTGGTTTTTGAGATGGAGTTTCTTTGTGTACTCCTATCCTGGAAATCTTGGAGACTAGGCTGGCCTCCAACTCAAGAGGTCCATCCACCAGCCTCTGCCAACTGAAAAAAATGTATGAAAAACTTCTGCTATAACTGTTCAACATCAAAACTTTAATCCCCTCAAAAATCTTGTAAATGATGTGTTTAATCTATATAATTACTGGGGTGGGTATACGTAAAATTACTTGACCATGTTAGTATAGAATTTTATGCTAGAATTTTCCAAATATTCCATTGTTGAGGACCCAGGCTATTATTAAACCAAATCTTAGGCCCAGAGGAACTAGGTCTCCATTGTGCCAAGCCATTACCCTGTGAGTTGATAGTGGAAAATAATGTAATTATGAACATGCCATAGAACTGACTTGAGTATAATTATACCACTGACTATTATCCAAGAAACAGAATCAAATCTCACATGAGGACCCTGATCAATTAATGTACAGTTATGAAGCTCAATGATTTTTCTTCTCATTCAGCATCTGGACCAAAGAACAGGGATATATTTATAATTTACATAAAAAATAGTAATATGCTGGGCAGTGGTAGTGCATGTCTTTAATCTCAGCACTCAGGAGGCAGAGGCAGGTGGATCTCTGTGAGTTCCAGGCCAGCCTGGTCTACAGAGGGAGTTCCAGGATAGCCAGGGCTACACAGAGAAACCCTGTCTCAAAAAAAAAAAAAAAAAGAAAAGAAAAGAAAAGAAAAAAGAAAAAAACAAAACAAAACAGGAACTGGATAGACATGCTCAGTCAGAAGCACTCATCATATTTATAGAGGTAATCAAGGGGGAAAAAAAGATTCTTCTCTTTTGTTGCAAATGGCCTTAACTCTGCCCCATGAGGGCAGGCTTGAATTCTGATGTTTTCTCCTTCAGCTGGACAGTTATTACCTCTCTGGTGATGTCTACTATCTCCACACCTTTGGTTAGATGTCCTTCTTGACTGGCAGGGGCCAGAGGAGCCAGAGAAGAATCCAGAGATGAGTAGCACAGTAGATCCATCTGCAAGAGCAGACACACTTCCCTTCCCAATCTCCCTTAGCCACCCAGGCTGTCTCAAATTGTTTATACCACACAGTCTTGCTTAAAGGCAGTTCAGAGTGTTCTGTAAAGAAACGTTTTTGAGTATAAAAGAGAAAGAGAGAGAGAGAGAGAGAGAGAGAGAGAGTAATATAATACAACAAGGATCAAATTCATATAATTGTTGACACTGGGTCTTCCCCTGATTTACTAATTTGGGCTGGAGAGATGGCTCAGTGGTTAAGAGCACTGACTGCTCTTCCAGAGGGACCCTGGTTCAATTCCTAGGACCCCCATGGCAGCATTCCAGTTCCAGGGAGACTCAACACTTTCACACAGACAATACATGCACGCAAAACACCAATGTACACAAAATAAAAATACATTTAAAAAGTAGAAAGAGTTCATTTTTCATTTTTAAGGCAAGGAGCAAAACACCAGCGCACACAATATAGAAATCAATCAATAAATAAAAATAGAGTTCACAATCAATAAATAAAAAAGAGTTCATCTTTTATTTTTAAGGTAAGGACCCAACCCAAACGCAGAAGGACAAACATGGTATGTACTCACTCACAACTGGATACTAGATATAAAGCAAAGAACAATCAGACTGCAACCCACAGAACCAGGGAGGCTATATAGCAGGGGGGACCCTAGGATGACTGTGGCTTATAATAAGTTTTGGTTTTACTCAATTACTGGGCAAGCCTCAGTGAAACATTTCACTATTAGGATAAGAAAGTGTACTGTATCAAGCTGATAATAGAAAAATAAATAAATAATAAATAAATATGGAAAAAAAGGGTAAGGACACTTTAAAGGAGTGCTCTAAAACCATGTCCTGGGGCTAGAGAGATGGCTCAGAGGTTAAGAACAGAGTTCAATTCCCAGCACCCACATGGTGGCTCACAACCATCTGTAATGAGATCTGGTGCCCTCTTCTGGCCTGCAGGGATACATGCAGGCAGAACACTGTATACATAATAAATAAATAAATCTTTAAAAAATAAAAATAAAAAAATAAAACCACAGTCCCATCCAGTCCCACTTACTGTTCACTAGATTCTTTCCTGGAGGCCCTCAGTGCAAGTGTTTCCTTCCATTTTACCACTTCTACATCCACAGCCCTTCTGCAAGGTTTGTTTCCGGTCAAATTAGGTCAGTTTCCGTTCTCGGTGCCTCCCTCCTCTTCATGTGCTAGTTTATGTACGAGTCAGTTAATGCTGGGTCTCAATCTTCCTGCAGGTTACCTACCCATTTGGGGTGAGGATGTGCAAACTGGGGTTCCAAAGCTATCCATGATTACCCCAAGACTCTGATTCTTTCTTAGTCCCCCCCAATAAACTGTCATCAAACAAACAGCACAGTCAGTTTCAATATGTAATGGGTGAGAAGTATCTCAACAAAAGCCGACTAATTACAGCAAGTTCCGACTGTAGAGTTTGTACAACCAAGGATGGGTACAATCTTTTTTTCTTTTTTTGTGGAGTATGAGAAATTTGTGTATAAAACATATACTCTTTGTCCTTTCAAAGGGCAATCTATAAAAGCATTAAAATCACCAGGCGGTGGTGGCACACGCCTTTAATTCCAGCACTTGGGAGGCAGAGGCAGGCGGAGATCTGTGAGTTGAGTTTGAGGCCAGCCTGGTCTACAGAGTGAGTTTCAGGACAGCCAGGGCTACCCAGAGAAACCCTGTCTGGAAAAACAAACAAAACAAAACAAAAAAAGAGGGGGCTGAAGAGATGGCTCAGGGGTGAAGAGCACTGACTGCTCTTCCAGAGGACCGGGGTTCAATTCCCAGAACCCACATAGCAATTCACTCCTGTCTGTATCTCCAGTTTCAGGGGACTCCAACATCTATAGGATTTTTACATCTTTAAAAGATTAATCCTGGGGCTAGAGAGATGGCTCAGCAGTTAAGAGCACTGCTTGTTCTTCCAGAGGTCCTGAGTTCAATTCCCAGCACCTACATGGTGGCTCAAACTACCTGTAATGAGATCTGTTAACCCTCTTCTGGTCTGCAGATAGAGCACTGTATACATAATAAATAAATAAATCTAAAAAAAATAATAAATAAAAGATTAATCCTTGGCCATCTTAATTAGCATTCTCAAAACCAAGTTTTGATAATATTAACTTTTAAATTTGTTCCTCTTCTACTTGTTTTTAGAAATCTTTAAGTCTCGGGGCTGGAGAGGTGGCTCAGCAGGTAAGAACACAGGCTGCTCTTCCAGAGGACTGACTGCCTATGACTCCACTCTCAGCTAATCTGACCCGCTCACACAGACATATATACAATGTGCACGAAGTAAAAATAAATAAGTTCTTAAAAAAAATCTCTAAGCCTCTCTATGAAGTCAGCACAAGGCTCAGAGGGACCTCGTATAATTTTTATATGACTAGAAACTTAGCGTTTTCATAGGCTCTCCCAAATCCTCCACCTCACCCGTGGAGAAGTGCCCTCACCTTCCTTAAGCATTTCCAATCGACCCAAAATTGAACAGGGATCTTTTCCCCTTGATTAGATGCATTTTCAGTATCCTCTGGACTCTGTCTCAAACCTAAAGTTCTAAAGTTTCTTCTGGAAACTAGGGCTTACAATCAGAAACAACCTGCAAATGACCGCCAGCCATTGTGGCTGTAAGGCTTGTACTCCTCCTTTCTTTAAAAGTTATGTGCAAACTGGGCACCAAGCCAAGCCTTTCCCGGGTTCTGCTCCAGTATGCTCGCTCCCGTTCTTCTGGGAGGTTCCCCACTCTCTTTATCTCATAACCAACCTCGGGTCTCTGATTCCCAGCCATGCTTGTTACCTTTCTAGTTGGCAGTGTGAACCCGGGTGAGTGGAGCGTAAAGATGAAGCAGACCAGGACTGAAGTCTCCTGCAATAGCCATCTTTACTCAGGGCATCAGATGATCTACATTTTGAGGTTATTTTGGGGGTTAGGCAAGGTCATAGGAGCTTAGGCTGTATACAGTGAGGAGGGCAAGGTCACAGAGTTAATGCTGTCACAAAGACCACTCCTGCTTGGAAACAACATTCTGAATAATAATGGGTAAGAAGATAAGGTAATCTAAAGTACACCTACTCCAATGATTACACCTGGGCGAGTCACCTGCAGAAGACAACAGTTTGGTTCCCAGAACCCACACAGAAGCTCACCACCATCTGTAACTCCACTTCAGGGGATTCTCTTCTGACCTTTACAGGCACCGTACATGCCAGTAAAACATTCATAAGCATAAATAAAAAAAAAACAAAAGTCCAAACACATATGTCCTGCCATAGGGAGGGACTGGTCATGCCACAGTCCAAAGCAGACCATATTTATTTTAAAGATTTTTTTCTATTTTTATTTATATGTAGCAGTGTGAATGTATAGGCATGTGGGTGATTGCATGCTGTGCACAGAGGCCAGAAGAGGCATTGATATTGGATCCCCGCAGATTTTTGCTGTCTACCTTATTTGAGACGGGGTTGTAGCAGAACCTTAAAGGGTCTTATTAATAAAAAACAAACCCAGGGCCAGGTATTGGGGTGAATGCTGCTTCCAGATCAGAGAAGCAGAACAAGGCACAGCTACCTCACCTTGCCAGTTCCTCAGCTGATCCTGTTTCCTCAGACTGGAAACCTCTGAGTCCTCATCCAGAATGGGTCTCAGCTGAACTGTAGCTCAAAAGTCTAAAAGCTTAACCAGCCAAATGCTTCTAGTTCCTGGTCCTCACACCTTATATACCTTTCTGCCATCACTCCCTGGGATTAAAGGCTCACTTCTTGGGATTAAAGGTGTGTGTCACCAGGCCTGGCTGTTTCCAATGTGGCCTTGAACTCACAGAGATCCAGAGGGATTTCTGCCTCTGGAATGCTAGGATTAAAGGCATGTGCTACCACTGCCTATCCTCTGTGTTTAATATTGTGGCTGTTCTCTTTTCTGATCTTCCAGCATTCACCCCAATACCTGGCCCTGGGTTTGTTTTTTATTAATAAGACCCTTTAAGATTCCTGCTACATCTGGCGCCCAATGTTCCTGGTACGAATTTATGAAAAAGCTGCTTGCCTGTGGCCCTGTGGGCCCCAGCCGGTTGTGGTGGTGCACACCAGTAGGAAGCAGAGGCAGGAGGATCCTGAGTTTTTTTTTTTTTTTTTTAAAGATTACTTATTTATTATGTATACAGAAGAGGGTGCCAGATCTCATTACAGATGGTTGTGAGCCACCATGTGGGTGCTGAGAATTGAACTCAGGACCTCTGGAAGAGCAGTCAGTGCTCTTAACCTCTGAGCCATCTCTCCAGCCCCAGGATCCTGAGTTTGAGGCTGGCCTAGGAGGCTTGCTAAGGAGAAGCTTCAGCCAGGGCCAGCCACAAACTGTGTCGGTGGGACCATGGAGGCAGCCTCTGCAGCTCCGAGCTACAAGCTGCTTCTCATCAAGTTGGTGACTGCAGTGATGCTGCTACCTGGGACGAAGGGTTTACTGCTGGTTCAGAGAATTGCCAGGGCCATCGTGTCACAAGAAAGCATCGGCAAAGGTCAGTTTGGAAAAGTTTGGCAAGACAAATGGTGGGAAGAAATTGCTGTGAAGATTTTCTCTTCTAGGGAAGAACATTCATGGTTCCGAGAGAGAGACATTTATCAGACTGTGATTGCTCCAAACCACAGGGGAGGCGAGAAAAAAAAATTCTGCAGAGAACCATGACCACGCTTAACAGTGACTTTGAAATCTTCAAAAGGATGATGGGACCCCACAAAGATGATTCCACATGGACTATGGTAAAGCCATTAACACCACAGAAAGATCGACTTTGGACTACAAACTGCTCAGGACAATTTTGAGATTGGCTAGCTGAGATGATCCAGCCTGACAGACTACTTGAACAAGGACTTGAGACAAGCCCTGCACTTTCTCATTATGCAGCGACTGGACAAATGATACAGGACTTGACAATTAACCCAAAAATTTTCTTTTCAGGATCCCCTAAAGATGTCTTCACCCTCAGAAAGCAGGAAGTAATTTTAAGAAAAATGCCCACATTCCCAAGAGGTGGGATGGGAGGTTTTTGGTTGTTTAATGAGTTATGGATATTGTCATTGTTTATGAGACGGTTGGTTACAAGTTGTTAATTTTTTTTTTTTTTTTGGTTTTTCAAGACAGGGTTTCTCTGTGTAGCTTTGCCCCTTTCCTGGAACTCACTTTGTAGACCAGGCTGGCCTCGAACTCACAGAGATCCGCCTGCCTCTGCCTCCCGAGTGCTGGGATTAAAGGCGTGCGCCGCCACTGCCTGGCTCAAGTTGTTAATTGTTAATGGTCAGGAAAAAAGCTGAACAAGGAGATTAGATTCAGAGTTTTTGTTTGAAAAAAATAAAAAAGAGAGAAAAAGAAAAAAGAGAATATAGATATGAGGTAGATCACGAATCCACTCTGAGAAAAAAGAAAAAGATGATAGGATAAATAAGTAGATCACTGAATCTAGACTAAAAAGAAAAAGGGGAAGATATAAAAATGACAAAAGGTAGATTATTGAAACTTTTATGAAAAGAAAAAGAGAATATGAATATGATAAGATAAAACTCAATTTTTGAATCTACTTTTAAAAAGGAACTACTTGTTTTAAATAAGATAAGTAATGAAATTTTTTGTCTGAATTTGTCAAATGTTACTGGACTGGACATTGTTATATATTAATGGAGTTTTTATCTGAATCTGTCAAATGTTAATGGACTCGACATCGTTAATGTAATTCTTGACTGTATATATTGTATATACTTATTGGATAGTTTTTCTTGTATTAGTTATAAGCTTTTTTAAAAATTTTAGACAAAAAATGGGGAAATGTGGTGGTATTGTGTTCCCCAAAATATTGTGCACCCTAATGAACTTATCTGGGGTCAGAGAACAGACAGCCACTAGATACAGAGGCTAGAAAATGGTGGCACTCACACCTTTAATCCTAGCATTCCAGAGATCCTCTGGATCTCTGTGAGTTCAGGGCCACATTGGAAACAGCAAGGCCTGGTGACTCACACCTTTAATCCCAAGAAGTGAGCCTTTAATCCCAGGGAGTGATGGCAGAAAGCAGAAAGATTTATAAGGTGTGAGGACCAGAAACTAGAAGCATTTGGCTGGTTAAACATTCAGGCTTTGACCAGCACAGTTCAGCTGAGATTCATTCCGGATGAGGACTCAGAGGTTTCCAGTCTGAGGAAACAGGATCAGCTGAGAAATTGGTGAGATGAGGTAGCTGTGGCTTGTTCTGCTTCTCTGATCTTCCAGCATTCACCCCAATACCTGGCTCCAGTTTGTTTTTTATTAATAAGACATTTTAAGATTCCTGCTACACAGGGTCCCTTTATTGTTTGCTGCTGCAGATGCCAGCTGTCTGTCCCTCAAGCTTCAAGTGATTCTCCTGTTTTTTTTTTTTTTTTTTTTTTTTTTTTTTTTTTTTTTGGTGTTTCAAGACAGGGTTTCTCTGTGTAGCTTTGCGCCTCTCCTGGGACTCACTTGGTAGTCCAGGCTGGCCTCGAACTCACAGAGCTCCGCCTGGCTCTGCCTCCCGAGTGCTGGGATTAAAGGCATGCGCCACCACCGCCCGGCGATTCTCCTGTTTTTAAGAGTTGTTTATTTAATGTATAGGAATGCTCTATCTGCATGTACAACTTTATGTCAGAAGAGGGCATCAGATCCCATTATTATAGATGGTTGTGAGCCACCATGTGGGTGCTGGGAATTGAACTCAGGACCTCTGGAAGAGCAGCCAGTGCTCTTAACCACTGAGCCATCTCTCCAGCACCCCCTTGACCTCCCATCTTGAAGAGTGAGCATTGGGATTGCAGAAGGCTGCTGCCTACTGCACCCAGCAGTTCAGGTACTAAGGATTTGAACTCAGGCCCTCACACTTGGCTCAGCAAAGGCCTTGCCCATTGAGCCATTTTCCCAGTTTCCTTAAAATAAAAAATAATAAATAATAAATAATTTTTTTTTTACATATACAGTGTTCTGCCTGCATGTACACCTGCAGGCCAGAAGAGGGCGCCAGATCTCATTACAGATGGTGTGAGCCATCATGTGTTTGCTGAGCAATTTCTCCAGTTGCCCAAGTCTCTTTAAAAAAAATTTTTTTTTATTTAACTTAGGGTTGCCCGTGTTAGACTCAAACTTGTTATATACTTGAGAATGATCTTGAATTTCTGACCCTCCTCTTTCCACTTCCCAAGGGTTGATTTTACAGGTCTATGCCAGCAGACGTAGATACTTTTTCTTTTTATTTGCTTGTCTGTTTTGAGACAGGCTTTCTCTAAGCAGTGCAGGCCATCTTGTACTCACTCTGTAGACCAGGCTGGCTTTGAACTCGCAGAAATCCGCCTGCCTCTGCCTCCCGAGTGCTGGGATTAAAGGCGTGCGCCACCGCCGCCGCCGCCGCCACCACCACCACGCACCTGGTTTAGTCTTAAGTCTGTAGACTTTGTAGTCTCCCTACCCACTCATAAAACAGTTCTCTTCCTTTTTCACCTCTCCAAACTGCAGGCACACTCCTTGGATATTGTAAACAGCTGGAAGATTATACTTCCATATTTGTTGTCACTTGCCCTGTATGAACAACTTCGTAGGACGCTTACCTTGCATTTCTCCATCCTTCTGGTACCCACGGCTTTGTGCATCCTGAGCAGCTCCCTACCGCTCAGACACAATGCCAGCCCTCTCTTCCTCACTTCTGTGTCTCCGCCATATAACAGAAGACTTGAAGACAAGTAGGGTTCACAGCATGCTTATTAAAATCAGACCCCAATATGCAGCATGGAGCCCCACACCTACAGTCCCAGCTCCCTGGAGGTAGAGGCAAGAAACTCAGGCATAGCCGGGCGGTGGAGCCACAGCCTTTAATCCCAGCACTTGGGAGGCAGAATCAGGCAGATCTCTGTGAGTTCGAGGCCAGCCTGGTCTACAGAGTGAGTTCCAGGAAAGGTGCAAAGCTACACAGAGAAACCCTGTCTCGAAAAACCAAAAAAAAAAAATAAATAAAAAAAATAAAAAAGAAAGAAAGAAAGAAAGAAAAGAAAAAAGAAAAAAAGAAAGAAAGAAAGAAAGAAAGAAAGAAAGAAAGAAAGAAAGAAAAAAGAAAAGTAAAAAAAGAAACTCAAGCCGAGTGGTGGTGGCGCACACCTTTAATCCCAGCACTCGGGAGGCAGAGGCAGGCGGATCTCTGTGAGTTCGAGGCCAGCCTGGGCTACCAAGTGAGTTCCAGGAAAGGCGCAAAGCTACACAGAGAAACCCTGTCTCGAAAAACCAAAAAAAAAAAAAAAAAAAAAAAAAAAGAAACTCAGGCATTCAGGTCCTCCTCAGATACATAGTGGGTTCAAGACCTGCCTCAACTAATGAAACTGTATTTCAAAAAAATCAAACTAAAGTCAGCCTTTAATCTCAGCATTCAGGATGTCGAGGCAGTAGTATGTCTGGTCTGCTTAGCAAGTTCTAGGGCAGCAGGGGTACATAGTAGGATCCGGACTCAAAATAAACAAACAAACAAACCCCACAAAAACTAATTAGGGGTTGAAGACATGACTCAGAAGCCTGTAATGCTCTTGAAGAAAACGCGAGTTAGTTTTCTAGAACCCAAGTGAGGTAGTTCGCAATCACCCGTAATGCCAGCTCCAGAGGATCCAGTGCCCCCTTTTGGCCTCTGAAAGCATTCACAAATAGGTTGCATGCACTTGCACAGACCCAGACACCTGTGTATACGTAAAAATAAAATTTGAATTTTTTTTTACTTTTTTTTTTTAAGATTTTTATTTACTTATTTTATGTATATGAGTGCTTTATCTGTATGTGCACCTTTATGGCGGGAGAGGGCGCCAGATCTCACTATAGATGGTTGTGAGCCACCATGTGGTTGCTGGGAATCAAACTCAGGACCTCTGGAAGAGCAGCCAGTGCTCTTAACCATTGAGCCATCTCTCCAGCCCCTCGTTTATATATATTTAATCAAAATGAATATAAATAAATAATTGTCTTACCTTACTTAAGACATAGGACATTTAATATCTTTTCTATTTCATAGTATTTTAGAATGCAAATGGAGTCAAGGGTAGTGTTCAACAGGCTCTTTTGGAACCTGTGAGATGGGTCAGTGGGTAAGGTACTCCCTGCTGAGCCGGATGACCTCGGTTCAATCTCTCAGACCCACATGTTAGAAAGGAGAAAACTGGGCTGGAGAGATGGCTCAGAGGTTAAGAGCACTGGCTGTTCTTCAAGAGGTCATGAGTTCAATTCCCAGCAACCACATGGTGGCTCACAACCATCCATAATGAGATCTGGTGCCCTCTTCTGACATGCAGGTATATATGCAGACAGAACACTGTATACATAATAAATAAATAAATATTTAAAAAAAAAAAAAAAAAAAAAAAAAAAAAAAAGAAAGAAAGGAGAAAACTGGATTCTAGTTGTCTTCTGACCTGGGGTGTCCTGGCACATGCAGACCCCAACACACACACACACACACTCACACACACACACACACACACACTCACACACACACACACGTAATTTAAAAAAGAAATCTTGCCGGGCATCTTTAATTCCAGCACTCAGGAGGCAGAGGCAGGCGGATCTCTGTGAGTTTGAGGCCAGCCTGGTCTATAGATTGAGATCCAGGAAAGGCACCAAAACTACACAGAGAAACCCTGTCTGGAAAAACCAAAAAAAAAAAAAAAAAAGAAAAAAAAAAAAAAGAAATCTTTCTAGGGCTGAATTACAGCACAGTAGTTTTTATTAGCTCTTGATTCAATTCTTTTTATTGTTGTTATCATCACCAAAATGCAGATTTAATTTTTATTTTATGTGCATGATTACTGGGCCTGCATGCATGTATATGCCTACCCTAGGAGTTCAGAAGAGGGTGTTGACCCCCTGGAATTGAAGTTCTGCATGGTCGTGAGCCATCATGTGGGTACTAGGAACATCTGGGTCTTCTTCAAGAAGAAGTGCTCTTACTCACTGAGCCATCTCCCAAGCCCCTCATGTTTTTGTTTTTGTTTTTTGAAAACATTTCTTCTTTTTAATTTTTTGTTTGCTTTTTTCAAGACAGGGTTTCTCTGTGTAGTTTTGGTGCCTGTCTTAGAACTCACTCTGTAGACCAGGCTGGCCTCAAGATCTGCCAGCCTGTGCTCCCGAGTGCTGATACTAAAGGCATGTACCATCACCACCAGGTAAAAAAAAAACAAAAACAAAAACAAAAACAAACCCAGCCTTAGAATTTATTTCATCTTATAGCTTGCTGTTCCAGGGAAGTCAGGGAGGCAACTCCTGAGGCAGGAGCTGATACCGAGGCTATGGAAGGATACTGCTTACTGGCTTGCTCGGCCTGCTTCCTTAGAGAATCCAGGACCGTCTGCTCAGGGATGGCACCACTCTAATACGCTGGGCCCTCCCACATCAATCATTCTTTTTTTTTTTTCCCCAGAGCTGAGGACCGAACCCAGGGCCTTGCGCTTGCTAGGCAATTGCTCAACCACTGAGCTAAATCCCCAGTCCCTTGTTAGTTTGTTTTCTTTTTTCCACATCAATCATTAATTAAGAAAATACTTCACAGGCTGGTAGGCCAATTGGGTTTACAGATTGAGTCAACTGAGGTCCCCTCTTAGATGACTCTACCTCGTATCAGGTTGACAACAAACTGGCCAGCACAAAACCAAAGAAAGGGGTGGTTATGTGCCTCAGACCTTTCATTCCAGCACTCGGGAGGCCTAGGCAGGTGGAGGTCTGTGAGTCTGAGGCCAACCCTGGTCTACACCTCAAAGGAGACACCATCTCAAACAAACAAACAAAACCAAAAACCTACAGACGGCCTTTAAAGTTAGTCATTGTCACGTTTATGGTCTATTTATTGAAATATTACCTTTATTCAAGGATGTTTTTGCCATCCGGGCCTAAGTTCTTTGGTATTTTTTGTGTGTTTCCAAACTCCTGTGAATTAACAAACAGCTGCTTGCCTTTCTTCCTTTATTTATTTAGATAAGTATTCATAAATATTTTACTAATTTTTTTCTTTTTGTTTTTTTGAGACAGGGTTTCTCTGTGTAACAGTCCTGCCTGTCCTAGTACTCTGTAGACCAGGCTGACATTGAACTCACAGAGATCCACCTGCCTCTGCCTCCCAAGTGCTGGGACTAAAGGCGTGTGTCACCACTGCCAGGGGAACATTTTTAAATAAAATAAAAATAAACATTTGTCTTGCCTGCAGGATATGCTGGGGTAAAGGTGGTGCAGAGACTAAATGAGGCTGGCCCAGCTTGAGGCCCACACCATGAGAGGGAGCTCACTCCTGAGAGCCGGGACACGAAGGACAGATGGCTCAGAGCGCTAGGAAAGAACAACAACAAAGTCAATGATTCCTAAAGATAGTCTGCGAAACTCCTAGATCAGTGCCTACCCTGACTGTCGACAGAGAGACTTCACCCAACAATTAAAAAAACAGACGCAGAGACCCACAGCCAAACAGTAGGCAGACCTGGAGGAATCCAGCAGAAGATGGGGAGGAAGGATTGTAGGAACCAGTTGGGTCAAGGACACCCCAAGAAAACCCACATAACCACCTAACCTGGGCTCCTAGGTTCTCGACTGAACCTACAGCCAAGAGCCTGTGTGGCGCTGCCTAGACCTTCAGCATGTATGTTATGGATGTGTAGCTTGGTCTTCAGGTGTGAGGCTCCTAACAGTGGGAGCAGGGGGTCTCTGACTCTGTTGCCCGCCTTGGGGATCCTTTCTTCTTGCCAGATTGCCTCATCCAGCTTAAGAGGTGAGAAGGTGCCTGGTCTCACTCAGCTTGACCATGACTGGCTGGTGTCCATGAGTAGACTACTCTTTTCTGGGGAGAAGCAGAGAGGATGGAGTGGATGTGGGGAAGAGGGATTGGAAGGAAAGGAGGAGGGGGACACTTTGGTCTGGATGTAAAATACGAACAAATAAATTAAGAAAATATGCCTATACCTCCTAATCAGATGGTGGGTGGTCACATGATTTTTGTAAAGTTTTTTTCCTTATTGCATTCTTTCTGTAAAACTGCTCATGATTTTACTTCCTTTTCTTCTTCTTCTTCTTATTTATTTATTATGTATACAGCATGTATGGCTGCAGGCCAGAAGAGGGCACCAGTCTCATTACAGGTGGTTGTGAGCCACCATGTGGTTGCTGGGAATTGAACTCAGGACCTCTGGAAGAGCAGCCAGTGCTCTTAACCTCTGAGCCATCTCTCCAGCCCCCATGATTTTACTTTTCTTTTCTTTTTTTTTTTGTTTTTTTTTTCAAGACAGGGTTTCTCTGTGTAGCTTTGCGCCTTTCCTGGAACTCACTTGGTAGCCCAGACTGGCCTCGAACTCACAGAGATCCGCCTGGCTCTGCCTCCCGAGTGCTGGGATTAAAGGCGTGCGCCACCACCGCCCGGCTGATTTTACTTCTTAAAAGAGACCCAAGAGGGCTGGAGAGATGGCTCAGTGGTTAAGAGCACCGACTGTTCTTCCAGATGGTCCTGAGTTCAATTCCCAGCAACCACAGGTTGGCTCACAACCATCTGTAATGAGATCTGGTGCCCTCTTCTGGCCTGCAAGGATACATGCAGGCAGAATTCGTGGCTGCTCTTTTTAAGCCTACTTAGGAGGCAGTCATTGGCCAGCCCTTGAGTGTATCCCAATGAAAGTCAAGCTTGCTTCAAATTCGGCTCAAATTGTGGTAGTGGTCTTATTCTCGCCATTGGGATGATGAACAGACACAAGCCTGCTCTCTGATTTCCTTTTTGTTTGTTTGAGACAGCGTCTCTTCCATGCACAGGGGTGCATGCCACCATGTCCAGTGACTTTGGTGCTGAGGACCATACTCGGACTTGCTGCATGCTAGATAACTTAGCTACGCCTGCAAGCCCTTAATCTTATACTTCCAACAGGGTTTTACCCTGTAGCCCAGGCTAGCCTTGAAGGAACCTTGTAGAGCAGGCTGGCTCCACACTCTTGACACTTTTCCTGCCTCAGCCTCTCCAAGGCTGTCATCACAAGCAGGAGCCACCACGCTAAGGGACCTTGGCACGATGGGGTACGGGCACTTCCTACTAAACCTGAAGACCCGAGTTCAGTCCCCGGGAGCCACATGGTAGAAGAAGAAAAGCAACTGATTCCAGAAGTTGTGTTATGACCCCCACATGCATGCTCCCCCAACCACACCATCAAGGAACATGTAATTCTTAAAAATTACATTAGCTGTTATGTCAAGAATGGACAGCAGAGGGCGAGGGAAAGCTGGGAGACACTGGGATTGTGCTTTATCTAGTTTATGGACAGAATGCAAAGTTCCTGATTCTGGAGGAGTGAAGGCTGAATGAATGCTATACTTTGGAAAGATCAGTGGTTTAAATGTGGATAAGCTAAATGCCAGTTAGAAATTCTGATGGGTCAAAGTGTTAATAGATCCCCAGTCTCTCTCTCTCTCTCTCTCTCTCTCTCTCTCTCTCTCTCTCTCTCTCTCTCTCTCTCTCTTACACAGACACAGACACAGACACAGACACAGACACACACAGAGACACAGACACAGACACACACACACACACACACACACACACACACACACACACACACACACAAGAGAGACACAGAGAGCACCCTGGGAGTGGTGGTGAAATCCTGTGCATGGGGATTGAGGCAGAAGTATCTCAGATCAAGACCAGCCTGGGCTACATTTAGTATTTAGTACTAGTTCATGGAATGAATGTGAGGGGTGATCTGGCTACAACATGTCACCCCACTGATCACCAAGTTGGTCTGGTTGGCTATGTGTGTCCCTTCCAAAGCTGTGTATTTGGTCAAAGAGGATGACCTTCCCCAAATAGAGGACAGGTCTTCCATAGAGTATAGGAATGGTACTACCACCCTGTTAGAACCTCCAAACAAGACAAGACTACATTGCAGGGGCTCTAGGAAGGCAGGGATAGAGGAAGGAAGGGAGAAAAGACGGGGAAATCAAAGGGAAAGGTAGATAGTTTGCCAATACAGTGGGTTAAAGGAGAAGAAACCAGCATGTTCCTAAGAATTCATTGTTTGTGTGTGGGATAGTGTGAGATATGAGTGGTGGAAGATAGGAGAGGAGTGAGCTGTTTGTGTTGATGCCTGGGGCACTATATATATATATATATATGAATATATATATATATATATATATATATATATATATATATATATATTCATTCTGCAGTGGTATGAGCTGGGTGGAAGCTTACTGGGAAGTTGTAGTTGAATGAGGCGCTCTGCCAAGGCAGAACTGATTTGGTAGGAGATAGGAGTAAGTTCAGAGATTCTGGGAAAGAATGGGGAACCAGTAATTAGGTTCTAGAAAGGGTACATTTCAGGGAGGACAGAGGTAGTCCCAGGGGCTGTGAAAAGCCAATGATTGCTATGGGATGTCTTTCTGTATGCTATGCATATGTGTTGCTGTGGTTGGTTAATAAATAAATAAAGCTGTTTTGGCCCATGGCAAGTCACCTTATAGGCAGGCAGGAAATCCAAGACAGAGAAGAAAAGGAGAGGCAGAGGACAGAGATGCCAGCTGCTGCCAGAAAAAGCAAGATGTGAAAGAACCGGTAAAGCCACTGAACACATGGCAAAACATAGATTAATAGAAATGGGTCAAGTTATAAGAACTAGCTAGCAAGAAGCCTGCCATAGGCCGTGCAATTAGTAATTAATATTAAGCCTCTGAATGATTATTTTATAAGCGGCTGAGGGACCGCTGGCTGAGGTACCTTCCAACTATAAATGATCAATACAGGCCAGCAGCTTTCTGAGGTAGTTATGGTTTTTTGTTTTTGTTGGAGATTTCATGTAGGCCAACTTAGTTTCTGATTCCACATAGCTGAGGATGGCCTCAAACTTCCGATCCTGGGACCGAAGAGATGGCTCAGAGGTTAAGAGCCCTGGCTGCTCTTCCAGAGGTCCTGAGTTCAATTCCCAGTAACCAAATGGTGGCTCACAACCATCTGTAATGAGATCTGGTGCCCTCTTCTGGCATGCAGGAATACATGCATGCAGAACACTGTATGCATAATAAATAAATCTTAAAAAACAACAACAACAAAACAAAACTCCCCATCCTCCTGCTTCCACTTCTGGAGTGGTGGGATTACAGGCGTGCATCATTAGACCCTGCTGTGGATATTGCTCTATATAAATAAAACACTGATGGCCAGTGACCAGGCAGGAAGTAGGTTGCCAGGCAGGAAGTAGGTGGGACAAGGAGAGAGGAGAATTCTGGGAAGCAGAAGGCTGAGGAGGAGACACTGCAGCTACCGCCATGACCAGCAACATGCAAAGACGCCGGTAAGCCACCAGCCATGTGGCAAGGTATAGATTTATAAAAATGAGTTAATTTAAGATAAAAGAACAGTTAGCAAGAAGCCTGCCACGGCCATACAGTTTATAAGTGATATAAGCGTCTGAATGATTATTTTATACGTGGATTGTGGGACTGCGGGGCTTGGGGAACCTGGAGAGAAGCCCTCCAACAACAAATGGCGCCCAACGGCTCGAGTTTCTACCTTAAACCTGAGAATATTTAATAACCAATTCTAAACAGAGCCAAAACCAGGTTCCTGCTTCTTGTCTCATACGGGCAGCTAGATGCGGCAAAACGCAGGTTTGAACACTGGCGGGTTCCTGGCGTTTGCGTTTGACCTGCAGTATGGCGGAAATGAGGTGTCTGCCAGCGGCACATTAAGTTGTGTGGTAGATTTAGTCTTTACTAGTATTTAAAAAAAAAAAAAAAAGAGGTTTCTGGGCTACACGCTGCTTTGATAAAAGCTTAGACCCACTATTTCTGAGACTTGATGACTCCCAGAGCTGGCAGAAAACATACCACCGCCATGTTGGGAAGCTGAAGTGGGCGGAGCCAGCAGCAACAGCACTGTTTCAGTCTTAGAATGGTGCAGTTTAAAGCAATAGGCTCAAGGTAATATAAAACATAAGTCACGTAAAGATGGCTACCACACAGAGAATCTGGATTATGTTGTCTTTGATATTCGTAACTGAAGAAAAACATTTGATTGCAAAAGCTGTTGAGTTATGCCAAAATGTATATTTTAAAGGTACCTTGACTTCAAAATTTGGATTTAAGGATATGTTGCTTTGGAAAAGAGGTTCTGCTTTTTTTTCCACAGAAAGCCAGAGGCTGTGGATTTGTTCCAGATTAAGATACATCAGGTTTCACCAGCCAAGACCCCCTGAAAGGTCTCCGATGACACCATGGCCCAGATGATCCAACATCCAGAGCGGTTTCAAGGCAACTGGTTCACACAATACAGCCTCACTGACTACCCCATAGGCCTAAAATTTTCTTTGCGTCCCCATAAGATACAGCGCCCCCCTCCAGCAGGAAGTAGTAAGAGATGCTACGCCCAAATTCCCAAATATACCAAGCTGGCTTTAGAGGTGGAATTGGCTCACTCTCCCTCTAAACCCAGACATATTGCTTTAAAAAAAAAATGGTTAAGAGATTCTTGTGTCCCAAATCAGAAGAGCCCTCTGGTGTGGGACAGAGAAAAACCAATATTTTTATTTAAAACAGGTTGATTATAAATGTGATCTCTTTCTAAAAAAGAAAAGGGGATATGATATAGATATATAGGATATGGAGATGATAAGATAAAAGGGTAGATTAATAAACCTACTTTTAAAGAACAACTTGTTTAAAATGTTTTACATTGGTATAGATTTTAGTTTATGTTTAAAATGTTTTACATTGGTATAAATTTTAGTTTATTGATACAAACTTGAAGTTAATTTTGTTATACTGTATATATATATTTCTATTCTTGTTTGAGGTATTATGTTTATGTAACTCATTTAAAATTGTAATGGATAATTAAAAAATAGATTAATATTTAGTCATCTATGATAATCATATCTGTAGCCATGTTAGTTAAGTCTTCTAGGTATACATAGATATATTTCAGATAGATAGGTAATCTTCAAACACATCATAGACCTAGAGAATATAGCATTTAAATAACTTAAAATTCTGTTGACGTGAGACACAATTGCTCCTGGCTGCACCAATTGATCCCGAGAGACTGTTGGGCTTCTAAGACATTTCCATTTGGAAGTTTGTCTTTTTGGCACAAAATGACCTACTGGGCAAAGAACTGCCCTTGCCTTGATGGCTGACAGTACAAATATAATGCTGTCCTTTCTGGACAAGCGTGACACAAGGAAAGCGACCACTGTACTCTGCCAAGACAGGGTAAGATGGTCTCTCAGAATTCCTGCTTCTAAAAATGGTCTGTCAGATACTCTAGGCCTGTAGCCAATTTAAATGCACCAACAATGCTGAGAAACATTAGGTGACTGTCCAGGCTGCCAGCTGTCTTGGTCTACTTTTGCAAGATTCCCAAAAGTTGCTTGCATCCATCTACCATTTCTCAGGTACCATTATGTTCCTTCTCAGGTCTTTGATGTGGTTGAAAACTAGATAGTTGTAATTTCCTCAGTTATGATAAAAAATAAGTTAGATATAAAACCTTAAACTCACAAATATAAGATAGATAGGACATCTTCTTTAATATTGTAACTATAATTCTTGCTCGGTAATTGTTATATGTAATTTTACCATGTTAAAGTTAAAACTTTCCTTTTTTTTTTTTTTTTTTTTTTTTTGGTTTTTCGAGACAGGGTTTCTCTGCGTAGCTTTGCGCCTTTCCTGGAGCTAACTTGGTAGCCCAGGCTGGCCTCGAACTCACAGAGATCCACCTGGCTCTGCCTCCCAAGTGCTAGGATTAAAGGCGTGCGCCACCACCGCCCGGCTAAAACTTTCCTTTTTAAAAAAAGAAAAAAGGGGAAGTGCTGTGGATATTGCTCTATATAAATAAAACACTGATGGCCAGTGACCAGGCAGGAAGTAGGTTGCCAGGCAGGAAGTAGGTGGGACAAGGAGAGAGGAGAATTCTGGGAAGCGGAAGGCTGAGGGGGGAGACACTGCAGCCACCGCCAGGCCAAGCAGCATGTAAAGACGCCGGTAAGCCACCAGCTACGTGGCAAGGTATAGATTTATAAAAATGGGTTAATTTAAGATAAAAGAACAGTTAGCAAGAAGCCTGCCATGGCCATACAGTTTATAAGTGATATAAGCGTCTGAGTGACTATTTTATACGTGGATTGTGGGACTGCGGGGCTTGGGGATCCTGGAGAGAAGCCCCCCAGCAACAAGACCCAGCTTTCAATTTGATTTTATTATTATTATTTTTGGTTTTTCGAGACAGGGTTTCTCTGTGTAGCTTTGTGCCTGTCCTGAAACGCTGTAGCCCAGGCTGGCCTCGAACTCACAGAGATCCACCTGCCTCTGCCTCCTGAGTGCTGGGATTAAAGGTGTGTGCCAGCATGCCCAGCTTGGCCACCTTATTTTTTTTATTTTTTTTTTAAAGATTTATTTATTATGTATACAGAAGTGGGCACCAGATCTCATTACAGATATCTGAGAGCCACCATGTGGTTGCTGGGAATTGAACTCAGGACCTCTGGAAGAATACCCAGGGCTCTTAACCTCTGAGCCATCTCTCCAGCCCCATGGGCACCTTATTTTTAAACATTTATTTTAGATGTATTTATTTTGTATATGTCTTGCCTGGATTTATGTGTACCATGTGCGTGCCTGATACCCCGGGAGTCAGAAGATTTCCTGGAGCTGGAGTTATGCGTGATTTGCGAGCCACTATGTGATTGCTGGGAACCGAACCCATCCAGGTACTCTGCCAGAACAAGTGTGCTCTTAACCGCTGAGCCAGCTTCCCAGTCCTCAACATTTACTCTGTGTGTGTGTGTGTGTGTGCGCGCGCGCGTGCGCGCGCGCGCGCGCAGGCATGTGGGTGCTGTCATGGTACATGTGTGGCGGTCAGACAACAACTTGTGGGAATCAATTGTCTCCTTCAACTAAGCGGGTCTCGGAGATACAACTCAGGTAGTCCAGCCTAGTGGCAAGTGCCTCTGCCCTTTGAGCCATCTTGCCGGCCTAGGTTTTTATTCTGAGATGGACTCTCTCTCTCTCTGCAAACCCTGGATAGTGTAGAACTCAATTGGATGCCTAGGCTGGCCTTGATCTGGAGGTGATCCTCCTGCTTCAGAATCCTGAAGAGTGCTGGAATTGCAGGCATGGGCCGGGGGTGGGGTCTCACTATTGCAGCTCCAGCGGACACTGAGCTCCGATTCTCCTGCATCAGGGGAGGGCTGAGACGGCAGGCCCGGCTAAAAGAGGTGGTGAGCGTTGCAGGACCAGCTTTCCGAGCACCTCCAACTGGGACACCAGGACCCTGAGCGCCCAAGACCCCCTTTGGGTGACGCCCACTTCCGCCCTCACCCGCGGACGCCCCGCCCCCATGGCCGGGACCCAGCGGCTCGTGCGTCATCATCCCGCGCCGCGGCGCCGCGGTCACCCTCTGGCCCCGCCCACCCGGCGGCCCGGCTGCTGTCAGAGCCGGCTCAGGCCATGGCGTTGCCCAGTGGTTTGTAAGTTGGCAGCGGTGGCTCGGGACGTGGCGCAGGTCCCGATGGCGGCGGCGGCGGGGGCGGCCCTGCCGGCGGCCGACCCTGCTGCACCCGCGGTGCCGCAGGCGGCGGGGAGCGGAGGCCAGACCTCGCGCCGAGACTTCTACTGGCTGCGTTCCTTCTTGGCCGGGGGTAGGTGTCTGCCGCCGGGCCCCGGGGGATGGGCGGAGAAGCCGGGCGGCCGGCGGCTCAGGGCCAGCGGCTGCCGTGACAGCCCCGGGACTTGGGCTGCAGCGTCCAGCCGGGCGTTTATCTCAGCAGGCCGCTGCCGTCCGGTCTAATCCCTCGACCTGGAAGGAACGAACCCAGCACCTGTTCCCTGTGGTTGAAAAGACAAGGATCCCTTCGGTGGGACAATGATGGGCACTCCTTTCTGTTACAGATAACCCGAGTGTCAGTGTAGGCTTGGATTTTGCTGTTTGATTAAAAGGAAAAACCAAATATTGGAGATGGAGGCCAGCTTGCACTCGCGACTTCTTCCTCTGTGTGTGTGTGATAGAGAGGAGGGGGGAGGTTGAGAATATAAGACTATTTAATGTAGCCCCACCCCACCTCACCCCACCCCACCCCAGCCTCCTTAATGTAGTTGAAGCTGGCTTTGAACTCCTGATTCTCCTGCCTCTACCTCTCAAGTGCTGGAATTACAGGCATGTGCCACCACTGTCCATCTCTGGAGGCCAGCTTTTAAAAAATAGACTAGCATATGAGCTGGACGGGGTGGCACCCGTGCCTTGAATCTGATGAGCACTGGGGATGCAGAGGCAGGCAGATCTTGAGTTTGAGGTCATCTGGTCTTCACAGCAAGTTCCAGGCGAGCTAGGAATGCATAGTGATACTGTGTCTCAGAAACAAAACTAAAATGACTAGGGGTATTGTGCAAAACTGCCTACGACCAAAACTCATTCCAGGAATCGGGGTAAACAAGCTGCAACTGCTCGAAAAGAAGCACTGTGGCTGTGGTTGGTTGCAAGACGAGAGGGTTTACAGGTCTTGGATTTCCTCTCCCTTTCTGTGTGCAGATGTTTTGATCTCTTACCTCCCCCTCCCCACAATGACTGATTGTTTGAGTTGTCATCACTTAATCATTTATGACTGGCAATTAAAAAAAAACCCACATCATGAGGACTTGTGGAAAGATTGTATCCATAACTTGCAGTGTTATTGAGAATGTAATTATTTTCTTCTGCAGATTGAAAAGACATCTCTTAGTTCCAGCACTTAGGAGGCAGAGGCAGGTGGATCTATGTGAGTTCGAGGCCAGCCTGGTCTACAAAGTGAGTTCCAGGACAGCCAGGGCTATACTGAGAAAACCTGTCTGAAAAGCCAAACAAGCCTTGCAGTGGTGGTGAACTCCTTTAACACCAGCTCTTGGGGGGTAGAAGCAGGCAGAAGTGTGTGAGTTCAACAGAGCCAGTTCCAGGATGGGCTCCAAAGCTACACAGGGAAACGCTCTCTCGAAACCCTGCCCCCCAAACCAAACCAAACAAAAACAACAACAACGAAAGACATCTCTTTATTAATACTGGAACACCTGAGCCTGTGTGTGTGTGTGTGTGTGTGTGTGTGTGTGTGTGTGTGTGTGTGTGTGTGTGTGTGAGAGAGAGAGAGAGAGAGAGAGAGAGAGAGAGAGAGAGAGAGAGAGAGAGAACAAAAGAATGATCTGTTGGCATGGTGGCACACTCCTTTAATCCCAGTATTTTGGGAGTCAGAGGCAGGTGGTTATCTGTAGCAGGATAATAAAAACAAACCTGGAGCCAGGTATTGGAGTGAACACTAAAAGATCAGAGAAGTAGAACAGGCCACATTTATCCTTACCTGGCCAACTTGTCAGCTGACCCTGTTTCCTGTGTGTGTTTGTGTGTGTGTGTACATTCACCACTCTCATGTGGTACTTTGAGGACAGCTTGTGCCAGTTTTCTCCTGGTATGTCGCCCTGGGAATCAAACTCAGGTCATTAGGCTTGTTGGCCAACATTTTAACCCATTAAGCTATCTCATCAGATCCTGCCTTTAAAAATCACATTTGGGGGCCAGAGAGTTGGCTCAGCAGTTACGAGCACTTATTGCTCTTTCAGAGCAGCCAGATTTGATTGCCAGCACCTATATGACACCCATGAATGTCTGTTAACTCCAGTCCCAGGGGATCTGATGCCCTCTTCTGATCTCACTGGGTACCAGGCATGCATGGGGTGCACAAACACACGTTTAGGGAAAGCACTCACGTACAAAATAATATTTAAAACATTACATTGGCTTGCTTGTTTGTTTGTTTATTCTTGGCATGTTTTGTGGGTATGGGCGTGCCAAGCAAGAGTGTGGTGGTCAGAACAGCTGTGGGGGTCAGTCCTCTTCTCCCACCATGTGCATCTTGAGGACTGAACTCCGATCTTCAGACTCGAGACTACATGCATGCTGAGCCATCTTGCCAGCCCATGGAGATAGTTTCTTATGTAGCCCTGGTTAGCTTTGACCTCACTTTGTAGGTAAGGATGATCTCAAGCACCTGAATTTCCTCCTTTACTAAGTTCTGGAATTATAGGCATGAGCCTGCAAATCTGTTTGATTTTGTTTGTTTGTTTGTTTGGCTTTTCAAGACACGGTTTCTCTGTGTAGCCCTGGATGTGTAGACCAACCTGGCCTTGAATTTTGAGATTCACCTGTCTCTGCCTCCCTAGTGCTGGGATTAAAAGCGTGGGCCACCAGCGCCTGGCCATATTTTTGTTTCTTGAGGCAGGATCTTAAGCTAGCTCAGGCTGTCATGGAACTCACTACGTAACTGCAGCTGGCTTCAGACTTGTGGAACTCCTTCTGCCTGTGCCTTCCCAGTATCCTGCCTCCCTTGCCTTGAGTGCTGAGGCTGCAGGTATGAGCCGCCAGACCTGGTTCACGTAGGATTTTCTCATAGATGACATGTGGGGAGGAGGAGTCAAGGGTGACTTGCTGTGGCTTGAGAAGGATGTAACTGTCTGACTGGAGGCTATCATTAGAGCATTTTTGTGGTGTTTGATGGTGTATTTATTTCTTTTCTGTTGCTGTGATAAAACATGCATGGCCAAAGCAGCTTAGAGAAGAAAGACCCTCTTTGGGGTTTACAGTTCCAGAGAAACAGCAGTCCATGGTGGTGGACTGGATTCAGCATCTGGCTGGAGCAGCAGCTGAGAACTCACATCTTAATCCGCTGGGAATGGTTTGAATCTTTTGAAACCCCAGAGCCCTCAGTGGCACAGCTCCCCCAACAAGGCCACACTTCCTGGTCCTCCCCGAACATCCACTAACTGTGGACCAGCTATTTAAATGCCTGAGATCTAGGTGAGACATCTCGTCGAAACCGCCATAGACGGGGAGAGACGAGGAGTGGACAT
The DNA here is from genome assembly GCF_004664715.2 of Peromyscus leucopus. Classification (NCBI taxonomy): domain Eukaryota; kingdom Metazoa; phylum Chordata; class Mammalia; order Rodentia; family Cricetidae; genus Peromyscus; species Peromyscus leucopus. Next base: position 32,358,143 of record NC_051084.1, on the reverse strand, counting down.
TGCCCTTGCTGTGGGCTTGGGGACATTCAACAGCAGCTAGGACTGTCATATAGTGCTGGCGATGGTGGAGAACGGCAGAGCCACTCAGAAGGGCTGCGGGAGCAGGTATCTATAAAGCTGCATATTTGTGTGCAGGAACTCGGAGCAATCCCAAGTATGGACCAAGTGGAGACTGTGTTTCAGTTCATAACTGCTCTGTTGACTTTAGCTCCAAAGCAGAAGTAGTCCAACTGTCTGTCCATGCTCGGATGTGTAAGTAAATATGATACAATAGTGAGATACTATGTGGTACTGAAAATAAACAGACTGTTGCCGTACTTGCCGATATGGATCATCTCACCGAACTGAATCGAGGCTTCAGTTGTACACACTGTGTCATTCTTGTCTGTACAAAGGGTTTTGTTGGTTTTGATTTTTGAGATGGGGTTTCTCTGTGTAGCTGTGGGTGTCCTGGAACTCTGTAGACTGGGCTGTCCTAGAATTCACTGTGTAGCCCAGGCTGGCCTCGAACTCACAGAGATCCGCCTGCCTCTGCCTCCCGAGTGCTGGGATTAAAGGCGTCCGCCGCCGCCGCTGCCGGCCCCCCCCCCCCCCCCCCCCCCCCCCCCCCCCCCCCGCCACCGCCCAGCTTTATTTTTATTTTATTTGCTTATATGTATGTCTTCACACCAATGCAGGTGGTACCAGTGGATGCCAGAGGAGGCCATCCTGGTGCTGGAATTACAGATGGTTGTGAGCCACTGTGGAGGAACCAGCAATCAAACTCAGGTCCTCTGGAAGAGTCACCAGCTCTTGACTGCTGAGTCATCTCTCAAACTCCTAAAATTCCTTTTCTTTCTTTTTCCTGAGACAGAGTTTCTTTGTGTAACAACTCTGGCTGTCCTGGAACTCACTCTGTAGACCAGGCTGGCCTGGCACTCACAGATATCCACCTGCCTCTGCCTCCTGAGTGCTGGGATTTAAAGTGGGTTCTACCACCACCTTTATTTTTTTCTTAAGACAGGGTCTCTCGGGGGCTGGAGAGATGGCTCAGAAGTTAAGAGCACTGCTTGCTCTTCCAAAGGTCCTGAGTTCAATTCCCAGCAACCACATGGTGGCTCACAGCCATCTGTAATGAGATCTGGTGCCCTCTTCTGGCCTGCAGGGATACATGCAAACAGAACACTGTATACATAATAAATAAATAAATGTTTAAAAAAAAAAAAAGACAGGGTCTCTCATAGCTGGGCGGCGTGGTGCACGCCTTTAATCCCAACATTTGGGAGGCAGAGGCAGGTGGATCTCTGTGAGTCTGAGGCCAGCATGGGCTACAGAATGAGTTCCAGGAAAGGCGCAAAGCTACACAGAGAAACCCTGTCTCGAAACAAAACAAAACAAAACAGACAGGGTCTCTCTATGTAGCCCTGTAGCCCTGGGTGTCCTGGAACTCACTATATAGACCAGGCTGACCTCAAACTTACACATCTGAGCATGGACAGACAGTTGGACTACTTCTGCTTTGGAGCTAAAGTCAACATAGCAATTATGAACTGAAACATAATCTTTTTTTTTTTGTTTTTGTTTTTGTTTTTGTTTTTTTTTAAGAGCTGAGGAGCTGGGGATCGAACCCAGGGCCTTGCACTTGCTAGGCAAGTGCTCTACCACTGAGCTAAATCCCCAACCCCCTGAAACATAGTCTACACTTGGTCCATACTTAGGACCTCTGCCTCCCATGTGCTGGGATTAAAGGCATGGGCTCTTCCCTGCTTCATTTTTTTTAAATTTTTTTTTTTGAGATATGATCTTGCTCTGTAGTTCAAATTGGCATGGAAGTGTGAATCTGCAGCAAAGGGAACTCACAGCAATCCTCCTGCCTTAACTTCCCAAAGGCTGGTGTGTGCCGCCGTGTCCTCCTCCATTTGATCATTTTTGAACCATCCTTATTGGTGGGCTGAAAACTCCAGGATCTAAGTGAACTTCCTGTGAGCATGTCTCTGCTTCCATGCATACCTGTGTACCAGTGCAACAATATGGGCACCAAACGTATACTGCTGCATTGTAGATGAATGATTCATCTCACGGGCAAGGGTGGTTTCGATGTTTAGTGAAAAACATATTTCTACAAGAAGAGAGTTTTAAATAGAACTTCCCAGTTGGGTAACTTGCTCATCAGACGTTGGGTATTGCATTGCTGTATACTCTTAAAACTTGTTTTTAAGTTACCTGCATAACACTATTACTAAGCAGTTCTACCCATGGAGACCAAACTGAACCATAGTTGGGGTACTGACCGGCCCCTGTGATGATTTCCCTTTAGGAAGCGATGGTATCCAGTTTCTTTCTGACCTTTCCGTTTTCTCTTAGGTATTGCTGGGTGCTGTGCCAAAACCACAGTTGCGCCTTTGGATCGAGTGAAGGTTTTATTACAAGCTCACAACCACCATTACAAACATTTAGGTGAGTCACAGGTGCTGCCCGAGTGTGGGTTTCTACTGCTGGGAGGAAACACCACGACCACAAGCAAGTCGGGGAGGAAAGGGTGGATTTGACTTACTCTTCTACATCACAGTCCGTCACTGAAGGAAGTCAGGAACTCAAGCAGGCTAGGAATCTGGAGACAGTATTTCACTGTGTAGCTCTGGCTGTCCTGGAACTCACTCTGTAGACCAGGCTGGCCTCAGAGATCCACCTGCCTCTGCCTCCCTGGTGTTGAGATGAAAGGCGTGTGTCACCGCCTCCTGGCTGACTTTTTAAAGTTTGTTTTTGGTGCTGATTATTGAACCTGGTGCCTCACACGTGCTAAGCCTGAGCTCTGCCAGTCAGCTCTGCCACTGTACCTAGTACCCAGAGATACCTGCTGTTCCTGTCCTTTCCTTTTCCTTGTTATTTCCCCGTGGAAACAAACTTGTGTGTAAGCCAGCCTGAGGAACCATGTCCTATCGTTGCAGATAGATCTTGTGATCCTCAGTACAACCCTGAAGCCCGAGTATATTGATTACTGTCGTTCATCTTGTTGGGGGCCTCTGGCTCATTCAGTGCAGTTTACTATGATTGGGAACGCAAGTTTTTAAGACATAGCTGTTCTTGTGGTGGCAAGGTTTTTTTTTTTGTTGTTGTTGTTTATCTATCTATCTATCTATCTATCTATCTATCTATCTATCTATCTATCTATCTAATCTTTTTGATATTTTGAGACAGGGTTTCTTTCTGTAGTACTTATTGTCCTGGAACTCTCTCTGTAGACCAGGCTGGCCTTGAACTCACAGAGATCCACCTGCCTCTGCCTCCTTACTGGTGGCGTTAAAGGCCTGCACCCCACCCCCACTGCCCAGCTTTCTTTTTTTTTTTTTTTTTTGGTATAGGGTCTCTTTACATAGCCCTGGCTGTTCTGAAACTTACTATGTAGGTCAGGCTGGCCTTGAACTCACAGAGATCCACCTGCCTCTGCCTTTCCAGTACTGGGATTAGAGGTGTGCATCCCATGTCCATCTCAGTGGTAAACTTTATATTTTAAAGTAGTAAAGCTTACTGATATGATTTAGATACATGATTCAGTTTAACTATTATGTCGAAATCACTACTTGTGGGCTGGAGAGATGGCTCAGAGGCCGGAAGCTCTTGTTATTCTTGTAGAGGACCTGGGTTCAGGTCCCAGCACCCACACAGTGCTCCAGTTCCAGGGGTCCAACGCCCTCTTTTGAGCTTTTTGGGCTCCTGGCACTCATGTAATGCAGACACTCATGTAGGCCAAACAGTTGTATAGATAAAAGAAAATAAATAAGTTGTTTTTTTTAAAAAAAAGAGAGAAATTACAGTTTGTGGTGGGGCATAGTGGTGCACACTAATAATCCCAGCACTTGAAAGATGAGGTAAGGGTCTGGAGAGATGGCTCAGAGGTTAAGAGCCCTGGCTGTTCTCCCAGAGGTCCTGAGTTCAATTCCCAGCAACCACATGGTGGCTCACAACCATATATAATGAAATGAGATCTGGTGCCCTCTTTTGACCTGCAGGTGTACTGTATACATAATAATAAATCTTTTCTTTTGGTTTTTCGAGACGGGGTTTGTCTGTGTAGCTTTGGGCCTTTCCTGGAACTCGCTTTGGAGACCAGGCTAGCCTTGAACTCATAGAGATCCGCCTGCCTCTGCCTCCCGAGTGCTGGGACTAAAGGCGTGTGCCACCACCGCCCGGCTATAATAATAAATCTTTAAAAAAAAAAAAAAGGAGGATCAGGACTTCAAGTCAGGACTTCAAGGTAATTCTTGGCTGTGTAGTGTTTGTTTGAGGCCAGCCGGTGTTATAGGAGAACCTCTCTAAGAAAACAAAACATACATAATCTCTATCAGTCTCTATCAGTGTTTTCTATGAAAATTTGAATTTAGGTATGTTTATTGGAGGAGAGGGCATTGAGGCATACTGTTCTTTAGGTTGGCCTCAAACTTATATGCCTAGGTTGACCTTGAGTAAGCCGTCTTCCTCCGTGAGCCTCCTGGGGCACACGTCTCTAATCCTGTATTCAGGAGGCAGAGGTGGCCACATAGATCTCTGTAAATTGCAGGCCAGCTGGAGCTACATAGTTAGACCCTGTCACAAAACAACACACACACACACACACACACACACACACACACACACACACACACTCACACCCCAGAAAGAAAAAAGAACAAAAATGAAGGCCCGCAAGAGGGCTCAGTGGGTAAATTGCTTGCCATATAGGCCTAATGCCTTGAGTTGGATCCCCAGAACCCATATAAATATGGAAGGAGAGAACTGGCTCTTCAAGGTTGTCTCCTGACCTCACCCATGCACAGTGACATGAACACACCGTGGGCACACAGTCTCAAACACATACCCAGTGTAAATAAATACATGCTAACAGAAAAAGGAGAACCAAACAGAACCGGTTAAGAAGGACTATGCATGTGAACCACATGCCTGGCTCACAGTTAGAGTTTTCATGACTTTAACAGTGCTTTTCTTGTCAACTCCTTCCATAAATAGGGGTACTGTCTACACTGCGTGCTGTTCCCCAGAAGGAAGGCTACCTTGGCTTGTATAAAGGAAATGGCGCCATGATGATTCGAATCTTTCCCTACGGTGCGATCCAGTTCATGGCGTTTGAGCATTATAAAACGGTAGTCGGATTTTTCTCTTTCATCTCTTGGAATATTATGTTTAATACCAGATGTACATATGTACATACGTGTGTGTGTGTGTGTGTGTGTGTGTGTGTGTGTGTGTGTGTGTGTTTGTGTATGTGAACATGCTGTGGTGTCCACGTGGAAGTCAGAGAACATTGTGTGGAATTCCTTCCATCATATGGGTCCCATGGTTTGGGCTCAGGTTGTCAGGTTGATGGCACGTGCCTTTACTGCTGAGTCATTTGTAGGTCCTTCCAACTTGTGTTGTTTTGAAACAGTATCTTCATGTAAAGCCAGGCTGGGTTTGAACAGATGATCATCTGCCTCTGACTCCCACGTCCAGGGATTACGTGGTATACCGCCCTGCTCTGCAGTGGGATTCTTCCTGGTGCTGGGGATGATTCTGGGACCTTGTCCTTCCCGGTGGTGAAGTCTGGGTGCAGTGATGCAGGTTTTTATGTTTCTGTGGCAAGCACTTTCCCAACTGAGCATCTCCCCATTTCCTGTTTGTTTTGAGATGGGGTCTGCAATCTACTATGTTGGGCTGGCCTGGAACTTACTGTGTAGCCAACGCTGGCTTTGAACTCCTAGTATTCCCTTCTCCACCTCTCAGGTGCTGGAATTGTAAGCATGTGCCACCATGCCCAGCTCAAAAGTGACTTGAGGTGGTGGCGCACGCCTTTAATCCCAGCACTCGGGAGGCAGAGCCAGGCGGATCTCTGTGAGTTCAAGGCCAGCCTGGTCTACAGAGGGAGATCCAGGACAGGCTCCAAAGTTACACAGAGAAACCCTGTCTGGAAAAATAAAAGGGGAAAAAAATATCTTTCAAAAAGATAAATATAGGGTCAGTGCAGTGGTTTATGGGTAAGGGTAGCTTTTGCCTAACAAGCTAAATTCAGCCCCTGGATCCAGGTGGTAGATAGTTGACTCCTTTCTGTTGTCCCTAACTTCCATGAATGTGCACAGTCTCTCTCTCTCTCTCTCTCTCTCTCACACACACACACACACATATACACAAAAGAAAATGAATAAAAATTAGCCGGGTGGTGGTCCCAGCACTCAGGAGGCAGAGGCAGGCGGATCTCTGTGAGTTCGAGGCCAGCCTGGGTCACCAAGTGAGTTCCAGGAAAGGTGCAAAGCTACACAGAGAAACCCTGTCTCAAAAAACAAAACAAAACAAAACAAAAATAATAATAATAATAATAATAATAATAATAATAATAATAATAAAAATGTTTTCTAAAAAAGAGAAATAAATTCATAATATATTAATAGGATTTTTGTTTGTTTGTTTTTGGTTTTTCGAGACAGGGTTTCTCTATGTAGTTTTGGTGCCTGTCCTGGAACTCCCTCTGTAGACTAGGCTGGCCTCAAACTCATAGAGATCCACCTGCCTCTGCCTCCCGAGTGCTGGGATTAAAGGTGTGCGCTATAACTACCAGGCTTTTCCAGCCCATTTAATAGACATTTTGTTCTCCAGTTCGCTGAGAATACCAGTGTGGCTTTTCTTTTATAATTATATTCTCTTATGTTTATATGTTTTCAATGGCATGTAATTAAAAAATATATATAATCACACACATACACACGCATGCATACAGGTATTTTGCTGTTTCTGAGGATACAGCTCAGAGCCTTGAGCATCCTAGGCAATGTTTTACCAATGACTCAGATCTCCAGTTTGGGATCTTGTTACTAAGTAAGTGAAATCATGCTATGGAAGTCTGTTATTTAGAGTACTGCCTCGACAGCTTTTCCTACTATACTTATTAGGGTTCCTTTGTCCTTTCTAATTTGTTTCTCTGTGTGTCATTGGCTAGCCTGAAACTTTCTTTGTAGACTTAGGCTGGCCTTGAACTTAGAAATTTGCCTGCCTCTGCTGGATTAAAAGCGTGTATCACCACATCCAGCCTAACTTTGCCGTTTTGTTTTTGTTTTCTCTTGTTTGTTTGTTTGTTTGTTTGAGACAGGTTTTCTCTGTGTCACAGCCTGGCTGTTCTGGAACTCACTGTGTAGCCCAGGCTGGCCTCAACTCAGAGATCCGCCTGCTTCTGCCTCCTGAGTGCTGGGATTAAAGGCCTGCGCCAATATGTAAAGCCTCCAACTTTACTTTTTTTTTTTTTTTTTAAATAAAGGAAGAACATTTAATTGTGGCGGTGGCTCACAGTTTCAGTGATTCAGTCCATTATCATCATGGCAGGGAGCATGGCGGCTGGGAATATGGCGGCATGCAGGCAGACATGGTTTGGAGAGTTCTAAATCTTGATCTAAAGGAAACCTCAAAGCCTGCTTCTACAGTGACACACTTCCTCCAACAAGACCACACCTACTCCAATAAAGCCACACCTCCTAATAGTTCCACTCATTTTGGGAGCCATTTTCTTTCAGACCCTCACATTCTACTCCCTGGTCCCCAAAAGCTTGTAGCCATATGATAATATAACAATGCATTCAGTCCATCTTCAAAAGTCCCTGTAGTCTATAACAGTCTCAACAGTGTTTAAAAGTCCAAAGCCTCTTCTGAAATTCATGTAATCCCCTATAAAAATCAAAATAGGCGGGAGGGGGGAGAATAAGAGCATCTGTGGCTGATATGTAGAACTGAATTGTATTGTAAAATAAAATAAAATAAATCATAATAAAAAAAAACAGATCACATACTTCCAACATATAATGGCCCAGGATATACATTACCATTCCAAAACTCCAAACTCTGCATCTCCATGTCTGATATCAAAACGCTCTTCAGATCTCCAGCTCCTTTCAGTGTTGTTGACTGTAACACACATCTTTCTCTTGGACTGATTCCACTCCCTGTTAGCAGTCATGGCAGATCTTACATGACTCTGGCATCTCTAACGTCTTGAGGTCTCCAAAGCAATCCTGGCTTCTCCTTCCCAGCTTCACACAGTGGCTTCTCTGGGCTTCCTTCAGTGACGCCCCTGACACATGCCTGGCCTCAGTGACTTTTCTTAGTCACAGAGGCAGGTTCCATAATGCCTTTCTGTGTCCTTGACTCTAAAGTCAGAACCATGTGGCCAAGTTCTGCTGCTTGCCAGTGCTGGAACATGGCCTCCTTCTTCAATTACATCTTCACCAGCTTTCTCCAACTTTACATTTTTTAAAAAGGATTTATTTGGGGGGGGGCTGCAGATAGCTTAGTGGCTAAGAGCATTGGCTGTCCTTCAAAAGAACCCAGGTTTGAACCAGTTCCCAGTACCCACATGGTAGCTCAGAACCATCTGTGACTGCAGTTTTAGAGAATCTAGTGCCCCCTGCTGGCCTCTACTGGTCCTGCACATATGTGTCAAACATATAGAGGCAGACAAACACCTGTATCCATAAACTAAAATAAAACTAATTTTTTAAAGATTTATTTATTGCCGGGTGGTGGTGGCGCATGCCTTTAATCCCAGCACTCGGGAGGCAGAGGCAGGCAGATCTCTGTGAGTTCAAGGCCAGCCTGAGATATAGAGTGAGTTCAAGGACAGGCTCCAAAGCTACACAGAGAAACCCTGTCTCGGAAAAAAACAAAAAACAAAACAAAAACAAACAAAAAAAAAAAGATTTCTTTATTATGCATACAATATTCTGCCTGCATGTGCACCTGCTCACCAGAAGAGGGCACCAGATCTCATTACAGATGGTGTGAGCCACCATGTGGGTGCTGGGAATTGAACTCAGGACCTCTGGAAGAATAGCCAGTGCTCTTAACCTCTGAGCCATCTCTCCAGCCCATAAAACTAATTTTTTAAAAAGATTTATTTATTTATTATGTATATAGAAGAGGGTGCCAGATCTCATTACAGATGGTTGTGAGCCACCATGTGGTTACTGGGAATTGAACTCAGTCGGTGCTCTTAACCTCTCAGCCATCTCTTCAGCACCAAAACCAATTTTTAAAAAATGAAAAAAGATTCATTTTTATTTTATGTGTCTGAGTGTTTTGCCTTCATATATATGTGTATGTACTGTGAATGTCTGGTGTCTCTGGTAGGCAGAAGAGGGCGCTGGTTCCCCTGGAACTGCAGTTACAGACAGTTACGAGACACCATGTGGGTGCTGGGAACCGAATCCAAGTTGTCTGCAAGAGCAGCCAGTGCTCTCGACCTCTGGGCCATCTCTCTGGCTCTTACAACTTTAACACAGAAGATAGAATCTTATTTAATTCAGTGTTTTTGGTTTCTAGTTCATTACTACAAAGCTGGGAGTTTCTGGTCATGTGCACAGATTAATGGCTGGATCCATGGCAGGTAAGATGAATAGGTGCATTCATATCTGATAAGTAAGTGTTCTTTAGTGCTTAATTTGGGGGGCTAGAGAGATGGCCAAGCAGTTAAGAGTACTTGCTGCTCTTTTTAAAAAAATATATTTATTCAAAAATATTATATATATTTTTTTGAGATACAGTCTCACTATGTAGTCCTGGCTTGCCGGTATTTAAATATTCTTATTTATTTATTTACTTATTTATTTGTTCACTTAGTCATTTATTTGTGTGTGTGTGTGTGTGTGTGTGTGTATACATGTATATGTCACTTTTTTTTCATTTACGGTTCTGTTCTTTTCAGGCATGACAGCGGTTATCTGCACTTACCCTCTCGATGTGGTTAGGGTGCGCCTCGCCTTCCAGGTGAAAGGCGAGCACACCTATTCAGGGATCATTCATGCATTTAAGACGATTTATGCTAAGGTATTTCATCCCCATGTCTTCTCATAGCTAGGAAAATGTTAAAGGATATCCACTTTTCCCTTTATTTGGAATTAATGATACTAGATTAGGGGTGTGGCTTAGTGGAAGAGCACTTACCTGCACAGTCCTGGCTTGATCTCCAGTACCACAGGAGAAGGGGGGAGGGGCTTGTTAATGATCAGAGCAGCAGTAATCCTGACAAGTCTGTAGCTGTGTTTCAGGAGAGTCCTGGGCCGTTTCTGTTGTACCCTGTGCTTTTATTATGATGTTTATCATAATGAATGGGATATAATCTTCTGATTTTCTTCATTCAAAGGAAGGCGGTTTCCTTGGATTCTACAGAGGTCTGATGCCTACTATATTAGGAATGGCCCCGTATGCAGGTATGGTCAAATTGGGCCAGGCAGGCGGTGCACATCTCCAATCCCAGCACTCAGGGCCGCGGCAGAGGCAGGCGGATTGCTGGGAGTTGGAAGCCAGGCCAGCGTGGTCTTCAGAGTCAGCTCCCGGCCAGCCAGGGCTCCACAGAGAGGCTCCTCCTCAGGAGTAAAGCAGGTCAAGGCAAAGCTGCAGGAAACTGGCAGCTTCCTGCTTTGTGTTTCCGTCGTCAGTGTCGGTCAGGTGACAACGTGCCGTCGGAAAACGGTTTTACCAAACGATGAGGGTAGATTGGAGATTCACATGTGGTCATCCAGCCCTTGTGTGTAAAGCTTACTATTTAGGTACACTGAGTAGATACGCAATTTTATGTCTTTTTATTAATATCTGACTTAGTTAAAGCCTTATTAATGAACACTGAAGTGGTTAAGAATTCAGGTTTAGGGCTAGAGGGATGGTTCAGTGGTTAAGAGCAAATGGCTGCTCTTGCAGAAGACCAGGGTTTGGGTCCCAGCACCCACATGGTAGCTCACAACCATCTGTTGTTACTCCAGTTCGGATGTCTGACAGCCTCTCCTGACCTCTGCAGGCAGCAGGCATGCATGTGCTGCACACACGAACACGCATGTACACAAGTGTCTAAAACCAAGTAGAAAGATGGGTGGTGGCACTGGAGAGGGGTCAGAGCTTCAGGATCTGAAATCAGCTACATTTGAGGTTTGGGCAGAATGCGGATACCTGCAACCCCAGATGCCTGAGAAGTTAAGGCAGAAAACTGGGGGCTTGGGGCCAGCCCAGTCATGCACAAGAACCTCTTGCTCTCATTTCTGTCTTGTTTGATTTTTGTTTTTAGATGAGTTTTGTAGTCCGAGCTGGCCTCATTATGTAGCTGAGGACCTGTGTCAAGTGCTAGCATTGTAACTGAGTGCTATGCTTGCTCAAGCACTGTCTTTTTTTTTTTTCTGGAGCTGAGGACCGAACCCAGGGCCTTGCGCTTGCTAGGCAAGTGCTCTACCACTGAGCTAAGTCCCCAAACCCAACACTGTCTCTTTTAAACCTTACTTTATGTGTATGAGTGTTCTGCTTGTGCATGTGTATGTACATCACATGCGGGCCCATGGCCCTTGGAGGCCAGGAGAAGGTTACAGACAGCTGTAAGGCACATGTGGGTGCTGGGTCCTTTGCAAAAGCAGCAAGGGCTCTCAATGGCTGAGCCGCTTCTCCAGACCCTAAACCAATTCAGTTGTTTTTCAATAACAGCTTTATAGAGTTAATGACTAGAACACCATACCATTTGTTCATGGAAGTGTCCAGTTCATGTCAACTAGACATCATCCTTCACCCATAGTTAGGACGGACTCCCAAGTCTAAACAGCCATTAATTTTTACATCTCTACAGGTTTGTGTTTCATTTAAAGGAAATAATATTGTGATTGACTTCTCTGATTGTATGTTTTCAAAGTTTAATGTGTTGGAGACATACTGTATTTTCTTGTTGTTTTTGCTGTAGTATTGTTTTGTATGACTGCATATTGATACATAGTCTAGCCTTGAACTTGCTATGTAGCTAAGAATGACCTTGAAATCCTGATCCTCTTGCTTGGGACTCCCAGGTGCTGGGCTGACGGTGGGTGCCATTGAGCCTGGCTTCTATGTCTTTATAGTTAAAAATTTTTTATTACATCTATTTATTATATGAATGTGTATATAAAATTGTGCATTACAGGCTGGATGTAGTGGTGCATGCCTTTAATCTCAGTCCATGAGAGGCTAAGTCCAGCCTGATCTACATAGTGAGTTTCAGGCCAGCCAGGATTACATAGTGAGACTGTGTCTTAGAACCCCCCTGAATTATGAATTATGAGTTTATATTTCACTCAGTTTAAACCTTGGAACACTGCTTAATTCTACTCCTCTGTGATATGAAATTGTGTTCACTACTGCCCCATAAATGCTAGTGTGTGAAAACCAATGCTATCGTTTTTTGGTAAGTGGTAGGATCTTTGAATTAGTATTTATAGTTATTAATTAAATATCTTATATGAAGGCAATTATTCTAGACTAGGAAATGCATACTTTGTTCCTTCTACTAACTCGTTTTGATGTAAGGAAGCTCTTTTTCTCAGTTTGTGTTATGGTGAGTTCATGGTTTGCTTTTCAGGTGTTTCCTTTTTTACCTTCGGCACCTTGAAGAGCGTTGGGCTTTCCTACGCGCCCACCCTGCTTGGTCGCCCCTCATCTGACAATCCCAATGTCCTAGTTCTGAGGACTCATGTGAACTTACTGTGTGGTGGTGTTGCTGGAGCAATAGCCCAGACGATATCGTAAGTGTCTCAACTTAAGCAGTCCGTCAGGTCGTTTCTCTGTGTCTCGTCTAATGCCGTTAGTCATTTTATCCTCTCCCTGACAAAATGTTGCTTAATTTTGATAAGTATTAATTTAATACTTTTTCAGATATGCCTTTGTCATAAGTATATTTAGATAATTACATGCCAACAGTTGATTATATTCATCTAGATCCTCCCAGTTTCCTATGGATTCATTTGAACAAAAGCAAGAGAATCACTTGAATGTGATGATTCATTTGTTCTCATCAATTGGCCCACAAGAAGCTTCTGGAGTTTGAGCCATGTAGAGTGTGTGTGTGTGTGTGTGTGTGTGTGTGTGTGTGTAAGCCCTTTGCATTAAAATCTTGGAAACTTACTTTGTTCCGGATAGTATATGAATCATTGTAAGGTTCACTAAAGGAGAAAATAGAATTGCTGACTCAGCAAGCCCTTTTAGTTAGATTTTGTTTTTATTTTTAACTATGTATAAATGTGGGTTTGTGCATAAGTGTACAGTTCCAGAGCCCAGAAGATGGTGTCAGATCTGGAACTGGACTTACAGTGGTTGTGAGCCGCTGACGTGGGTGCTGGGAACTGAACTCAGGTTCTCTGAGCAGGGTTTCTCTGGCTGTCCTAGAACTCACTCTGCAGACCAGGCTGGTCTCGAACTCACAGAGATCCGCCTGCCTCTGCCTCCTGAGTGCTGGGATGAAAGGTGTGTGCCACCACCGCCTGGTGCCCAAGCTGTTTTTATTGAAACAGTACAGTGTTTAACTGGAGTTAAATCTGCTAGCATGTAGAGGGATCGTTATAATAAATGCATTTATATTCATAAATGTCAAAATTGGGAAGGCAGTTTCATGTAATTTCTCTAGACCAAGAGAGATCAAGTAGAGTGAGATAGAAGTGACTGGAAACTGGGGCTGGAGAGATGGCTTAGTGGTTAAGAGCACTGGCTGTTCTTCCAGAGGACCTGGGTTCAATCCCAACACCCACATGGCAGCTTGCAACTGCCTGTAACTCCAGTTCTAGGGCATCTGACACCCTCACACCAACTCACATAAAATAAAAAAAAAGTTAAATAAATTATTTGAGCCGGGCGGTGGTGGCGCACGCCTTTAATCCCAGCACTCAGGAGGCAGAGCCAGGCGGATCTCTGTGAGTTCGAGGCCAGCCTGGGCTACCAAGTGACCTCCAGGAAAGGCGCAAAACTACGCAGAGAAACCCTGTCTCGAAAAACCAAAAAAAAAAAAAAAGTGACTGGAAACTGAGCAATGGGGACATTTCAGGGAAAGAAAGTCAGAAAGCCTTTGAGATGACATGTCTGGAGCACCAGGAAGGCGCAGAAAGGGAGCGCTGTGACCAGACTCAGCAGGTGTCCTGGGTGGGAAAAGCAAAGCCAGAGTCAGCTGGAGAGGATGCTCAGGACTGAGAATTGCCCTGGGAAAGCTGATGGCGGATTCAGATGGAAGCTGGTGTTATGCTGTGGAGGACAAAGGACAGGGGTGTCTGCTTAGCTGTGGAAGTCTGTCTGTGGACCACTGTTCTGCTGTGGACTCAGACTGTCTCTATGTTCCAGATGTCTCTTTGGCTCTGTCACCCCCCACCCTTGCCTCACAGTTGACTCACATCAACTTGTCTTTTCTTTCTCTCCATTTCCCCTCCCACCTCCTACCCCCAAGACAGGGTCTCTTGTATTCAAAACTGGTCTCAAACTTGTTATGTAGCTGAGGGTGGCTTTGAACTTCAAGCCCTCCTGCCTCCATCTGCCCAGTGCTGGGTTGTCTTTCTTGTCAGACTTTCTTTGAACTACCAGCCCCCAAATAAAGACACGGAAACATTATTAATTATAAAATCTTGGTCTCAACTAGCTCTTATAACTCAAATTAACCTGCTTTTATTAATCTGTGTTCTGTCACGTGGCTCTTTACCTCTCCTCCATTCTGTATGTCCGTATCCCTCTGTGACTGGCTGGTGCCTCCTGCAGCTCCAGATTCTAACCCTGAGTTCCTCTCTCTGCCTGGAAGGTCTGCCTGTTACCTCCTGCCTAGCTATTGGCCGTTCACCTCTTCATTAAACCAATCCAAAGCTGCCTTTGGCGGGTGAGGCAAAACACAGACACCTTCATGCAGTGTGAACAAATATTCCAAAACAGGAATGTCCAGTGGATGTGGAAGTTTGGTTTCAGTGGTTGTTCAATAGGAAATGAGAGGTTATTTTTAAGTCTTTAATTCTTCCGTTTCTCTAGCTACCCATTTGATGTGACCCGCCGGAGAATGCAGTTGGGGACAGTCCTGCCAGAGTCTGAAAAGTGCCTGTAAGTGTTCTGACAGCTAACTTAGAAATGGTGTAATGTTTTCTTTTAAACATTTCTATCTTTTGGTTGTTGGTTTTCCGAGACAGGATTTCTCTGTGTAGCTTTGGCCATAGTGGAACTCGCTTTGTAGCCCAGACTGGCCTCCAACTCAGAGAGACCCGACTGCCTCTGCCTCCCTAGTGCTGGGATAAAAGAAGTGTTCCACCACCGCCCGGCTAATTTCTACTTTTTCAAGACAGGATCTCAAGTAGCCCTGATTGGCTTCCAACTTTGTATGCAACAGGCCTGACCTAGAACTTGGGATCTTTTGATTTAGCAAAAGCTAGCTTTGAACTGCTGCTCCTCCTGCTCCATCTCCCAAGTGCTAAGCTTATAGGCATGTACCCCCCGGACTCCTTTGTTTGTATGTATGTGTTCATGTATGTAAGTGTGTATTGCTTCCTTTGAGAAGACAGAGTCTCTCTCTGTAGCTCACGTTGGCTGAAACTCCTGTTTTAGCTTTTGAAGGGCCAGGATTACAGGTTTGAGCAACTGCAGTCAGCTAAGCCGCTTTGAAACATGCTACCATGGGCCTTGTGGTGGCGCACGCCTTTAATCCCATCACCCACGGGAGGCAGAGGCAGGCGGATCTCTGTGAGTTCAAGGCCAGCCTGGGCTACAGAGCGAGATCTAGGACAGCTAGGGCTGCACAGAGAAACCCTGTCTGGAAAAAACAAAAAACAAAAAAATGCTACTGCAGCCTGGGCCTGGTGGCATAGTCCTCTTTCCCCAGCATGTGGGAGGCAGGAGATTACAGTTCAAAGCCAGCCCAAGCTGTAGACCAAGGTTCTGTCTGAAGAAACCAACCAATCCACAATCACCAAAGCTCTCCTGGGTTCTGAGGTTGTCTTGTCTGTCGCCTCAGGAGCAGTTGCTCCATCATTTTCCCACTGTCTTTCAGTACGATGCGGGAGACCATGAAGTATGTCTATGGACACCATGGGATTCGGAAAGGACTGTACCGTGGCTTGTCTCTGAACTACATCCGCTGTATTCCCTCGCAAGCCGTGGCTTTCACAACCTATGAACTTATGAAGCAATTTTTTCACCTTAACTAAAAGAAAAAATTACCAGTTGTGATGGTTTTCCTCAGTAAATTCTCAGAGGGAAATATATATATATGAATGTTACCTTAATTGTGAGGGAGACATTACTTGAAGGGGACGTTTGCCCTGTCACAGGAACCACTGGGGCTCTAATACTTGATTTCTGTTGGATTTTAAATCATAGATCGAAAGTGCTTAGCATAATGTTTTGTTTTCTTTTTGATGGGATCTAGATATGTAACCCTGGCTGGCTTGGAACTCCCTGTGGAGACCAGACTGGCCTAGACTCCTGGCAATCCTCCTGCCTCTGCCTCCCAAGTACTGAGATCTCCGGCATGTGCCACCATGCCTGCTCTGACGTGCTTTTTAATGGCAAACATTATACCTTAGAACCCTGCAAAACCATCTTGCGCTGATGGTGGTAACTGCTGGTTATTTTAAAGTACTATTGGAAGGAGAGGTGGGTTCGTATTGGAGTTTAAGAGATTCTCATTGGCTTCACCACACTATTCCAAACTTCATTGTAATTGTAGTCATGAAGGCGGGGAGGGACAGGAATCAAATCCAGGGCCTTTGCATGCCTGGCACAGGTTGTCCCCACTGTGCCACATCCCCAGCCTGTAATTATGATTGTCTTTTTTTCCCTCAGTGCTGAGGGAGTTGAGCCCAGGGCCTTGCATGTGCAAGGCAAGCACCATACCACTGAGCTACATTCCTGACCCTTTTCTTTTTTAGCTATGTGCTGGGATCAAACTCATGCATGCTAATTGCACCCCACCAATGGCCTGCACCCCACCAATGGCCTGCACCCCCAGCCTCTAACACCGCTTGTTATCCCCGACCCTCCATCCTTTCGTTCCTTGTGCTGGGGAGTAAACTCAGGGTCTCTCTCGCCTGTCTTGCTAGATAAGCGCTCTACCTCTGAACTACATCTCCAGCCTCTGACCTTGTGTAGTGTTATTAAAGTCAGCAGACTCGGTTCAATTGTAGTGGAATGAGAATTGATATCTGGGAAACATAGCTAGAAACCAAGTAGTGTTCTTGTTATGTTTCTTCTCAGAGTTCTGCTCCAGTTGATAAAAGGACACCTTTTCCTCATTGATTTGAAAAGTTTTTCTTTATTTTTATTGTCCTCTCTTTGGGGATTGAATCTAGGACCTTGTACATGCCAGTCAAGTGGTATACCTACCACTGAGCTACATCCTCAGCTCTCTTCATTTCTCAATACAATTGGTCTTGTCTTAAAAAGGAGAGACTTAATCAGGTTTTGTTCAAATGCTGTTACCAGGTACTTTGATTTTCGTGATTAAAAAAAAAAAAAAAAAAGCACTGTATTTCTCAAAGGCAGTAATAATGAAAATTAAATATCTTTGCTCTTAAAAGGAGAGTAGCATTGTAGATGTTTGTCTTAAATCACTTGATGTGTACTAGAAAATTTAAGTGGACCATGAGTATAGCTGAAGCAATGTTTCCAAGATACTATGTCAATATACAAGTTCTTCCATGTACAGTACGTTTAGTGTGTCATACTCATAAGTGTAAATATAGAACACGCTGATTGTGACATTTTAAAGAACGTTGTTTAGAATATAAGAATCCTGATCATTGTGTTTAGAGCTCTTTTCTCTTTTGTTGTGAGCATGACAGATGGAGTAGCAGCGGTGACCGTCTGTCTGTCTGTCTGTAGAGGTGGACTTTGTGGAGCCGATGTGAGCTGTAAGACTTTAAATATAAGCTGCTGAGGTTATTTCTGCATTTTTTTGCGCATAAAGATTTCTTGTCATATCTTGGTAAAAATTGGATGAATTAATTTCATTTGTGTAATCTTTACTTTGAAAATGAACATGTGCTTTGTGACTTGAAGTGTACCGGGAGTGGGGATACATCGGTTTATAAAGCTCTTTTGTATATTTTCATTTCTGGACCACACTGTAGCTAATTATTCCACTCAATCTTAAGGTAATTTAAACCTATAAAATAAATATCTCAGTTATATTATCAATAAAAGAGAATGGAAAATATTTTTAAATAAGAAATTGCATTCTATGTCTATTATAGACTCCAAAAGATATTAAAAGTAATTTTTTATCCTTGTTTTGATGGTTTCCTTTATTTACTTATCATCTGCGGAACCTGAGATCAACCTGAAGGCTTTGCACATGCTAGGTAAACACTTTACCACTGAACTGCCGCTCTATTTATTTAGTTTTATTTTTTTCTTATGTATTTCATATTATTTTATGTGTATGAGTGTTTTGCCAGTATGCATGTCTGTGCCCCACAGACATGCCTGACATAGCCAAGGAGGTCAGAAGAAAGACAGTGGATCCCCTGGAACTGGATTATAGGTTCTTGTCAGCTGGCATGTGGGTGCTGAGTATCGAACTGGAGTCCTCAGGAAGAGCAACCCGTGTTCTTAACTATGAGCCATCTCTCCAGCCCCTTATTTGTTATTTCTTTTCTTTCCTTTTTTTCTTTTGAAGCAGTCTCTTTATGTAACCCAAGCTGGCCTGAAACTCAAAATCTTCCTGCCTCAGCCTCTCCTGTGCTGGGGTTTCAGTATGTGCCACTTCATCAGGCCAATGCCTTTCTTTTTAAACATTTGCATTATTATTTTTCAAACGTTTATATCATCATCATCATCATCATTATCAATTATTTATTTTGATTTTTCTTGAGACAGGGTTTCTCTGTGTAGCCCTAGCTGTCCTAGAACTCATTAGGTAGACCAGGCTGTCCTCCAACTCACAAAGTTAAAGGCGTTCACCATCACCCCCCAGCTTTAAACATCTGCGTTATTGAAGGAAAAATGTTAACTATGAAATATCAGAATGAGAGGGCTGGGGAGATGGTTCAGTCACAAACAGCTATGTAACCTACTTTCGGATTCCTAGCTCCCACATCAGAGCCAGGTTTAGTCATAGACCCTGTCTCATAAAGTGAAGAGCCACAGGAGGCACCCAGTGTCGAACCACTGGTCTCCCCCCACACGCACACATATAGGCGCGCGCGCACACACACACACGCACACATACAGGCACACACACACATACACGCTCAGAAATTAGAGCGAAAGAAAGATAAAATTAAAATGGCATTTATTCATTCATTTATTTATTTATATATTTATTTATTTATCGGGACAGTGTTTGTTTGTGTAGTTTTGGAGCCTGTCCTGGATCTCCCTCTGTACACCAGGCTGGCCTCGAACTCACAGAGATCCGCCTGCCTCTGCCTCCTGCGTGCTGGGATTAAAGGCGTGCACCAACACCGCCCGGCTAAAATGGCTTCTTTTAAAAGAAAGTTTTAGACTTATCTTTTTAAAAAAGATTTATTTTGCGTGTGTGTGTGTGTGTTTGTGTGTGTGTGTGTGTGTGTGTGCCTGTGAGTGTGTAGGTGTGCTATGTGCATGAGTGTGCCTTTGGAGGCCGGAGGAGGGCATCTGATCCTCTGGAACTGGGATTATAGGGAGTGGGAAGCAGCCAGATGTGGTACTTACTGGACGCTCCTCTCCAGCCGTGTGTGTATGTATATGTGTGTGTGTGTGTGTGTGTGTGTTCTGCCGGGGATGGACCTCCTATCACCATGTGGGTTCCAGAAAAACTGAGATCGGCAGTCCTAGTCACAGTCCCCTTTACCAGCAGAACGAAAAGGGGGCGTGGTGATCACTGCAGACCGAGGCAGGGGATTGCTGGGAGAGTTCCAAACATTTTCTTAAGCTGGGCATGGTGGTGACCGCCCTTGAAAGCCGGAGACGGTGCTGTGAGTTCCAGGCCAGCCTGGGATACTTGAGACGCTGTCCCAAATCTAAAACACGAAGCGTGCGAGCCCGGCAGCCCACTTCGGGCACCCCGGAGGCGGGAAGGCGGGAAAGCGGCTCCGGTCCTGCGCGGAGCTTCCCGGCACTGAGAGCGCGGGAGCGGCTGGCGCGCGGGGCCCCTCCCGCGCATGCGCAGAGACACCGGCGCGTCCGGGGCGCTGCGGGTTCCAGGCGCCGCGGCCGCCTCTCGTAGCCGCCTCTCCCGGCGGCCCTGGCAGGGATGGAGCCGCTGGACGAGCTGGACCTGCTGCTGCTGGAGGAGGAGGGCGGCGGAGCGGAGGCCGCGCCGCGGGCGGAACTGTGAGTGAGCCGGCGAGCGGCGGGCGGTGGGCGCCAGGGCGGACCGGCGCGGTCTCCCCTGGTTTTAGCCGGAGGGTTTGCCTCATCGGCGACTGTTAATTTGGACCTGGTCTTGTGTAGCCCAGGCTGGCCTTGAACTCGCTCTTTTCCACACCACAGCTCACCAGTGTCATTAATACATTGCATTTTTTTTTTTTTTTTAATTTGAGTGCGTTGATCCGCTGGTGGCGGTCGGAGAAGCACCTGTGGGAGTTCTTTCCTTGCACGTGGGACCGGGGAAGCGAACTCCGGTCCTGCTAGCGGGCTCGGTCATATTATTAATTTACGTGTTTATGTGCATGTGTCTGGTTTTAGAGGCATCTCCTGGAGCTGGAGTTACGGGCAGTCGTGAGCTGTCTGAGGCGGGTTCTGGGAATTGAACTCAGGTCCTTTCTGCAAGAACAGTACGTGTTGTTAACCATTGGTCCCAATGTAACTTTTCGGAGCTCCTGCAGGCATCACAGCCTACCTCAGGAAACCCCTGGTGTGAGGCTAAGTAGAGGTGTTCAGTGATAAATTTCCAAAACAATGGGTTGTGCAGCCAGCTGGAGTGATTGGTAGGGGAAGGAGGAAGGCATTTATTTTTTTTCGATTTTTCGAGACAGTGTTTCTCTGTGTAAAAGACCTAGTTGTCCTGGAACTCACTCTGTAGACCAGGCTGGCCTCGATCTCACAGAGATTCACCTGACTCTGCCTCCCCAGTGCTGGGATTAAAGGCCTGAGACACCACTCTATGTTCCAGCGGTCCTGGAACTTGTTTTGTAGACCAGACTGGTCTTGAATGCAAAGATCCTCTTGCCTCCACCTCCAGACCGCTGGGATCAAAGGTGTTTGCCAGCATGCCTGGTAGCATTTGATGTTTTAACCGGGGAGTGTAGGTGACCAGTTAGGGTTATGGAAACCCGACCAGAAAGATGTAAGAAGAAAAGGGGTGTCACTTTAAAGAGTAGTTTGCTTGGTTTCAGTATTGTGAAGCTGATCTGGTCATTCTAAATAGACATAAGAAACTCCTGAGTTATTGTACAGAAGTCAGCTCCTCTGGCGGGTAAATAGCCCTGCTTTCTACTGGGATGTGATGGTTGGCTCAGAAGCTGCTGTTAATGACTCCAGCTACTCAAGGAGCCCTGGAGTGCTTGGGACCCAGAGTTGAGACCAGCCTTGGCATAAACAGAGACCCTTTCCTGGGAAGCCGAGGGAGAGTTTGCTTCCTTTACAAGGAGAGGGAGGCGAGGACCTCTCCCTGCATCTGTGGTATGTTGGACTAGCTTTCTTGAGTGGTGCTGGAGGAACCAACACCCGGTATGCAGTGGGCTTAAGCCCCCTGATGCTGTAAAGATTGGGGTGATTGGCAGCTCCCAGCAGGATTTGCAGTGAACCCCCATGCTGCTCTCTCTCTCCACCCCCCTCTCTTTCTTTCCAGCAGTAATGGGGATGAGGCACAGGCTGGCACGCGGGTGCTGTGCCACTGAATCGTGTCCTGCCCAGCATGTCAGTTATTTGGCAAAGCGTTCAACGTATCTCCATTTAGGTGTACTTTGTATAGGCTTTCAACAGTAGTAGAAACCTGTTCCGACATTTTCCAGGTTCCGGGTTTTCGGGTAGCCCAGCCCCGGGTAGCCTTGAATTGAGATGTGTTAGCCCAGCCCAGGATGGCCTTGACCATTTCCTAAGTGTTCTGTTGCTGTTGTTTATGCAGCGGGCACATTTTGTAGAGAAGGCTTGTGTGGTAAGAGGCAGGAGTGGCCCCAGATCCCCAAGAGAAAGAAAAGCAACGGACAGCCAGCCATGTGGGTGATGGATGTCCAGTCCGCGTAGTCGAGGGTTGGCCAAGCTGTTGGGTACTCTCCCATCTGTAAAGACTGACCATATCTGCCCTGCAAACAACCCTGCCTGTCTACTAGTTAAAATACCAATCACAATATATGTAGCCATATATAGAGGACAAAGCCAGGAATGTGTAAGAGCACAATCTTGTGCTATTGGGAGATCTTTAGCCTTTTGGTATTGAATCTCTAGAGATAGACTGCTTCCCTACAGCAACTTGGGTGTCTCATTCTTTGGTTCGATCTCTTGCAACACTCGAGTTTGTGGGAGTCCCCCTGCCTCAGCCTCCCAAGCCCTGGGTTTACAGGTTTGAGCCATCATGTGCAGTTCGCTTATTATTTCATGTATGTTTCAAAAGGAGAGAAGTCACTTTTTGTTTTGAAATGGTGCTTCATGTAGTCCAGGCTAGCCCAAACTCCCTATGTATCTAAGAATGACCTGGTTCTGCCTGTCTTCCCAAGTGCTGGAATTACAGGTATGAACCACCACACTCAGATACCTAGCCTACTCAAGTGCTGGGGAGCAGATTGACCCCCAGGCTTTGTACATGTTTGGTAAGCACTCTATTAACCAAGCCTCAGCCCTGGTCTTTATAACAAGAATTCCTCCCCCTGTGCTTTTGTTCAGTTTAAGGTTTTCAGGGGAAGAAAAAAAAAACCTTAAAAAACTAGAAAATTGGCTTCCAGATAGTCCAGTCAATGGGCTCTTACGTTTCTGCTTTTAGAGTTCAGAAGAAGGTGGAAGCGTTCTTTCCTAAGACGATTCTGAGCCGAGGAGAGGACAACCGGTACCTGGTGCTAGCTGTCGAAACTGTACAGGATGAGAGAGGGGATGAAGAAAAACACCTGGTCATCACGACGTCGCGGGAACAGGAACACCAGGAGCTGTGCATCCTGAGGAACGGCTGGTGAGTGGCACCTGACTGTGAGCAGTGATGTGGTGCTCTGGTGGTGCTTTGATTTTGCTTGTTTCTGATGCAGGGTCTTGTGTGGATTAATTATTTAAAAGGAGATAGAGATAGTTCAAGAGTAACCGTGCCTGCCACCAAAACTGACCACCAGAGTTTGGGGCCTGGGACCCACCTAGTGGAAGGAAGAAGAGGATGGGTAGACCACCCCACCCAGCACATGCACACAAAATAAATGTGTTAAGCCAGGTGGTGGTGGCACACGCCTTTAATCCCAGCACTCAGGAGGCAGAGGCAGGTCGATCTCTGTGAGTTCAAGGCCAACCTGGTCTACAGAGGGAGTTCCAGGATAGCCAGGGCTACACAGAGAAACCCTGTCTCAGGAAAAAAAAAGGTTAAAAAAGACAAAGAATAATTCTTTTTTTTTTGGAGCCTGTCCTGGAACTCACTCTGTAGACCAGGCTGGCCTTGAACTCACAGAGATCCACCTGCCTCTGCCTCCCAAGTGCTGGGATTAAAGGCGTGCACCACCACTGCCTGGTCAAAGGATAATTCTTAAGGGAGGGAAAAAGGAAGGTTGGAGAGATGGCTCAGTGGTTAAGAGCACCTGATGCTCTTGCAGAGGCCCTGGGTTTGGTTCCTAGTGCAGCTCACAACTGCCTGTAACTCCAGGGATCTGAGACTCTCTGGCCTTCTTGGGCACTGCACACATGTGGTGCACATACCATCAACACATGCATATACGCCTAAATAAAACGGTAATAAAAATTTTAAGACACGAGGAAGATTTGCCGGCTTATTGAAAGTGTGGTCTTCGCTCCGGCATCATAGTTCTTCTGTGCTCCAAACTGACGATTTGATCTTCATTTTTGGAAAAAACTTTTTATTTAAAAATTAAAAAAAAACAAAAAAACCCCAAAATTTTGTGCTATGTGTATGACTGTTTTGCCTGCATGTATGAACGAACGTTCATGCACCATGAGTGTGCCCGGTACCCGTGGAGGCCAGAAGAGGGTTTTGGGTCCCCTGGACTTGGAGTTACAGGCGGCTGTGAGCTGCAGCGTGGGCACTGGGAACCGACCGAGGGTCTTCTGCAAGGACAGGTAGTGCTCTTAACCATCGAGCTGTCTCTTTAGTGCCCCGCTTAGATGAGGTTTAGAAATAGTTACTCTTCAGATGAAGCACTCAATGCTTCTGGGCGTCTTTACATGTGGGCACCTGGATCTTACGTTTCCGCTTCAACCTTGCCTTTTCTCAGGTGTTCGGTCCCCGTAGAGCCGGGGGACATCATTCACCTGGAGGGGAACTGCACATCTGAGACGTGGGTGATAGATGACGACTCGGGGTATTTTATTCTGTACCCCGACATGCTGATCTCTGGCACAAGCGTCGCCAGTAGTATTCGGTGTGTGAGAAGAGCTGTCCTGAGTGAGACTTTCAGGGTAAGCGACTTCGGTTGGTGTTTCGACGGTGCTTTCCTCTGCTGTGCGGAGGGTGGAACCCAAGGCCTTGCTCTGCCGCGGGGATCTATCCTCAGCCCCGCGGGAACCTTTCCCCGCTCACTGTTCAGTCCTCAGCAGCTGTCTTCCCAGAGGGCCAGTGCGCTGAGAGCATTGTGGGACTGGCCAGTGTCACGTACCTGGTAACTGCAGTGTTGTGATTGAGACCAGGCCTCTGGTCCTTTGAACTGAATTTTATTTAGCGTTTAATAGCAATGCTGATCTCTGAGAGTGCATGACTACATCCAGCCCCCCAAACCCCCACCGTTTTTTTTTTCTTCTTAAGCTCAAGGACAATTTTTTTAGATTGAAAGGGGGGGGGGAGCACAGGGAGAGGGAAGCTGTGAATGTCAGCAGCTGCCCAGAAGGAGGGAGAGAGAAAGCCATGCTGTTTGAGTTAGGCCAGCGGGGAGGTCAGCCACATGCTAGGCAAGCAGGCACCAGATGGGGTAAGGAACTTGAGGAAAACGGTGGCGCCCAAAGTGTTACAAACGGCATGACTGAGATGGAGGGAAAGAGCGGGGCGGTGGTGGTGCACGCCTTTGATCCCAGCTCTCACACTCAGGAGGCAGTGGCAGACGGGTCTTTGAGTTCGAGGCCATCCTGGTCTACAAAGTAAGTTCCAGGATAGCCTGGGCTACATAGAGAAACTGTCTCAAAAAAACAGACAAACAAACAAAAAACCCCAAAACAAAAGAAGAAAAGGAAAAGTTATGTTTCTGTGGGTAATTCAGAGAAGTAAAGTAAGCGACATCGCTTTGTAAGCTTCTGCCTTTGAGATATATGTTTATTAATTCTTTGAGAATTTCATGCAATGTATTGCATTGGATCATCTTTACTCCTCGCAGATCCGCCTTGTGTTCTTTCCCCCCCCTTTTCCTTTAATGACCCACCATGTCCAGTTTGTGCTCTCCTGTCCTCCTATCCCCGGGTACAAAGCCATCAGTGGAACTCGGTCAGCCTCCGGGGAGCCACACCGCTATGGAAAACTGACTCTCCTTCCCCAGAAGCCATCCACTGCCAATGTCTTCTCAGCTAGGGGAGGGGGCTCATGAGTTCCAGTCACCTTTTAATCGAGAGCACAGTGAAGCCACTGAACGGGACCACCCCATGGGTAGAAAGAAAGGTTTCTTTGGGGCAGATTCAAAGCTGCTTTGGTTGTCTTGGAGGATGGCATCGGGGCTGGGTGAGCAAGAGAGTAGCAGGAAGCTGGGAAAGTCTTGCTAGTTCTAAAGAGGCCGGTGTTGGGGCAGGAGGAAGCTTGTACGCACAGGAACAGCCTGAAAGTTGGGGGGAGGGGGAGGTGTTTATGAGCCAGAAGAGCCTGGGAGCTGCCTGGTAACTGTGGTTTGTGTTACAGGTAAGCAAGTGTTGGTAGGGGACTGGATACCCCTTTGCTGAAAGTAGGCAGCTGTAGGGGTAGATAAAGGAGGTAATGACTTTTCCTGAAAAAACAGAAACCTGATTCACAAGTTTTTTGAGGAATGCTGATTTTAGGCTTTTGTTTACCTGCTAGCAACGCTTCTATTTACCTGGTCAGAGTCCAGCCTGAGCTGAGTCCAGACTGTCATTTAGACATTGTCCCTGACACTGACATTTTGGGGGCCCACTTTGGACCTAACATGCCTCCATGCTTGAATGTTAACTGGCTTGATTTTGTGCAAGCAACCACAACTGCTGTGAATTCATAGTTCTGGAACTCTATGTAGACCAGGTTGGCCCGATCCTCCGAGAGGCCCACCTGCTCTGCCTCTCAAATGTTAGGATTAAAGCCTGGTACCACCTGCACATCCTTGCATCTGGCTGTTTTTGTTTCTGTTGGAGGAGGTTTCACTGTGTAGCCCTGGCTGTCCTGGAACTCACTCTGTAGCCCAGGCTGGCCTCGAACTCACAGAGATCCGCCTGCCTCTGCCTCCCGAGTGCTGGGATGAATTGTTGTTGTTTTAATTAATTCATTTTCCTGAGTATGGGTATCTTGTCCGAATGTATGTCCGCGCACCACTTTCGTACGCGGTGCCCCTGGAGGTCAGCAGAGGGCATTGGAGCCCGAGACTAGATGGACAGGGGGTTGCAAGCTCCAAAGCTAGCCGTCATAGCAACTCTCTCTATCCCGCCTCCTACCCCTATCCACTGGTCTCTCCCGAGGCAGAGTCTTGCTGTCCAGGCAATCTAGTCCAGGGCTCAGTGACCCAGCTTGGCTTGGAGCTTGAGGTAATACTGCGGCCACCCCACTCCACAAACACTTTATTCCAGTGGAAAGAATTAAGTGCCTTTAATTTTCTATTTAGAATTATCTCAACTTTTTTTTTTAGATTTATTTATTTATTATGTATACAGAGGAGGGCGCCAGATCTCATTACAGATGATTGTGAGCCACCATGTGGTTGCTGGGAATTGAACTCAGGACCTCTGGAAGAGCAGTCGGTGCTCTTAACCTCTGAGCCATCTCTCCAGCCCGAATTATCTCAACTTTGGTAAAAGCCTTTTGAAATCAATATTTCCATTTTGAAAAATAAAATCAAAATCACGAGATCCAGGACAGGCACCAAAACTACACAGAGAAACACTGTCTCGAAAAACCAAAACAAACAAACAAACAAAAAAACAACAAAAACCTTTGCCAGTGTATTGACATTTGTTTTATTTTAGTTCATGTTGGCTTTTGTATAATCATCGTGTGAATGTATTGTGGAATGAAATGTGCATATGACTTGTTTTCATAGCTCTCTGATCCAGCCACTCGCCAAATGCTGATTGGTACGATTCTCCACGAAGTCTTTCAAAAAGCCATGAGTGAGAGCTTTGCCCCAGAAAAGCTGCAAGAGCTTGCTTTTCAAACTGTCCAAGAGATAAGGCATCTGAAGGAAATGTAAGTCACTGAGAACTGCAGGCGCAGCCTCATCCTGTAACTAACTTCTTGCCTAGAATTCAGGTTTCTGGAAGGAGACCCTTCGGTATGAGTTAGCATAGCCGAATTTCAGCCGTCCTGCTCACAGGCACTCTTGGTAACATTACTGAAGTACCCTACATATGTGTTCAGGGACCGGGTTGAGCTACGCAGATTCCTCAGCTGTCCTTATAGACTGACATAAGGAGCAGTGTATGGGTTTGGAAGCAGGTAGTGGGAGCGTTCATATCCATCTTTGCCAGTTTAACGACTTTAATAAGTCTGAAAAAGGATATCTTCGCAGACTTTTGTGGCTCCCTTACCCAAAGATTGGCCTGTTTAGGAGGCAGATGCAGGTAAATCTAAAATCCTGAGGGCAGCCTGGACTACATACTGACTTCTAAATCAGCCAAGGCTATACAGTGATACCCTGTCTCAATAATAATAATAATAATAATAATAATAATAATAATAAGGGTTGGGGATTTAGCTCTTAAGGCCCTGGGTTTGGTCCTCAGCTCTGGAAAAAAAAAAGACAAAATAACAATAACAATAATAATAATAATAATAATAATAATAATAATAATAATGAGACACTTTCCAAAAAAGGTGAACTGCTTAAGAGTGAAGAAAAACGTCTGGAGAGACGGCTCAGCGGTTAAGAGCACTGGCTGCTCCTGCAGGTGTTAGTTTGGTTCCCATATCTGTAACTACAGCTCCAAGGGCTCCGACACCCTTCTATGGCTCTAAGGATGCTGCCTCCTGCATGTTGGGATTAAAGTTATACACACCACCGCTCAGCTTCCACTTTATCTTTTGAGACAAGGTCTCTCACTGAATGTGGAGCTGGAGGGTTTGGCTAGGCTGACTGGTCAGTGTGCTCCAGAGATCCAAACTCAGGCCCTCAGGTTTGGGGGCAAATACTTTACTGGCTGAGCTGTGTCCCTAACCTGTACACTCACCCCACTCTCGGTCTTTGAGACAGGATCTGGCTGTGGAGCTTAGACTGGTCTCTAGTTTTGTTCTAGTTATGGTTTTTATTGCTGTGAAGAGACACCATGACCATGGCAACTCTCATAAGGAAAACATTGAATTGGGGTGGCTTGCTTACAGTTTTAGAGATTCGGTCCATTATCATCACAACAGGGAGCATGGTACCATGTGGGCAGGCAACAGGAAATGCACTGAGACACTGGGTGGTGTCCTGAGCATAGGAAACCTCAAAGCCCACCCCCACAGCGATACACTTCCTCCAACAAGGCCACACCCACTCCAACAAAGCCACACTCCCTAATAGTGCCATTCCCTGAGATTATGAATTACATTCTATCTACCACAAGCTTGCTGTTCTTCTGTTTTAGCTACAATGCCTGGTTTTATGCTGGGGGATTGAACCCAGGACTTTCTGTGTGCTGGGCAAGCACTCTACCAACTGAACTACATCTCCAGCTCCAGAAGATTTTTATTAGTGATTTTTTTTCTTTTTTCTTTTCTTTCTTTCTTTCTTTTTTTTTTTTTTTTTTTGAGAAAAGGTCTTCCCCCAGCTGGCCTAGAACTTACTATGTAGACCAGTCTGGCCCAGAACTCACTCACAGAGACCCATCTGCCAGCTTTGTGTGAGGAAAGGTAAAGGGTTATTTGACCCCAGGAGTTTGAGGCCAGCCTGGGTAATACAGGAAGACCTTATTTTGTTTATTTATTTTTGAATTTAATTTTATGTGATGGGTGATTTGTTTACACATTTGCACCACATGCATGCAGTGCCAGTGGAGGCCAGATGAGGGCATCAGATGTTTGAAACAAGTTATAGGTGCTTGTTAACTGTTATATATATAGGTGCTGGTAATTGAACCAGGTCTTCTGCAAGAGCAGCCGGTGCTCCTAACTGCTGGACCATCTCTCCAACACCCACCTGTCTACTCTATTGCTTGCTTTAGGAACAGCATCTTTTTTTTTTTTTTTTTTTTTTTTTTTTTTTAAAGATTTATTTATTTATTATGTATATAATGTTCTGCCTCCATGTATCCTTGCATGCCAGAAGAGGGCACCAGATCTCATTATAGATGACTGTGAGCCACCATGAGGGTGCTGGGAATTGAACTCAGGACCTCTGGAAGAGCAGTCAGTGCTCTTAACCTCTGAGCCATCTCTCCAGCCCCAGGAACAGCATCTTTTATAGTTTTTTTTTTTTTTTTTTTTAATTTGAGAAGTGTAATTGGGACCAACCATTTTGACAACTGATGTGTGGATGATACTGCAACAGATAAACATGAAATTAGGTATCAGGTCATAGTTAATTGTATTTTTTTTTTCAATTGGGGTAAAACATAATAACATAGAAATTACCATCTTAGCCAGACCTAGTTCATGCTTGTGTGTCTGCATTCAGGAAGCTGAATCAGGAGACTCTGATAGCTCCAGGCCAGTCTGGTCTTCTGGGAAAAAAAAGAACACATTTTAACTTTTTCTTTTTAAAAAGTTTTAAACTTCATTTATTATTATTATTATTATTATTATTAGGGGTGTGCAGATGTGCCTGGGTGTGCAGATGTGCCTGGGTATGCAGATGTGCCTCCGTGTGCATGCGGAGGTCCGAGTTCACTTATTTGTGAATCACTTATTTCCCACCTTTACCTGAATCTGGAGCCGGAAGCTAGGCCGACTGGCTTACACAAGCTCCTTCCCCTGCTGAGCCATCTCCTGGCTCCAGTTCACCCTGTGCTTGCCTGCTTTAGCCTCATCTTGATACTAGGTGTGTGCTACCCAGCCACAGTGAACACCTCTTAAAAAAAGCCAAGCTGGACTCAACCCCAGAGACTTGAACATGCAGAGAATGTTCTGAAACTATGAATATTTTATGGCTGAGCTGTACTCTGTTATGTTTGTACCACATTTGGAAACGTCCATTCATTAGCCTGTTTCAAGATATATATATTTTAATACTGAATGCCATTTATTGAAGGAAGGAGGAGGTCTTTAATACAGGCTTACAGCACAATGGGAGGACCCTGGAGGGCAGAAGTTCGCTCAATATTCTTTTCATATTTGGTTTTTTTTTTAAGACAGAATTTCTCTGTGTACCTCTGGCTGTCCTGGAACTCGTTCTGTAGACCAGGTTGGTGGTTTATATTTCTTAATATTTATGTTTTCTTAATTTCCTTTTTTTTTTTTTTAAAGGTACCGCTTAAATCTGAGTCCAGATGAAGTAAGATGTGAAGTTGAGGAGTATCTCCCCTCCTTCTCTAAGTGGGCTGAGGACTTCATGCGTAAGGGCTCTCCCGCTGAATTTCCTCAGATGCAGCTCTCTCTGTAAGAAGTGGGTTTTGTTTATATGGTGTTCAGATTTTTTGACAGGATTCCTTGGTCCTCGTTTATTCAAATGTTTACTTGTTTGTTTGTTTTAGTTTTATGAGACAGGGTTTCTCTGTGTAGCCCTGGCTGTCCTGGGACTCTTTATGAACCACAGAACTCACAGATCCACCTGCCTCTGCCTCCTGAGTGTGTGCCAGCAGGCCTGGCATAAAGGTTAAGTTTCTATAATTAATCATTTTGTTGTTGTTTTTCACAAATTATTATCTATAGTATTTTCCCATGACCAAAAAAAAAAAAAAATCTAATGAGCAGAAGATCCTATTTTCCTTCTAATGTTAGTCAATATCATTGCACTGTTGGGATAGCTTTAATTCATCTCACTTTTTTTTTTTTTAAATTTATTTTTCTATTATCAGCTTGAGACAGTAAAAATTATTATCCTAATAGTGAAATGTTTCATTGAGGCTTGCCCAGTGATTGAGTAAAACCAAAACTTATTATAAGCCACAGTCATCCTAGGGTCCCCGCTGCTATATAGCCTCCCTGGTTCTGTGGGTTGCAGTCTGATTGTTCTTTGCTTTATATTGAGAATCCACTTCTGAGTGAGTACATACCATGTTTGTCCTTCTAGGTCTAGGTTACCTCACTCAGGATGATATTTTCCTGCATCCATTTGCCTGCAAATTTCATACTGTCATTGTTTTTCTCTGCCGAGTACTCCTCCATTGTGTATATGTACCACATTTTTTTCATCCATTCTTCCGTTGACGGGCATCTAGGTTGTTTCCAGGTTCTGGCTATTACGAATAGTGCTGCTATGAACATAGCTGAGCATGTATCTTTATGGTATGAATCAGCATTCCTTGGGTATATACCCAAAAGTGGTAGGACTGGGTCTTGAGGTAGATCGATTCCCAATTTTCTGAGGAACCGCCATACTGATTTCCACAGTGGTTGTACAAGTTTGCACTCCCACCAACAGTGGAGGAGTGTTCCCTTTGCTCCGCATCCTCTCCAACATTGACTGTCAGTAGTGTTTTTGATCATAGCCATTCTGACAGGTGTAAGGAGGTATCAGAGTCGTTTTGATTTGCATTTCCCTGATGCGACATGGTCACCTGTATGGTCTTGGCTAACCTGGAACTCACCATGTAGACCAGGCTGGCCTTGAACCAACATATCTGTTGCCTCTGCATCTGGAGTGCTGAGGTTAACAGTGGGCACCACCATATAAGGCCTTACAGTGATTTCTGGGAAGCGCCTCCTTACCCCATTGTGGTTCTTCGGCAGTTGTGACGGCCGCAGCGGCGGCCTGAGCGGCGGGCATCGCAGATTCCAATCGGTCCATTGCTTGCCAGAGAACATGGCGGCTTTTCTGTCTTGTGATGCCCATGGTACAGTTCAGACCACAACACCAACCAAACCTCAGCACCCAGAAAAGATCCTTGTGTGGTAGTCAGTGCGGCGGGTGTGGAGTGAGCTGTGTCCTGAATAAGCATTCTGTGTTTCTGTTTAGGCCAAGTGACGGTGGTCACAGAAGTCCGTCTTGTAACGTCGAAGTAACAAAGTCGCTGGATATTGAAGAAAGCATCTGGTCCCCTAGGTTTGGATTGAAGGGCAAAATAGATGTCACAGTTGGTGTCAGAATACATCGAGATTGTAAAACAAGATATAAGATAATGCCGCTGGAGCTTAAAACTGGCAAAGAATCCAATTCTATTGAGCACCGAAGTCAGGTATCAGTCTTAAACATTCATAGGGGTTAGAGTCTTTAAGCACACACTATTTTCTTCATTCATTTCAGGTAGCGGTTTTATTTCATGTTGCACTTTTTAATTTGTAATTGAAATTCAGTGTACTCGGCTTGTTTTTATCAGTATTTACATCCTCAGTAGAAAATTTTCTTCAGCAAATTAGTCTAAGAGCTGGCCTTGGGGCTGGGGAGAGCGCTCTGCAGTTAAGAATGCTGGCTGTTCTTGCAGAGGACCCAGGTTTGACCCCCAGCACCCACATGGCTCACAGCTTCCTGTAACTGGAGTCCCGGGGATTGAACGGCCATGTCTGGGCTCCTCAGACACCTGCACGGTTTACAGACATACATGCAGGCAATAGATCCATACACATAATACATTTAAAAAATAAAAACAGGGCTGGAGAGATGGCTCAGAGGTTAAGAGCACTGCTTACTCTTCCAAAGGTCCTGAGTTCAATTCCCAGCAACCACATGGTGGCTCACAACCATCTGTAATGAGATCTGGCACGCAGGCAGAACACTGTATACATAATAAATAAATAAATCTTTAAAAAAAAAATAAAATAAAAACAGCTGGACTTGGGAGCCATTGAGGCCAGGCTATGATGCTAAACTAGCTGTCCAAGCAGATACCAAGAAAAGGGAAGAAATGGATGTTGGTTCTACAACCAAATTCTTATTCCTGTGTGTGTGTGTGTGTGTGTGTGTGTGTGTGTGCGCGCGCGCGCGCGCGCGCGCGCGCGCGCCTCAGACTTTTTTTTAGTGTAGGAGCTCTAACTCAGGACCTTGTATGTGCTAGATAACCCTCTACTGACTAGATTATTCTTTTAAAATAAAGTTTTGAAGCCGGGCGGTGGTGGCGCACGCCTTTAATCCCAGCACTCGGGAGGCAGAGCCAGGCGGATCTCTGTGAGTTCGAGGCCAGTCTGGGCTACCAAGTGAGCTCCAGGAAAAGGCGCAAACCTACACAGAGAAACCCTGTCTCGAAAAACCAAAAAAAAAAATAAATAAATAAAGTTTTGTTTTTAATAAAGTTGTGTTTATGTGTATAGGTATATTCCTATGAGCGTAGGTACCCACTGAGGCTAGAAGAGTATGTTGTTGTTCTACTCCAGAGCTGGAGTTACAGGGGTTACAGTTATGTGCTGCCCCAAGTGGGTGCTGAGAACTCAACTCAGATCCTCTGCACTGTAGGCTTTTAACTACTGATCCGTCTCTTCAGTCCCTAGCCTGCCATTTAAAACACTTTTTAGCATTTATTTATTTTTATTTTACATGTATGGGGGTTTTCCATATGCCTTTGCACCAAGTGTGTCCCTGGTTCCTGTTGACAGGGCATCAAATCCTCTGGAACTGGAGTTACAATGTTGTGAGTGGTCTTGTGGGTGCTTGATTTGAACTTGAGTTCTTTGGAAGAACAGCTGGTGCTCTTCCTCTCTCTCCTTTCCTTTTTTTTTTTTTTTTTTTTTTTTGTAGAGACAGGGTAACAGCCCAATGTAACAGCCTTGGCTGTCCTGGAACTCACTCTGTAGACCAGGCTGGCCTTGAACTCACAGAGATCCACCTGCCTCTGCTTCCTGAGTGCTGGGATTAAAAGTGTGCACCACCACCGCCCGGCTGCAGTCTGCACTCTTAACTGCCCAGTCATCTTCAGCCCTTGCCAAATTATTTTACCCTCTTTGGTTTTATGAGACAAGTTCTCTAGTTCTGGCTCTTCTGGAGCTCACTCTGTAGACCAGGCTGGCCTAAACTCACAGAGATCCACCTGCCTCTGCCTCTCCAGTGCTGGGATTGAAGGCGTGCGCCACCACATCAGGCCGAAGACTGTTTGTGCCGGATGTAGTGGCTTCCTCTGCAGGACACAGTTAACATTAACCCTCAGGCCGGTAATGAGTTCCTGCTTTGGAAAAGTCACTCTGTTAGTTTTGTTGAATTGCCATCGTGACTATGGATTCGTTTGTTTAAAATCAGGAAATAACGTGTTAAGGCTGTTAACTTGGAAATGTGAAAAAGAGTTTGATTAATGTCTTGATTTTTATTTCATTTTTGAATTTAACCACCGACAGGAGAAAACCTTTCCTCCCTCCCTCTCTGTCATCTTCCCGCTTTTCAGGCGGGCGCTCTGCTGCCGAGCCATGCCCCCGTCTCCCGGTCCACTACGTCTCTTTACTGTCAGCGTGAAACTGAAAGGCACGGACTGTTTGTTTTGTACAGATTCAGTGCTTGACGTTGAACTTGGTCCGTCGCCTTCCCCGAGTTGGCTCGTGCCGTTGACACGGTGGGAACGGGGCCGCGACTTTTTCCGTGTGGGCTGGCTCCAGACGATGGAGGGAGAGAGCAAGTCACCGCGGTCTGTTGACAGCCTGTCTTACACAGGTGGTCCTGTACACGCTGCTGAGCCAGGAGAGACGAGAGGACCCCGAGGCTGGCTGGCTTCTCTACCTCAAGACCGGGCAGATGTACCCTGTGCCCGCCAAACATCTGGACAAAAGAGGTTGAACTGTTGTTCCCTTTCGTCTTTACCTCTCTGGCCCTGCTCCCTCTCCTTCATGCTACTTGCTAGACCGTACTACAGGTTGTGATCTGTAGTCATGTAGTTTGTAAATTTACCATTTATTTTTATTTATTATCCATGGGAGGAGAGGTTGAAGGACAACTTTGGAAGTTCATGCTCTCCTTCCACCTTTCTGTCGGTTCCAGGGATTGAACCCATGTTCAATCCAGGGATTGAACCCAAAGCAGGCAAGCTCCTTTACCTGCTTTGCCATCTCACTGGCCCATTTTGGGTTTTCTTGTTTGTTTGTTTTTAAGGATTTTAAGCTAAGCATCGTGTAGTACATGTCTTTAATGCTAGTACTCCAGCATTTGGGGCAGGCAGGTCTCCATGGGTTCATGGCTAGCCTGGTCTACATATCAAGTTCCAGTGCAGCCAAGTCTATACAGTGAGACCCTATCTCAAAACAAAAAAACAATTAAGAACAAAACAAACCCAGCCTCACTGTGTGTATGTATGGGGGCGGGGGGCTCAGAGTAGGCTCGGAACACACTCAGACACCACATTCTGAGTATAAAAGAGATTTCTTACCCTGGCGGGGCAAGGGGGCTGCTCCTCCGCTTGGGCACGGGCAGGCAGCAGGTGTGTTTTGCAGGGGTGGTTATTAAGGAGCGAAGGGAAAGGGGAAGTCTGCACTAGGGTAAGTTGGCCGTCCTGGTTGGACAGGTTAGCCAGTGTGAAAGTGTTTAGTCTCAGGAAAGAGTCAGTGGCCAAATAGGAGAATGGACCTTGGGGCCGAGCTTTAGGAATGCAATCTAACGGTTTAGCGAGGGAGAGGGAGAGGGAAAGGCCAAACCTGTCTGCACTGCTTGGGCCTGCTGGAGTCCTTCACTCACAGTACTTACCAGGTACAAGAGGAGGCTGTCTCAAAAACCCTTCGTGTACAGAGCCTTGGAGTGCGCCATCACATTACACGTGGCTGTGCTAACTCTGGTAAAGAGGCAGGTGTCCACATGGCTCTTTGCTTTTACTTTTTTTCTTTTTCTTTTTTGGTTTTTCGAGACAGGGTTTCTCTGTGTAGTTTTGGTGTCTGTCCTGGATCTCGCTCTGTAGACCAGGCTGGCCTCGAACTCACAGAGATCCGCCTGCCTCTGCCTCCTGAGTGCTGGGATTAAAAGCATGCGCCACCGCCGCCCGGCTTACTTTGTTTTTAAATCTGAAGCCTTTGTTGGTTGGAACCCTGCTTCATTCTGAAAAGGCCACTTTACTTGTCCCCAGAACTGCTGAAGCTCAGGGACCAGCTGGCATTCTCTCTGCTGCACCGAGTGAGCAGAGCTGCTTCCGGGGAGGGGACACGCCTCTCTCCCCTGCCACAAATAATCGAGGAAGAGAAAACTTGTAAATATTGTTCACAGATGGGCAACTGTGCTCTTTATAGCAGGTAAACATGCTGTCTCTCGTGTGTGTGTGTGTGTGTGTGTGTGTGTGTGTGTGTGTGTGTGTGTGTGTGTCGGGGTGGGGTGGGGTGGGGTGGGCGGTGTTGCCCAGTTTAGGAGAACCTTATTTCACAGGCTGCCAGGGAAATGTACGCTCAGCCCTGACTGGAACTTTGTATTTAGAGCAGTTGAGGAACAGGCGGACGACACTTCCGTCCCAGAGGACATGCTGTCCAAAATCCAAGAAGAAACGCGCCACCTGAAGCCGACGCACTTGAAGTATTTCAGCCTGTGGTGCCTCATGCTCACCTTGGAGTCACAGTCTAAAGATCACAGAAAGAATCACCAGAACATCTGGTCAATGCCCGCTTCCGAAATGTGAGTGTCGGCTGAATACACAGCGCTGGTGTAGGTACTGTGCTGCAGCGTTTGGCATTCCCGTCAGGAGAGGCCGGGCATCAGGAGAGGCCGGGCAGCCTGCGGAAGTCAGGGTTCCATGGGGCCTCGCTTGGTAAAGTGCTTGTGTTGCAGGCATGAGGACCTGAGTTTTAATCCTCCCCTGCACCTGTGTCGGAAGTAATCCCAGTGCATGGGAGGCTGCGACAGGTAGACCCCGGGGGTTCACCGGTCAGCCGGCATAGCGCCATTGTCTGACCCCCGGCCAGTGAGAGGCTATGTGAAAAATCCAGATGAACGGTCCCTGGGGAAACACCCGGGGTTGTCTCTGGCCTCCACGTGTCCACGAGCAAATGTGTACATGCATCTGCACAGACGTGCGCCTGAACATACTCATACACACAAACACAGTTTTTAAAAAGCATACGTGGCTTCATTTATTAATGATCTTGTCACGGGTGATACAAAATAATATTAAAAAAGAACAAATAGAAGGTTACTAACTTGGCATTTTAGTGCTTTATAGTGGATTATAGGAAAAAAAAATTTTAAGGATAGATGCATTAGCATTGATTTCCAGGGGCCATAGGCCAGCAAGATTGCCCAGGGAATAAAGGTACTTACGGCCACGCTTGATGATCTGAGTTTAATCCCTGGGATTCACACTGTGGAAGGGAATAACCACTGCCTGGGGGTTGACCCCTGACCTTCACAGGATCAGCTCAGCCCATGTATGCACACATTCATATCATACACACACGATAATCAGTAAATTAAAGATTTTTTTTTCATGGGCTGTATAAACAAACCAATTGTAGGGAGAAAAACCAACATATATACAATGTCAGTGGACACGGTCCCTCATTCTTTCGTAGGGAGGAGGGAGGCAACTGCATTGGAAACCTGGTCCGCACCAAGCCTGTGAAGAGATTTTGTGATGGACAGTACTTACATAACTTTCAGCGGAAAACCGGTGCCATGCCGGCCACCAATCTGATGGCCGGTGACAGGATCATTTTAAGTGGAGAAGAGAGGAAACTGTTCGCTTTGTCTAAAGGCTACGTGAAGGAGATTAACGGGGTAGCGGTGACCTGCTTGCTAGACAGGTAATAAAACAGCTTTGTCAGTATGGACCTCAGGTCATGTATCCCTCCATTCATGGTGCATAGTAGATGTTCAGAGAGATGCACCAAGGGCTGAGGATGTAACCCCATGGCAGGGTGCTTGCCAGCATGTACCAAGCCCTAGATTCTATTGCCAGTGCCGTGAAAATGAAGGAAATAGAGCCATCACCGGTTTTAGACATTTTCATAACCCCAAAGAGACACGTGCCTTTAGCACTCATCCCCTAGCCAGGCTTGGCTACGAATATGTTTGTTTTCTTTTGAGATGCTCTGAGATTCTTTTGAGAGCCTAGTTGACTCTGTAGCCCATGCCGCCCAAGAAACTATCAATCCTTCTATCTCGGCCTCCAAAGCACTGGGATCATACGTGTTCCCAGTCTGCTTCCTGTGTGGGTAAGTTTCCCTCTTAAATATTTCAAACAAATTGACTCAATATAAGGTCTTTGGTGGCTGTTTTTTGTCACAGCAGATTGTGTTCTTTTGCTGGTTTATTTGTTTGTTTGTTTGTTTGTTTGTTTTTTATTCATGCATACAAGTTGTCTGCCACCACACCCGGCAACACTCTGCCTTTCTGAATAGTTCTCATTCTCCAGCTCTTTCTTTCATGCTTGGGCTGGAACCCAGGGCCTCACCGGCAGTAGGTAAAAGCTCTCACCAAGTTACATTCCCAGCTCTCCTCACCAGGGGTTAGTACATTGAAGTCAGCAGTTGAGACAATGATGGGTCGGGGGTGAGGTGGCCGAGGAGGTACTGCCGCACACATCTGACCTTATTCCAGGAGCCCACAGAGAGGCAGAAGGGAGAGAGCCACTCTTCTGAGGAGTTCCGACCTCCACACACAGGCTGTGGCTTACCCGCCCCACACTTCACACACACGTACACAGTCCTGATCTCCATGATCCCCACGCTCCACTCAGAAGCCCTTTTAGGACAGCTAATTCCTCCGTCCACAGGTTAGGTAACAGCCTGAGGAGCGTCCGTGAGACGGAACATGTTACAGAAAGGCATGGTGGTGGGGTGCTGTACAGCGTGGAGATTTTAGAGACCATGGGCAGTTCTGAAATGTAAAATATAAGGAAGCGATTAGCGAGGCATACACAGTCTCCTTGTAAAAACTGACACTTATTATGTGTGCATATATGGGTGTGAGCTTGGGCTTGCGTGTGTAAGCGGATGTGACCTTGAACTCTGATGCTCCTACCTCTGACCCCCAAGTGCTAGGATTACAGTGCACACCCCACACTCAGCTCTTACACTTTTAGCCAGGAGCAGTATGCGCCTTACAGAGCCTGTGTGAAATGAACACATCCATGGGTGTTTGTTTGGTTGTTTTAGGAACTTGTCGACACTCCCGGAAACAACGTTGTTCAGATTAGACCGGGAAGAGAAAAATTGTGACATAGATACCCCGTTAGGAAACCTCTCTAAACTGATGGAAAACACCGACACCAGGTTGGTAAGGATGAAGGAGCCGGAATCTCTCCCCACTTTTATAAAGATCCCACTAAAAGTACTTTTGTTTTTCTTTGCAGCAAAAGACTTCGGGAGCTAATCATTGATTTCAAGGAACCTCAGTTTATAGCCTACCTCAGCTCCGTTCTTCCGCACGATGCGAAGGACACAGTGGCCAACATTCTGAAGGGTGGGCCGCAGCCAGCGTTCCGATTTGATTCTCTCGGTTCTCTTTATAACGGAAGTGGTGCCCAGTGTCCAGTTGCTGAGTCATGCAGTTAGAAGGGCCAGAGACACGGCTTAGTGGGAAACCCACTTGCCGCCCCAGCCTGATGGGCCGAGTTTGATCCCCGGAACCCATTTCAAAAATAAGGGTGCCGTGACGCTCATTGTAAACCCGCACTCCTGTGGTGAGATGGGAGGGTGGAGACAGAGACGCACCATGAATCTCTCAGGCCAGCCAGCTGACCTTGAGTGTGCTGCATGGCAGAAGTAAGGGAGACGCTGCCTCAAAGCCGGGCGGTGGTGGCGCACGCCTTTAATCCCAGCACTCGGGAGGCAGAACCAGGCGGATCTCTGAGTTCGAGGCCAGCCTGGGCTACCAAGTGAGTTCCAGGACAGCCAGGGCTACACAGAGAAACCCTGTCTTGAGAAGAAAAAAAAAAAAAAAAAAAAAGTGAATTTATGAGCCAGACATGGTAGTAGTATATCCCAGCACTTAAGAGGCCAAGGAGAGTGCATTTCAGGGCCAGCCTGTTCCACACAATCTACATAGCAAGAACCTGTATCAAAACAAAAGTTCGCTAGGCAGTGGTGGAGCATGCTAGGGCTACACACAGAGAAACCCTGTCTGGGTTGGGGAGTAGTTCACTGAAATTAAATATTCTTGTTTTTACTCTGTTAAATTGCAATACAGGTTTGAATAAGCCTCAGAGGCAAGCCATGAAGAAAGTCCTTCTTTCGAAAGACTACACGCTCATCGTGGGGATGCCAGGGACGGGAAAGACAACTACAATATGTGCTCTGGTAAGCTCTGAAACTAACCGCTTCTGTTGGGTCCCTCCTGCCCGAGGAGGTGATGTTTGCCATCACCGCCCCTCGACTTTGCCAAGCGTGGTGGCTCACACCTTTAATCCCATCACTTGGAGGCAGAGACAGGAGGATGCATATATGTAAGTTCGAGTCCAGCCTGGCCCACATAGTGAGTTCCAGACCACCCAAGGGTGCATAGACCCTGTCTCATCAAAACAAAAAAATGATAAATTCACTTGGCATGGTGGTACAGGCCTGTACCCACACCACTCTGGGGCCTTTGTGAGAATGACATGATTAATAGCATAATAAAAATGCCTCGGGCTGGTAAAATGGCTCGGCAAACAAAAGAGCCTGACCTGAGTTCAGCTCCAGGATCCATCCGGCAGAGGGGGAGAACCAACTCCTGAAGGCTACCCTCCAACCTTCAATTGTGTGCCACAGCATGTGTATCGGCACAGAAATAAGTAAGATGTAATAAAGAATGAATGCTGTATAATTTTTGTAGCTCATTGTGGTTTTACAATTCTTTAGAAAAGTTACTTATTCCCTCTTGGATTCAGGTCTTACTGAACTTTGTATCTATTTGAAAACTGTCAACCAGTTCCCTGAGTTCAGAGCAATGACGTTGTTCTCTGTCTCCCATCTGTAGGTAAGGATCCTCTCTGCCTGTGGCTTCAGTGTTCTGTTGACCAGCTACACGCATTCTGCCGTTGACAATATCCTCCTGAAGTTGGCCAAGTTTAAAATAGGATTTTTGCGCTTGGGTCAGTCTCATAAGGTCCATCCAGATATCCAGAAGTTCACGGAGGAGGAGATTTGCAGATCAAGGTCCATTAAGTCCTTGGCCCTTCTAGAAGAACTCTATAATAGTCACGTAAGTCTGTTTCTCTTGTGTGTGTACTCGTGTGTGTAGACATCCCAGGTTAACCTCTGCTGTTTCTCAGGTGCTATCCTCTTTTTGGTTGAGACAAGTGTGGGCAGAATTTTTTGTCTCCCCAGTAAACGCAGAGACTTAATATTAATTATAAATGCTGACTGAAAGCTCAGGCTTGTTACTAGCTCACTCTTACATTTTAAATTTACCCATATTTTTTTTCTACCCTCTGCCACGAGGCGGTACCTTCTTCCAACATGGCACATTCATCTTGCTTCTCTGCCTCCGCTTCCAACTCCTGAGACTCCACCCTCCTTCTTCCCAACGTCCTGTGTCTGGCAGTCCCCCCATACCTCCTGCCTAGCTACTGGCCTATCAGCTCTTTTATTAAACCAATTAGATGGAGCCTTGGCAAAAACACATGTTCACAATGTACAGAAAGATTATTCCGTAACAGACAAGATTTCTCTTTGTCTTGGAGGTTGCCAGGTAGTCTAGGTTGGCAGGCAGGCCATTGAGCACCAGGATATCCACCTGTCTCCACAAAAAGTTTTTGTTTCCCTTCCTTCCTCCCTCCCTCCTTTTCTCCCTTCCTTCCTTTGATATGATCTCTTACAGCCTAGGCTCACCTTGAAGTCACTGTGTAGACAAGCCTGCCCTTGAACTCCTGATCCTCCTGCCTCAGCCTCCCAAGTGCTGGGATTATGGGCCGGTGTCTCCATGCCTGGCTTGCTGTAGACTTGGGGACTCTATACATGTTAGGTACTGGTCCTCTTTTGGCATACATGGTTTCCTGATCTTTCTCTCCGTAAGTTGCCTTTTTCCTGTTCATGGGGCCTCTTGCAGAATAACCGAGTTAGTAATGCACCAGGTATGAGGGTGTGGGCTTGATGTCTCAGCCACTCCGGAGGCTCAGGCTAGAGCCCCCCTCAAGCCAACCTATGCTACGTAGTAAGTTCAGGCGAATCTTGAAAAACAAACTCTAAATGTTTCAGAATCAAATAACACTGAAGAATTCTTGCTGTTGGAGGGGGATAGTTTTTCATCTTTTAATTTTAGAAACGGGAAAACCCAAGTACCTTCTTGACATACTCACTAACGGACTTATTTTCTCTCTGTTTAGCTGATAGTTGCAACAACCTGTATGGGCATAAACCACCCAATATTTTCGCGGAAAACCTTTGATTTTTGTATTGTGGATGAAGCCTCTCAGATCAGTCAGCCCGTCTGCCTGGGCCCCCTTTTTTTCTCTCGGAGATTTGTGTTGGTGGGAGACCATCAGCAGCTTCCTCCCCTGGTCCTAAACCGTGAAGCAAGGTGGGTAGGTGCCCTTGTTTGCTTCCTGTTGCTGTGTGAGACGCTGATCAACACCGTCTTGGAGGAGGGAAGGTTTTATCTGGCTTACAGATTACAGTCTGTCCTCGAGGGAAGTCAAGTCAGGAACTGAAGCAGAGACCGTCTGGGAACACTGCTTACTGGCTCGTTCCCAGGCTCCCATTCGGCTGCCTTTCTTAGGCAGCCCAGGCCCCCGTCCAGTGATGGCACAGTGGGCTGAGTCCTCCTGCTCCAACCACAGTCAGCAATCATGAAAATGCCCCACATCCTATGTGTCAATTTGATGGAGACAGTTTTTCCATCGAAGTTCCCTCTTCCCAATGTGTTTAGCTGACAGCAGTGGGGGCCAGTAGACATTTCATTTTGGTGTTCTTTTTATTTTATTGATTTATTTATTTATTTTAAGATTTATTTATTTATTATGTGTAGAGAAGAGGGCCCCAGATCTCATTACAGATGGTTGTGAGCCACCATGTGGTTACTGGGAATTGAACTCAGGACCTCTGGAAGAGCAGTTGGTGCTCTTAACCTCTGAGCCATCTCTCCAGCCCTTTATTTTGTTTTTGAGACAAGGTCTCACTGTGTAGCCCTGGCTGTCCTAGAACTCACTCTGTAGACCAGGCTGGCCTCGAACTCAGAGATCCGCCTGCCTCCGCCTCCCGAGTGCCGGGACTAAAGATGTGCGCCCTCACACAGGCTTCAGTTTTGTTTTAATAGATTGAATTTGCCGTATTGTCCAGGCTTGAAGGATCTTTCTGCCTCTGGCTCCCACCTCAGGCTTCTAGCGAGTTGAGACGGCAGACCTTTGTCCCCACTCAGTATGGAAGTTTTTAACTGCAGGAGCTGGGGATGCGGCCGTGCAGGAAGCCTTGGGCTGCATCCCCAGCCCTGCATAAAGCAGGCGTGGTTCACACTGTGCTTCTAGCACTAGGGAGACAGAGGCAGGAGGGTTAGAAATTCAGGGTGATCCTCTGCTGCCTTTCAAGTTTTGGGGTCCACCGGGGACCCTTGACCCCTGTCTTAAAATAAAAAAGCAAGTGTTAGTTTCAAGCCGGATTTTTGGGGAACCAGTGAACTGGCTCAGTGGGAAAAGCCCTTTGACAAGCCTAGGAGCCGAGCTGGACCCCTGGAGCCTCACTCAGTAAAGGTGGGGGGAGAGAGCCGCCAAAGGAAATTCCCCCCCCCCCACCTCCAGGAACACCTCCTTGGGGGTGCAAAGCACACATGCATGCGCACACTCGTAGGTCAAGTGAAAGAACTAGTGTGTTCATGAGCCCGAATGTGGTCTGTTGGCAGGGCTCTGGGCATGAGCGAGAGCCTGTTCAAGAGGCTGGAGCGGAACAAGGCGGCTGTCGTGCAGCTGACGGTGCAGTACAGGATGAACAGGTGTGTGTGTGTGTGTGTGTGTGTGTGTGTGTGTGCATGTGTGTGCGCGTGCCCCGCGTGCCCATTTCTATCGCCGTCC
Organism: Peromyscus leucopus; assembly: GCF_004664715.2. Taxonomy (NCBI): domain Eukaryota; kingdom Metazoa; phylum Chordata; class Mammalia; order Rodentia; family Cricetidae; genus Peromyscus; species Peromyscus leucopus. The sequence goes on along the minus strand of NC_051084.1, from coordinate 32,314,268 downwards.
ACACTGAGCTTGTGTTCTGCACTTCTTCCAGCAAGATCATGTCCTTAAGCAATAAGCTCACGTACGAGGGGAAGCTGGAGTGCGGCTCAGACAAAGTGGCCAACGCCATGATCGTCCTGCCCAACTTCAAGGACGTCAAGCTGAACCTGGAGCTCTCCGCCGGTTATTCTGATAACCCCTGGCTGGCGGGAGCGTTGGAGCCGGACAGACCTGTTTGTTTTCTCAACACAGATAAGGTAAAATCAGAATGAAGAGAACTTTCAGTATTTTTTACGTGTCCTAATAATTGAATTTCTCAGTTACCAATACCTTTTTGAGCTGATTACTTACAAACAAATTTAGCACATACTCACATACCTTCACATCTCAACACAGCATCATATGTCTGTCGGTCCTGTCTGTTTTTTTTTTTTTTTTTTTTTTTTAAACAAGGCTCTCGCCCTGGATGGCCTCAGACTCCGTCTGCCTCACAAGTGTGGGCCTAAGGGTGTGAGCCATCACCACCTGCTGGCTCCAGAACTCTTAGGAGGGTGTTTATTCAACAGGCCGGTGCGGGTCAGAGTTAATGTCTTTCTCTCTCCTTTTTTCCTTTCTGTTTGTTTTGTTTTGTTTTTCGAGACAGGGTTTCTCTGTGTAGCCCAGGCTGTCCTGGAATTTGCTCTGTAGACCAGGCCGGCCTGTAATTCAGAGATCTGAATTGCCCCTGCCTTCCAAGTGCTGGGATCAAAGACGTGCGCCTCCACCGGCCCACAGCTTCTTTCTTTCTAAGACAGTATTTTGCTGTTTAGCCCAGACTGGCCTCAAACTTGGAACAATCCTCCTGCCTTCACCTCTTGAACGCTAGGGATTTTTTTTTTCTCGTGCTCAGGGTTGAACCCAGGACTTCCTGTATAGTAGGCAAGCATTCCCACTGAATACATCTCACACTGCACACTCTAAAAGGAAATCCTGCCAGCCTGGTGACACACTTGTAATCCCAGCACTTGGGTTGTGGAGTCAGGAGGATCAGAAGTTCAAGACCATCCTGGGCAGTGTAGTTTGAAGCCAGTCTGGTTTACCTGAGACACTTAAACAACCCTACATATATATATGTGATACACACATATATGATGAAGGCTACGTGAGGATAATGTGAGAAGACATCGCTTCTTGGAGCATTTTCTCAGGCTTGGGGGAGCTTGGGAAGCTTTTCTGCTGTATCATTTGAATAAAAGGCAGCAAGATAATGCTACTGTCAGCACCTGTGCCAGAGCCAAAGTAATGGTGAGGGCTCCTGCCAGTTACTGTCTTCCTGCCTTTGATTCCTGTGAAACAGACGACAGTGAGAAGTGAGAGGGCCAGCCGGAGCTGCAGCGAGCTTATTATGAGTTGGTTTCATGTGCTTTTCTGAAGCTGCCTGTGCGTGCATGCAGGCGTGTGTGCATCTGTCTGTCTGTGTGCGTGCCTGGGTATTATTTAGGAGTGTTTTCAATTTATCTCCAAACCGAGTAGTCAGGTCTTTGTAGCCCCCTGGGTCCTTGCTGCTTAAACCTTACACGTTTCTCTGCTTAGGTCCCAGCTCCAGAACAAACTGAAAATGGCGGCGTGAGCAACATCACAGAAGCCAGACTCGTTGTCTTTCTAACCTCACTTTTTATTAAGGTAATGTAGAGTTTTCAAAGCTAGTCAGTATTCGTACAGAGTAATTGAATTTTGACTATTTTATTAAATATTGGTAGACTCCAAAAAAATATAAGATCTGGCGTTAACACTTGTTTATTAAGATAAAGAAGGCCAGGAGATATGTCTCCATGGCTAAGGGTTGATGCTCTTAGAAAGAAATGTTATTCGCCGGGCAGTGGTGGCGCACACCTTTAATCCCAGCACTCAGAAGGCAGAGGCAGGTGGATCTCTGTGAGTTTGAGGCCAGCCTGGGCTACAGAGTGAGTTCCAGGAAAGGAGCAAAGCTACACAGAGAAACCCTGTCTTGAAACGCGCCCCCCCCCCCCCCCAAAAAAAAGAACTGTTATTCAGAGACTGGAGAGATGGCTCAGAGGTTAAGAGCACTGGCTGTTCTTCCAGAGGTCCTGAGTTCAGTTCCCAGCAACCACATGGTGGCTCACAACCATCTGTAATGAGATCTGGTGCTCTCTGTCCTGGAATTCACTCTCATCCAGGCTGGCCTCGAACTCACAGAGATCCACATGCCCCTACCTCCCTAGTGCTGGGATTAAAGGCGTGTGCCACCAGGCCCGATGAAATGAATTCTATGGTGGCCATTGACGTTTCTGTTCAGTATCATTGTGTAGCATCCTGAGTGTAGGTCATTAGAAACTTGACTGTGAATGGGAGAGCAGAAAACGGGCTAGATACAAGCACTTTGCTTTGCCAGCTCAAGGACCTGAGTTCAGATCCCCAGCACCGACATAAACGTCAGGTGTGCGTGATGGCCTCCTGTAGTATCAGTGCTCAGGAGGTAGAGACGGAGAAGTTGGGTTAGCTGACTCCCCAGATTGGTGAGCTTGGGTTCAAGTGAGAAACCCTGCCTCCTTGTGTAAGGTGGAGAGCGAGGAGGCTACCTGACTCCAACCTCAGGCCTCTGCATCCACAGATGTCCGCATCCACAGGCGTCCCCTCACACACAGGCACCCAAACACATACAAACCGCGTACACGTGCCAAAGATGAAAATCTAAAATGTCTTAAAAGTTGGGGCGAAAAAATGTAAATATCTAGCAGTAGACTCAGTAAGGCTTAGGGGACTCCGAAGCCGGGATGGTTGGTTTAAATCGCAGTTGTTCCCCACGTAGGCTGGCTGCGGCCCCTCCAACATCGGCATCATCGCGCCGTACAGGCAGCAGCTGCGGACCATCAATGACTTTCTGGCCCGATCTTCCGTCGGGAGGGTCGAAGTTAACACAGTGGACAAATACCAGGGGAGGGACAAGAGCCTCATCCTGGTGTCCTTCGTCAGGAGCAATAAGGATGGAACTGTAAGTGGACCGTTTGCTACTAACTCATCTGAGCTCTTTCCTCCTCCGTCTCTCCCTCCTTCCTGCCTCACGGCGTCATCGCCAAAGCCCCGAGAGCAGGCAGCCGCTCACCATGGTAGCTACACTTTAGCTCTCTTTCTCTTAAAAACAATTGCTTTAGACATTTATGGGTATATTTGTGTACCGTTGTGTGTGCCTGGTGCCATTGGAGACTAGAAGACAGCGTCCGTGAAGTTACGGATGGTTGTGTGTGCTGGGAATTGACCCCAAATCCTCTGTGAGGGCATCAAGGGCCCCAATCCACTAAGCCATCTCTCCGGCCTCCCCTCGTTCTCTCTTTAAATAGCCGTTTAAAAACAAGGTGTGTGTGTGTGTGTGTGTGTGTGTGTGTGTGTGTGTGTGTGTGAGAGAGAGAGAGAGAGAGAGAGAGAGAGAGAGAGAGAGAGAGAGAGAGAGAGAGAGAGAGAGATTGGGAGGCAGGTAGCTCAGAGGGTTAAAGCCTTGGATTTGTTTGTCGTTTGTTTGCTTTTTGGTTTTTCGAGACAGGGTGGGTGACAAGAGACCCTGTGTGGAAAACCAGAACAACAATTAAAAAAAAAAAATGCTAAAACCATTCAAGGCAAACCGTGTCCTTGGTTATAACAAGTCAGACATAGAACAGGACTGGGATGATTAGGAATTTCCTTTCTTCCAGCTTGGCGAGCTGCTGAAGGATTGGCGACGGCTCAATGTGGCGATAACCAGAGCCAAGCACAAGCTGATCCTCCTGGGCAGCGTGTCCTCGCTGCGGCGCTTCCCGCCTTTGGAGAGGCTCTTGGACCATCTGAACGCGGAGCAGTTGATATCCTTCTGTGTTCCTGGGGCCTCTCGGCTTTGCTGCTGGCGGTCCGGGACCCGAGTGAACGGAGACTCGTGTGTCCTTCACGGGCGTGTTTCAGAGACCGCCGTGACTCCGGAAAGGGAGCATCTCATAGGAAGTCGTGGCCAGCCACCAGTAACAGAACAGTGGGACCGGGATGGTCTGTGGAGGGAGCGAGGGAGAGAGGAAAGGGCCAGCCTGCCACCTGGGACCTGTGTCTGCAGAAATGGGCCGTCCCTCCTGGTTCTGTCGCCCCAGGTATTTCCTGTTGATACAAGGCAAAGCATTATGCTACAACTGGATCAGTCAGGCTGGGGTGTCGTGGACTAAGATGCCACCTTTAATCCCAGCTTGGCGAGCCTACATAGCGAATTCCAGGACAGCCAGGGCTCATATAGACCTTGTCTCAAAAGGAAAAAAAAGGCAAGACTGGCCTAGAGTCTTGATGAAGTTCCTGTTTCAACCTCCTACTTGGTAGGTTATAGGCATGTTCCACAATGCCTGGCTTTCCATTATTTTATTTATCTATTTGTTTGTTTGTTTATTTATTTACTTGTTTATTTCAGATGGTCTTTCTCTGAAACCCTGGCCATGGACTCAGATCCTGCCTCTGCCTTTCCAGTGTTGGGATTAAAGCAGTGGTTCTCAACCTGTGGGTCGTGACTCCTTTGGTGGGTGGTCGGACAACCCTTTCACGGGGGTCACATATGAGATAACCAGCATATCAGATATTTACGTTACAATTCATAACAGTAGCAAAATTATAGTTACGAAGTAGCAATGAAAAGTTTTATGGTTGGGGGTCACCACAAACTGTATTAAAGGGTCACAGCATTAGGAAGGTTGCAAACCACTGGATTAAAGGTATTCAGCACCGGGCCGAGGTGGCACACGCCTTTAATCCCAGCACTCAGGAGGCAGAGGCAGACAGATCTCTGTGAGTTTGAGGCCAGCCTGTGCTACAGAGTGAGTTCCAGGACAGGCTCCAAAGCTACACAGAAAAACCCTGTCTCAAAAAACCAAAAAAAAAAAAACAACAACCAGAAAAAGGTATTCAGCACATTCAGCTCCCAGTTCCATCACAAGAGGATTATTGTATGAGGTAAAGTCTCACGTATCCCAGGTTGGCCATGAATTGACTGTAATTGAAGGTGACCTTGAAGTTCCGATCCTTTGGCTGCCACCTGACTGGTGGGATTCAGGCATGAGCCTCCCCAGCTGGCTTTCTCTCTCCTCCCTCTGCCCCTCCTCGTAGGGTCTCGTGTGCCCCAGGTTGGGGTCCAGCTTCCTCCGTAGCGAGCACCGATCCTGACCTCCTGAGTGCTGAGGTTGCAGATGTGCGCCGCAGCCACAGGTGTATTGTCACTGAATCTGTCTTCCTTAATTCGTCTCACATCGTGGACCTTCCGTCAAGGGAGCATGAGAGTCTCTGTCACGCGCTGGGTGATCATCAAAGAGACTGAACACTACACCCCCGCCTCCAGCGCCGTAGGCCTGGCGTCACCTGGTCCAGCTCAGGTTTGCTGGGAATCCACACTTACACTGTGAGGATGCCTTTAGGCTAAAGGTACAAAGCGAAGTGACTGTGTTCTCTTCAAAGTTCCAGGTTTTTCTTTTCTATTTCTTAGTGTAATCTTGTTAAACATGAAATTCTGTCACTGTGTAAAATTTTACTTATTAGTATCAATGTTCCCCAAACTGAAAAGTCTAAATCTGTGAGTACTTCAAGTATATCTGTATATGATTGAGAAAAATGAGATTTTTTTTCCACCTTTAAAGGTGGATTGAAACTTTAACTAAAGGTTGAGATCTCAACAATTGAATAGAATTTCAGGTCTAATTCCAGAATCAGAGAAGTTATATTTAAAGATTGGATGGATTGGCTTGTTTGTGTTGCTTGAAGCCGCTCTGTGCTAAGGGGAACGGGTGTGATTACTCTGAATTTTGGGTGTCCTGGTTTTCAGTGTCAAATGGGTTTCCCTTTAAGCCTAGTCTTTGAATTACATCCCTCAGTGGTGTGCTTCCAGGAAGTTCTTCCTCTTCTCCATAATCATCTCCTCATGTCCCCTTCGTTAACTTTTGGAATGCAGCATTTCAATATTAGAGGAGGATTTGATATAAAACAAATTTTTTTGAGAAGGAGTTTTGTTTTCTGAACTGATGCCAGCTTACAAGGTACACCCTATTTTCATTTGGTTTGCCTCTTTGGGGGCGTTAGTCAGTTTTTCCTTTTATGTACTGATGTTTCGGAAAAATGAACTTACATATACGGTGGAATTTTCACAAATGGGACCCTTCTCCTGGAGGGAAAAGCTTCTACCTCACTTAGTGGAAGTTTAAATATGTTAAATTGCTGGTGCTTCTACCTTTTATATTATTTAAAAATACAATTTAATAAATTGTTTTGTACTGGATAGACTTTACTGAGTCATTCTTCATTAAATGATTTCTGTGTGTGTGTACGTATGTATGTATGTATGTATAGATAGGGTCTCACTATCCCAGGTGACCTTGAACTTCTGATCCTCCTGCTTCCACTTCCTGAAGTGCTGGGAATACTAAACGTGTGCCAACATGCCTGGTTTGTGCCGTGGTGGAGACGGAGCCCAGGGCTTTGTATTGGCGTCCCGCCAACCGAGCTTCCCCTCTGCCCCCGAGTGCTGATTAAGCTCAGGGGTCTAGCATTTTCTCCAGTAGTGATAGGCGAAATGTTACTGATCATCTATCGGTTAGCAGGTTTTCTCCTGCTGAGATAAATGACCAAAGCCACGTGAGGAAGAAAGTTTAGGTTTCCAGTGGGAGAGTCTCCATAGTGATGTTGGGGACATGGCAGCAGGTTGAAGAGTTAACTATCATTGCTTAATATCCTTAGCTATTAGGAGAGTAGGAAGCCGGAAGTGATCTAAGATAATTTCAGTTCCTGGGAGGAGCAGAACAGAAAGATTTTTAAATTGTGTGTGTGTGTGTGTGTGTGTGTGTGTGTGTACATGTGCAGGGGTGCCTTCTGAGCCAGAAGTGGGTGGCAGAGCCCTGGAGCTGGAATTACAGGCTGTTGTGAACCTCCCAACATGGGTGCTGGGAACCAGACTCAGGTCCTCTGTAAGAGCAGCAGGTGCCCTCAACCACTGAGCCACCTCTCCAGTCCCAACTCCAGTCACTTAGTTATTTGACGGAGTCAAGATGTTTTCTACATAGATGTTTCTGTGCTTTGAGCTTTGGCACCCCTCAGTGGGGAAGCCAGAGGCAGCTGTGTGCCTTTCCCCAGAGCTTCCTTCACAGATTCCAAACCTGCTCGTCCGTCTCTGTCTTCAGGGGTCACCCGTATATACACTTGCAAATTGATGGTTTCGGTGATCGTCAGATAAAACAGGTTTGGGAATGGGTTAAGAGTTTTGGCCTCTGGTGTTTCCCCATTCTCCCTGACTTTAAAGGCAGGTTTCCAGAAGAGGCTGCTGAGAGCTTTTTGTTTGTTTTGGTTTTACGAGACAGGGTTTCTCTATGTAGTTTTGGTGCCTGTCCTGGATCTCACTCTGTAGACCAGGCTGGCCTCGAACTCACAGAGATCCTCCTGGCTCTGCCTCCCCTTTGCTGGGATTAAAGGCATGCACCTCCACTGCCCAGTGAGCTTTTTTTTTTTTTTTGAGTCAGGGTCTAGCCTCAAACTGAGAGTGACCTTAACCTATTTTCACCCGAGAGCTGGGATTACGAATAGACACTACACACTGTCACAGATTACGCAATGCTGGGGATCGAACCCAGGGTTTCGTGCATATTAGACAAACACTACCAACTGAGCTATATCCCCAATCTCTAGCAACCCTGTGTGTCCTCCAGGTTCTCCTTTATGGCTCTAGTATATTCTATATTATTTACTTACTGAGAAAAGATCTGGTTACGTGTGGCCATGGCTAGGCCTGAACTTACTGTGCAGACCAAGCTGGCCCCAAATTTGGCAAAAATGTTTGCCTCCCAAATGCTGGGATTACAGGCATGTGCTGCCATGCCTAAATACTCTCCTGCTCCTACATAGTAAATATGTAGTTAATTTTACTTGCTTTTCTGGAAGGATTTAGACTACAGATCCTTTTTACTCATTTATAGAAAGGAAAAAACGAATCAGGCAGTTGTATTTCAGCTTTTTTTTAAAAATTGTTTTTATGTGCACGGGTGTTTTGCTTGTATGTTTGTGTGCCACATGTGTGCCTGGTGCTGGGCTGGCGCACAGAAGAGGTCATGGGACCCACTGAGACTGGAGTTACAGACAGTGACCTGCCATGTAACAGGTGGATCCCATGGCCTCTTCTGGCTTACCCAGGCACCAGGCACACATGTATAGACTAATTTCTAAACAGTCCTATTAAATAAGAAACACAGAGCCAAATACAGAGGTGATAGCCGAAGAGATCAGAGCGAATAGCCATGACTAGCCTTAGCTTACCACCATGCAGTGGCTGATCTCATACAAACTTTATTAACATGCAAATAAAATATCACCACACACGTGATGCACAGACGTGCACGCCAACAAAACACCTGTACACATAAAAAGTGAACACTAAGCCCGGGCTGTCACGATGGTTCAGTGGGTAATAGGCAAGCCTGCTAACCTCAGTTAAGATTCCTGGAGTGTGCTTGGTAGAAGAAGAACCAACTCCTGAAGATTGTCTTCTGACCTGGGGGCGGGTGCAAATAAATGTCATCTTTTAAAAAGACAGACCAGAGGACAATGACACACGTACGGACACCAGGCTACTATGGAATATTAAATCTAAGCGAGTAAGGCAAAGATCAAAGACTTGAACAAGGAACTCACAAGTCACGAACTGTAAATAAGGCCCAACCATGAGGAAAGGTGGTCCCCATGGTAACATGAGTACAGAATAAGACCAAGATAGCCAGAAGACAGTAATAAAACAGCGAGGAAATTCTCACTTCACACGTTCCAAGACAGCAGCCAAAGCGACACATGGCTGGCCGGACTGTCAATTTTTGTTCCTGGGTTTGTTTGTGTTGCAGTTTGGCCGGTCAGATCCAGCACGTACCCCTGGGCCGCATCTCGAGACCCTCTAGTGGAAATTTTGAGAAATTTTAGAGAACAGGTTTGGCTTTATTCAAATAAATTTAAAGTAAGGTAACCCTGGCCGGGCCGTGGTGGCACACACCATTAGTCAATCCCAGTGTGAGGACGTGATAGGCAGTCCTAACCGGATTGGCCTCCCCAGAAATGAGCTACTCTATCCCAGTCATTAGGGTTCTCAGACCTGAGTAATAATTTACACAGGTCCCGTGATGACTAAGAAACTTAATATGGAACCAGGAATCCCTTAAGGGCCGTTGACCTTTTGCTCTGGAATGCCAGGGAGAGCCTAGTGGCCTGCAGGTGAGGTAAGAATGGGAGAGTGGGCTGTGAGGTATTAACAGCGGGCTTGCTTCTGTAAAACTTGTTTACCGCTATGGGAAAGGGATGGAATGTTCTTTCTCTCACTATGTGTCGGGGAAGCAGTTTTCCTTTCCCCGCTGTGGGCTGCATGGATTGTTTGTTTTCTAGACAGGGTTTCTCTGTATATCCCTGGCTGTCCTGGTGACTCTTATCTGTGCAGTCACTGGGGAGGGTCCGGGTCGGGTCATCATCTGTACAGTTGTTTCAAGCTCACCCACACTTCTCTCCATGGCTCACTGATTCTCCAGGGTGAAGGGTTCTAGTCACCGGTGGAATCATACCTCCGTTTGTCCTGGGATTTTAGGAGGATTGGGTAGACATTGTTTACGCCTCCCCCAGGAAAGGAACTTTAGCAACAAACACTCCATGTTATCTTGCTTCCACCTCCTAAGAGTTGGTATTTACAAGTCCACCACACCCTTCTACAAAATATTACATTTTGTTATGTGGGCCGGGTCTTTCTAGGTAGCCTTGGATGAGCTGGCACATGCTATGTAGTTTAGAGTAACCTTGACTTTCCAGCAATCCTCGGGCCTCCGCCTCCTGAATGAGTGCTGGGATTAGCAGGGTGCACCACCGCACCCGGACTTTAGTGGAGTTCTTGCTTTTTAAAACGGTCTTGTGTTTGAGACTACGCTGGTTTCAAACCCGTTAGGTACCCGAGCCTGATCTTCAACGACCGATCCTTTTAACGTCCATCCCGCAAATGCTGAGATTACAGCTCCCGTCTCTGTTAATGGCCTGAGGTTTTCTAAAATCTGTCGGCCCACTCCGGGTTTGTCAAGATCAAAGGGAGCGGCCCGGCGCGTTCCATTAAACCCGCCCAGCCTGCGTGAACAGAACGTTTGCAGGTGGCTTGAGGCCCCTTCTCCATCCACCCTTGGCGCTGTGCTGCGAGCCGAGCCCCCCTAGATCCCCCGCCACGCTTTCCCTGAAAGCCTCGGATGATCCGCGGGGACCCGATCGCGCGGCCGGCCGTGGCGTCCTCCCGCCGCCAGGGGCGCTGTGGCCGCACCGAACCGGGTCAGACGCGGTGGCCGCCGCGCGCCTGCGGGGAGCTCGCTGCTGACCCGCCCCGCGAGCCCGTGCCCCACACGCACCGTCGCCATGGGTAAGGACAGCAGCCGGGGGTCACCATCCACCGCCGCCGGGGCCGTGCAATCGGCGGGAGTGAAAGGCGGGGGCGGGGGGGGGCTCCCGGGGTCGCCATGGCAACGCGCGCCTGCCCGGCATCCCTGCGCCCCGCCCAGCCTGGGGCCTGGCTGCTGGAGGCCCCTGGACGGGCGGGGGCCGCGTCGTTCGTCCGGGGACGGAGATGGCTTGCACAGTCTCGCGGGTGGCGCACGGGAGGCTGGGGACGGGGAGCGGTGCGGTGCCGGGCCCCGGAAGCGCGCCCCGCGGGGGCTCCGCTGCAGGCTGGGGACGCCGAGGGACGCCGGGCCGGCTCTAGGGACTGCCGGGGAGCGCGGCTGCCGGCTCCTCCTGCGGCCGCTGCTGCACAGCCGCCCTCCTTAGGCTGGTCCGGTGCGGGTTAACAGGTTGGGATGAGCACTCTGAAAAGAGAACGCTTGCCGGTTATGAAACGGCAGGTGGCTTCACCGCCGGGGTGGGGAGTGGGGCGAGGGGAGGAAATGATGCGTGCCGACCCCTCACCATCCAGCCTGGCAGTGTTAGGTTGCGGAGCCTAGAGAGCTGAAAACCCAGATCATAATAGAGGACCAGAGCATTGGGGACTCTGTTTTGTTTTGCCCAGACTAGAAAAAATGGACTTTTGTTTTGTTTTTGAGACCGGTTCTCTCTGTGTAGCCCTGGCTGTCCAGGAGCTCGCTATGCACAGCAGGAGGAACAGAGATCTCCTGTCTCTGCCTCCCTAGTTCTGGGATTAGCATCACGGTGCAACTGCTTTGTTTTGTTTTGAGACGGTGTGCCACTAAAGCGCCCAAACTGCTCTGCTGAACGCCTTAACCATCCGATGTGTCATTTATTTGAAGGTGTTTGTTTTTGAAACAGGTCTCACTATAATAACATTGGCTGGCCTGGAACTTCGGGTAGACCAGGCTGCCCTCAGACTCAGAGATTACTACCCCCGGCCCCCGCCTCCATCTCTGCCTCACAAATGTGATTAAAAGCGCACCGCCACGCCCAGAGCGATATGGAGATTACGAAATGTTAGCCAAGTGCTTTGATTTTCACATCTCAGTTTTCTCATCTTTGCAGAAAGTATTTGGGCCACTTGGTTGTGTTTGGAGTGTTAGGGAAACAGCTGGTTTTTAAAAACAATGTTAATGGTGTGTACCTGAGTGTAGGGGCCTCCAGAGGCCCGAGGTGTTGGATCTCCCTGGAACTGGAGTTGAGCAGTTGCCATAGGTGCTGGGAATTAATTATCTTGGGTCCTCTGGAAGAGCAGTAGATGGTTTTAACCTGAGCCCTCTTTCCAGCCAGGACTAGAATTTATTTATTTATTTATTTATTTATTTATTTACTTACTTACTTACTTACTTACTTACTTATTCATTCATTCATTCATTTATTTATCTATTTATCTATTTAGTCTCTTTCTTTTCTGTCTGTCTGTTCTTTTGATTTGGAGGTTGTGGTTTTTGTTTTTTGAGACACTGTAACCCTGGCTGGCCTGGAACTTGCCTCCTGGTTGCTGAGGTTAATGCTGAGGTTAAATACCACCTGGGATTGAGCTGTTTCTTCTTTAACTGTGTGTTGTCAGAATTTTGGTTTTGTGTTTTCCCCTGTAATGTGTGTTCTGGGGGATTCTGGAATCTGATAACTTTACCTTTTATTTTGTGGCCAGTGTGTTTTGAATTTTTTGAAATAAAGAATTGTGTGGAGGGGTGCGGGGGCAGAAGAGCCTCCTGGTGCTGGAGTTACAGGTAAACCATCCTAATGGATTCTGGGAACCAAATTTTGGTCCTTTGTAAGAACAGCAAATGCTTTTAATAGCTGAGCCATCACTTCAGCCTCTTATTCTTGGAAATCATTAGACCTTACCCACTGTCCACCATTTGTAAGACTTTTAAACATGTGGCTTATGTTCCCAGGCTTATCTCCACAGGAAGTCATTTTACTTTAATGTTTTTAAGTGCTGGGTAGTAGGGTGCCGGCTTTTAATCTCTGCACTCCAGAGGCACAGGCAAGGGATCTCAGTGAGTTTGAAGCCAGCCTAGTCTACAAAGTGAGTTCCAGGACAGCCTGGGCTACATAGAGAGACCCTGTCTCCAACAAACAAACAAAATGTTTTTAAGTATGTGTGTGTAGTAGGTAGGCACAACTATGCCAGGGCTGGTTGGTGATGATCTTGTGCGTGTGCGTGTGCGTGTGCGTGTGCGTGTGCGTGTGCGTGTGTGTGTGTGTGTGTGTGTGTGTGCCTGTGCACACAGGAGGTCAGCACGGGTATGCCAGGGCTGGTTGGTGCTGGTCAGAGGACAACTCTCAGGAGGTGTTCTCTCCTTCTGCCTTGAGGGTTCTGGATGGAGTCAGGCCCCCACACCTGTGCCTCTCCCTCTGAGCCACCTTGCCAGCCCAGAAAATAAAGCTCATTCCCTGTGTGGAGTCTTGAGGATAGCTCATAAGCCTTGGCCGCAGTGGGCATGGCATTTTGGCTGTGGCTTGTGAGAAAGAGATAAAGAGGTCGCGTCCTGGCACCTTGGCCTGAGGAGATATCCGATTGCCAACCACAGAAAAGCAAACTGTGTTGATTTCTGTGGGCCGGGACAGATTTGTGAACTTGCCGTTGTCCTGACTTGGGAATGATGTTGGACTTTTCTTGTGCTTTTCAGCTACAAAAGACCCCACAGCTGTGGAGAGAGCCAACTTGTTAAACATGGCCAAGCTGAGCATCAAAGGACTCATTGAATCTGCCCTGAGCTTCGGCCGCACTCTGGACTCGGACTATCCCCCCCTCCAGCAGTTCTTTGTGGTTATGGAACACTGTCTGAAGCATGGCCTTAAAGGTATCGCGAGACTTCGGAAATCAGTGCACCTTGCAGTCCCTCTCTTTGCACCCTAGATAGCCTTGAGGAATGGTTTTGAGGCTGCAGCTACCATTATTTTGCGTTTTAAAATACTAACTGCCAGGTCAGTGGGATGGCTTTGTGAGTAAGGGCTTGCCACACTAGCTGGAGGCCTGAGTTTGTTCTTTGGAACCCTGGTTAAGGTGAAGGAGAGAGATTAAATAATCTTGTGGCCGTGTCCCACACATACACACAATAATAATTTAAAAAAAACATTGAGTGGGTTCATTTCCTGGTAGATGATCTTCAGAAAAATTTAAATAATTGGAGAAAAACATACTAGATTCCTTTTTTTTTTTTTTAAAGAGAGAGAGAGAGATCTCCGTATAACCCTGGCTGGCCTTGAACGTACTGTATAGACCAGGCTGGTCTTGAACTCACAGAGATCTGTCTGTCTCTGCCGCCCAAAGTTTGGGATTAAAAGTGTGCACTACCATGCTTGGCCTGATTACATGTTTTTTAAATGTTTACCCTTGAACTGATTTTCATTTCCTTGGGTAATTAAAAAAAAATTATTATGCTTATTCACACACACACACACACACACACACACACACACACACGTGTTGAGCGCACACGAGCATGAAGGTCAGAGGGCAACCTGTAGGAGGCAGATGCCCTCACCCACTGAGCCATCCCCCCAGCCTTGGATTTCTTTTGAAACTGAAACTGAGTGGTGATGCTGGCATGAACTCATTAATTCGCTTGAACCCTGTTGAAGAAGTCAGTCAGAAGTAGATTGTTGAGCTAGAAAGGTCTTCAGAGCGTGGGGACATATGGACAAAGTGACCTCGGACCCAGGTTGCCATAGAAACAAGTGACCCCGGAAAGGATGATGGTCTGCTACGCAGCTCCTATGGAAGGTTGTTACATGGGGAACGTGTGTGTATTTTGAGGGTCTCTGTGTAGCCTTGGCTAGCCTGGAACTCCCTGTATAGACCAAGCTGGCTTCCAGCTCACAGAGATCCACCTGCCTCTGCCTTCCCCGGGCGGGGGTTAAAGGTGTACTCCGAGCTGGGGTGGGTGGTCGTTTCGTTTTGAGACAAGGAATTGGCCAGTGGCCCAGACTGGCCTGGGACTTGCTGTGCGGCCCAAGCCTCCCAAGGGCTAAAACGGCGGGAGCCTTCTCTGTGCAGAGGGCAGAGGGCTGTATCAAGGACTCACACAACTCAGAACGACGACGAAACACAGGACAGCAGCTGGGAAGGCGGCTTAGTAAAGTTGGAGAACTCAGTTTGATCCCTAGTAACCACATAGCAAGGTTGTAATCCCTGAACTGGGGAGGTGGAGGCAGGAGGAGCCCAGCCAGCTTAGTTGGGGGGTGCACTGGTCCCGGGGGGAGACCCTGCCTCAAAACACGAGGTGGATGGCTCTTGAGGATACCACCCAAGGTTAACCTCTGGCCTCCATATACACCTGCGCAGACACACAAAATAACACAACCAACCGGGCTGTTTAGTATTCACCCTTTAACTATATACTGGATAATAACAATTCTTTTACTGACAGTAACAAGCCAGGCGTGGTAGTCCAGGCCTGTAATCCCAGCCCGTGGAGGGTGGAGGCAGGAAGATCTGGTATTTAAGGTCAAGAGTGAGTCTGAGGACAGCCTGTATTGCCTTGGGGTGTTTGTGGTGGCACAAGTTTATGTGTATGTCTGTATGCCATGTGTGTGAGGTTACCCGAGGATTCCAGAAGAGGGCGTCTGATTCCCTGGAGCAGCAGTTAGAGATGGTTGGGAGCCCCCTGACCTAGATGCTGGGAACTGAATTCTAAACCTCTGGAGGAGCAGCAAGGGCTCTTAACTGCTAAGCTATCTGTCTATCCTACAGAAGCTTTTTAAAAAGGATTTTTAAATTTATTTTAATTAAGTGTGTCTGTATGTGGGTATGTATTCATGAATGCAGGCCACCAGAGGCCTAAGGTGTTCCAACCCTTGGAGCTGGAGTTACAGGTGGATCAGGGCTGACTCAGGTCCTCGGGAAGAGCAGTCCATGCTCTTAACCCCTGAGCCATCTTGTCAGCCCATCTCCCAGGCATTTTTATTGCATCAGGAAATTACCAGTTATGTGCCAGGGTGTGAGTGTGGGCGTCAGAGGACAACTTGCAGGAATCAGTTCGGCTCTTTCCTTCCAAGGTGTGTCCTTGGGATGGAATTCTGGTGTCCCGCTTGCAGGGGGGGGTGCCTTTGCTGCCCTGGAGACATCTCCAGCCTGCCTCCCTTTGTATGTTTGGGATTTTTAACATAGCAATGATAAAAATCTTTCTTCTCCCCTAAATCGCTGAATTGGAATTTGATAATCATGGCCAAAATAGTTAAACTTTATTATTATTTTTTATTATTATTTATTTTCAGAAAGCATTATCCTTTATTTCCTAATGACAGTGAATGATTGTAGTCACAGGCTTACCCTTGTGCATCGTGGTAACGCTAGTTAGACGTGGTGATTTTTCTCCCCACAGTAAAGTTGCCCTCGGTGGCTGCTCTTGCTTAGGTGATCACGCCTGTGATAGCCACATTGTATCTGCGGAAGGTTGGATTGTTTTTTCTTTTGGTGATTGCGTTTGTCTATGCACTGCCTGCATGCAGTGCTCAAGGAGACCAGAAGAGGGCATCAGATCTCCTGGAGCCACCTGATGAAGATTGTTGAGACCCAAACCCTTGTCCTCAATAGCAGCCTCTTATAGCATACTTGCTGTGTAACTGAGGATGACCTTGAACTTTTTTTGGGGGGCGTGGCTTTTTGAGATGGTCTCTATGTAACCCTGGCTGTCCTGGAACTTGCTTTGTAGACCATGCTGGCCTTGAACTCACAGAGAGTACTCAGGAGTGTTGGAATTAAAGGCCTGTGCCACCATGCCCGGTACCCTTGAACCCTTGATCCTGATGCTTCCACTTCCCACTTCCCTGACTACAGGCATAGGCTATGGCATCAAGGTTTTCATGTGACCTCTAGGCCCAAACCCACGGCTTCCCGCATGATAGGCAAGCAGTCTACCAACCGAACTGTATCCCCAGCCCAGACTTTTTTTTTTTTTTCTAGAGACATGGTTTCTCTGTGTAGTTTTGGTGTCTGTCCTGGATCTCGCTCTGTAGACCACACTGACCTTGAACTCACAGAGATCCGCCTGCCTCTGCCTCCCGAGTGCTGGGATTAAAGGCGTGCGCCACCACTGCCCGGCTCAGCCCAGACTTTTTTATGTCACCTGATGTCAAAATAAAAGTTGCAATTTTTCCTATTTGGAAGGAAAGCACCATTACTATGCTTTCTTCTTTTTTTTTTTTTTTCCCCTTCTTCTTCAGTACTGGAGATCAAACCCAGAGCCTCGTGCATTCTAGGCTAGCATTCTGCTACTGAACTAAATCTCCTGTACCTTCAGAGCTCTTAACATTTCTCATAAATTTTGAGACAAGATACTGCAGTTTCCCAACTGATCGTCAACTTTCTCTGTAGTTCATGGAGGCTTAAACTTGACTTTTCTGCTGCGGCCTCCCAAGTGCTAGGATTCCAGGCGTGTGCCCCCAAACCTGGCTTTGTGCTTTATTTATTCAATAGACTTACGGAGATCATCCTGCTAGGGCCATCAGCTCTTTTTATTTTGGTATTGGTAAAGAAAGACTCAGGCCACTATTTAGTTACGTACCTGGACGTTCCTGATTTGGAAGAACAGCTAAGATGTATGTGTGTGTGTACATGTGTATGTCTGCATTTACTGACTTCTGATGGTACTAGGGATTAAACCTCCATCCAACCTTGTGCATGCTGGACAAATGTTCTACTGAGGTGCGTCTCCTGTCTCCAGACTTCTTCCCTTGCTAGTGATGCAGGATGTCACTAAGCTACCCAGGCAGGCCTTGAACATCTGATCCTCCTGTCTCAGCCTCTCATAGAGCTAAGATTATAAGTGTCTGTGTGTGTGTGTGTGTGTGTGTGTGTGTGTGTGTGTGTGTACGCATATACAGAGGCCAGAGCAGGACAGTGTCTTTCTGTCGCTCTCTGCCCTCGAGACAGGCTCTTTCACTGAACTGGACACTCATACTTTCACTTGGGCAGGCTAGCCAGCAGGCCGTCATGGCTGCCCACCTCCACCCTCCAATGCTGGGGTTGCAGGTACACACACACACACACACACACACACACACACACACACACACACACACACAGCCATGCCCAGCTTGTCAGGTGGGTGCTGGGGTTTGCTCAGGTCCTCATCCCTGAAGAACGGGCACTGTTAGCCACTGGACCGTCTCTCCAGATCTCTAACTAAATACTGAAGATGATGTCACTCCCGTTTCGTGAGTTGAAATTGTGCTTTATATATTTTTTTTCCAGTGAGAAAATCATTTTTGAGTTATAACAAAACTATTTGGGGCCCCCTGGAACTGGTGGAGAAGCTGTACCCAGAAGCAGAGGAAATCGGAGCGAGTGTCCGGGACTTGCCTGGCCTGAAGTACGTATGTTTGATCATCCCCAGAGGTTCACGTGCGGCCTCTCCGTACTTAGTCTAAGGATTGCTTCTGTTTTCCCATCAGAAGCCCAGCTCACTCTATAACTCAGCCCATACTGGCTCCTTCATTAAGTTTTCCTAAGTCCCTTCATCAAGAATTAAGAATTCGCCACTGAGAAGACCAGTAGAGAGGCTGAGCCTGGCAGATCTCTGTATGTTCAGGGCCAGCCTGGTCTATATAGAGAATTCCAGGCCAGCCAGGGCCACAGAGTGAGTCCCTGTCTCAAAAAAAAAAAAAAAAAAAAAAAAAAAAAATGTTGAAAACTTTTCTCAGGTAAGAAATTTTTTTTTTTTTTTGAGGGGGGGGAATTGAGACAAGGTTTCTCTGTGTAGCCCTGGCTGTCCTAGAACTCACTATGTAGACGAGGCTGGCCTTGAACTCACAGAGCCCACCTGCCTCTGTGCACCACCCCCACCCCCACCCCATGCCCTTGGAATTAAAGGCGTGTGCCATCACTACTGCTCGGCTTGATTTTTTTGAGACAGGGTTTCTCTGTGTAGCTCTGTCTGTCTTGGTACTCACTACGTAGCCCAGGCTGGCTTCAAACTCACAGAGCTCTGCCAGTCTCTGCTTCTGGAGTGTTGGGATTAAAGCATGTGCCACCACATCTGGCTCCACCAATTTTTAACTTTTAAATTTTGATATTTGTGTGTGTGTGTGTGTGTGTGTGTGTGTGTGTGTGTGTGTGTATTCACACATGAGCACATATGTATGATGTAGGTGTGTGGGAGTGAGGGCATGTGGGTGCCATGGTGGTGAGAGGACAACTTTCAGGGTCAGCCCTCTCCTTACATTGTGTGACCGGAGGCTGGAACTCAGGTCACCAGGCTTGCGTGACAAGCACCTTTGACCCCCTGCACCCTCTCACCAGCACTTAGTCCTTCTGAAGAAGATGACTTAGTTGTTTTGACCCCCCAAACATTTGTGTCTATGTGTGCACATGCTCCAGTTTGTGTGTGTGTGTGTGTGCGCTTGCGTGAGCACACACAAAGGCACATGCGCCATGGTGTAGCTATGAAGGCCCATCCCACTATATGACACCCCTTACAGAGGTGTAATATTCTAGAAAGCTCTTTCTTCCGAAGCATACAGTGGTACTTAACTTGAGGCTGGAGAGGTTGCTCAGTGGTTAAGAGCACCAGCTGCTCTTCCAAGGAACCTGTATGTATTTCTTAGCACCACGTGGTATCTCTAGTCTCAGGGATCCTACACCCACTCTGGCCTCCACAGGCAGGCACTGCATCTACATGGTGCACAAACGTACATTCAGGCAAACACATGCATATAAATAAAAATAAAATCTAAAAAACTCCCACAAAAACCCCCAAACCTTACCAGAGCAGGTTTTGCTGACCTCTCGAGATAAAATTGCTTACTCAAAAAACTAGCATAAGTCAGGCGGTGGTGGCGCACACCTTTAATCCCAGCACTCGGGAGGCAGAGCCAGGCAGATCTCTGAGTTCTGAGGTCTACAGAGCAAGATCCAGGACAGGCTCCACAGATACACAGAGAAACCCTGTCTCGAAAAACAAAACAAAAACAAACAAACAAACCAAACTAGCATAAGGGGCCGAAGAGATGGCTCAGCTCTTTGAGGGAACATGGGTTTGGTTTCTCAGCACCCACATGGTGGCTCCCAGCTATTTATATCCCCATCAGGTTCCAGGGGATCCAGTGCCCTCTTCAGGCACTGCATGCGTATAGATGCACACAAAACAACCATACACATAAAATAAAATTAGAAACCAGCCTAAAGACCAAGGAGATTGCTCAGTGGGTAACGTGCTTGGCCGCACAGGCATGAAAACCTGAGTTTGGATCTTCAGAACCTGTGTGAAAACCAGGTGCCTTGGGTGAGGAGGCCGAGAGGCAGAGCCCAGAAACCCTCCCTGGGCAGCACAGTTTAGGTGCAGGGGGAGACCATGTCCAAAAATAAAGTGGAGAAGTGATAAAGGCATCCCGAGAGCAGCCTTTGGTTTCCACATGTGCCCTCTTGGCGGAAAGAGCACAGGTGTGCCTTGCACACCCACACACATCAGCATCAAGAGAACAACAAAAGGTGATAAAAATGCCTCTTTTGGTCAAAGTGTACTTCAGCAGATACGGCGTGCGTGGCTGTGACTTTAGCACTAAGGCTGATTTCTAACCCTAAGGCTGATTTCTGACCCCTTGGTTCTTCTTTCTAGAACTCCCCTGGGCCGTGCTAGGGCGTGGCTCCGATTAGCCCTCATGCAAAAAAAAATGGCCGATTACCTGCGTTGCTTAATTATCCAGAGGGAGCTCCTGAGGTCAGTATCATTAAGTCATGTTCATTTTTTTTAATTTAACTTATATCTTATTATCCAAAAAAGAAGTGAAGATCTATGAAATATCGTAAAACAAAAGGAGACCAAAATGAGAAGGCCAAGGACCCCGTAGGGACATAACACCAATGCAAAGCTAGCCTAGGACAAATACCACTAGCTTCTTATCCCACAACATGGGGTGTAGCTAGAGTTTTCCTGCCTACAGGAAAGGACAAATCTCTGTCACCCGCAAGTCCCACAGCCACTCAGAACCAACCAAGTAAACACAGAGACTTATATTGCTTACAAACTGTATGGCTGTGGCAGGCTTCTTGCTAACTGTTCTTATAGCTTAAATTAATCCATTTCCATAAATCTATACCTTGCCACGTGGCTCGTGGCTTACCAGCATCTTCACATGCTGCTTGTTATGGTGGTGGTGGCTGGCAGTGACTCCCTCTACCTTCCTGTTCTCTTAATTCTCCTCTCTGTTAGTCCCACCTATACTTTCTGCCTGGCTACTGGCCAATCAGTGTTTTATTTATTGACCAGTCAGAGCAACACATTTGACATACAGACCATCCCACAGCACTTCTCCTTTTCTTTTTTTTTTTTTTTTTTTTGGTTTTTCGAGACAGGGTTTCTCTGTGTAGCTCTTTTTTTTTTTTTTTTAAAGGAAGGTTTTAACTTTTACACATCTCCAAAGCCAGCTTGGTGTATTTGGGAATTTGGGCGTAGCTTCTCTTACTACTTCCTGCTGGAGGGGGGCACTGTATCTTATGGGGACACAAAGAAAATTTTAGGATTATAGAGTAGTCCGTGAGGGTATATTGTCTGAGCCAGTTGCCTTGAAATGGTTCTGGATGTTGGATCATCTGGGCCTTGGTGTCATTGGAGACCTTTCAGGGGGTCTTGGCTGGTCAAACCTGATGTATCTTAATCTGGAACAAATCCATAGCCTCTGGCTTTCTGTGGAAACAAAAGCAGAGCCTCCTTTCCAAAGCAACATATCCTTACATCCAAATTTTGAAGTCAAGGTACCTTTAAAATATACATTTTGGCATAACTCAACAGCTTTTGCAATCAAATGTTTTTTTTTTTCAGTTACGAATATCAAAGAGAACATAATCCAGATTCTCTGTGTGGTAGCCATCTTTACATGGCTTATTTTTTACATTACCTTGAGCCTATTGCTTTAAACTGCAGCATTCCAAGACTGAAATGGCGCTGTGGCTGCTGGCTCTGCCCCCTTCAGCTTCCCAACATGGCGGTGATACGTTTTCCGCCAGTTCTGGGAGCCATCAACTCTCAGAAATAGTGAGTCTATGCTTCTATCAAAGCAGCGTTGTAGCCCACAAAACTCTTTTTTTTTTTTTTTTTTTTGTACTAGCAAAGGCTAAATCCACCACGCAGTTTAATGTGCCACTTGCAGAGGCCCCATTCCCGCCATACAGGAGGTCAAGCTCACACGCCAGGAACCCCCCCCCCCCCCATAGTAGATAGTAGCTCAAACACGCACTCTGCCGCAAACTTGAAAGAGACAACTAGGAACTATGTTTAGCTCTGTTTTAGAATCTTTTTAGTCAGGTTTTAGGTGGAAACTCTTGCCAACATGTTGGGTGCGTGTTGAGAGGAGAATTGAGAGAACAGGAAGGCGGAGGGAGACACTGCCAGCCCCCGCCGCCATAATAAGCAGCATGTGAAGACGCCGGTAAGCCAGGAGCCACGTGGCAAGGTATAGATTTATGGAAATGGATTAATTTAAGATGTAAGGACTAGATAGCTAGAAGCCTGAGCCATTAGGCCAAACAGTTTAAATAATATAAGCATCTGTGTGTTTATTTTATAAGTGGGCTGTCGGACTGCCAGGGCTTGTCGGGACCCGGAGAGAAAACTCTCCAGCTACAATGGGGTAACTTAAGCATGTTTCCAAGTTGATTCCCTTCCTCAGAATTGTAATTTTGTGGACACAAATTTGCATTGGGATTTGGGAGTCTAATTGCACATTTCTTCTTTAGATCTTTAATGTCCAGATGAATGCTTCAGCTATATCATGAGCATTGTTGAAGTGAAGGTCAGATGTTGAAGACAGCTTTCAGAGCAAGGCAATCAGTCTTTGAGGGGAGTGGGCCCAGGGCAGCTCTCGTCCTGATTCCCTTGGCTTGCCTCTGGGCTATTTGGGGAATACCATTCTGTGTCTAGGTTTTTGTTTTTGTTTTTTGAGACAGGGTTTCTCAGGATAGCCTTGGCTGTCCTGAAACTTGCTCTGTAGCCCAGGCTGGCCTCAAACTCACAGAGATCCACCTGCCTCTGCCTCCGGAGTGCTGGGATTAAAGGTGTGCGCCACCACCACCCGGCCCGTGTTTGGTTTTATTCGTGACTCTGGCTTCACGTCTCAGTTTTTCCATTTGTTAAATGAAAATGGCCATAGTTGAAGCTCTGGGATTTCTCAGCACCAGTTAAACCTGTAAATGATACACGTGTGAGTTGGTGGCACCAGAGCTTGCTTTTCCCAATTATCAAAATCTGGTAACTTCATTGTTAGACTATTCTCTTTGCATCCATCTCTCTCTCTCTCTCTCTCTCTCTCTCTCTCTCATCAGAGTCCCATATAGCACAGTCTGATCATGAACTTGCTGTGTAATCAAGGATGACCCTGAGGTCTTGATCCTCTTGCCTGCAAGTACTAGGATTACAGGTGTGCACCACCATGCCTGGGGAGAAGTCTTGCTTGGACACTTTTTAGACTGTAGTTGTCCATGTGTCCTTAGTTGATGATTATCTACCCATTAAGAATACTTAGAGGGCTAGAGAAATGGCTAAGTGGTTAAGAGCACTGGCTGCTCTTCCAGAGGACCAGGGTTCTGTTTCCAGTACACACATGGCAGCTCACAACCATCTAATTCTGGGAGATCCAATGATTTCTTCTGGCCTTTGGGGGCACCAGGCACACACATGGTGTACATACATACATGCAAACAAAATGCTCATACATGCTGGGTGGTGGTGGCACACACCTTTAATCCCAGCCCTTGGAAGGCAGAGGCAGGTGGATCTCTGTGAGTTCAAGGCCAGCCTGGTCTAGAGTGAGTTCCAGGACAACCAGGGATACACAGAGAAACCCTATCTTGAAAACTGCCCCTCTCCTGCCAAATGCTCAAACACATAAAATAAATCTGTTTGTTTGTGACAGGATATCACTATGTTATAACTGGAGAATTTCTCTCCAGCTCCCGCCAAGTCTCGCCAGTCCTGGAGCCCACTTATAAAATAAACACACAGACTCTTACATTATTTAAACTGCTTGGCCATTAGTTCAGGCCTATCATTGTCTAGCTCTTACTCTTATATTTAGCCCATTTTTATTAATCTATACTTTTCACGTGGCTCGTGGCTTACTGGTACCTTACATATTCCTTGTCCTGGCGGTGGCTCTCCCTCTCCTTCCTGTTCCCTAACCTGGCTGGCTTGGAATTTGCTATGTAGACAAGGCTGTTCTCTAACTCATAGAGATCCGCCTGCTTCTACTTACTGAGTGCTGAGATTAAAGGCATGAGCTGCCACAGCCAGCTATTCCAAAGGTCTTAATGAATCTGGGGACTGAAATTTCAGCTCTAATTGCAAGTATCATAATCAAATCATTAGCAGCAGTTACTGAGTCCTGAGAGTCCAGCATTCCAGGCCTCAGGTTGCCTTTCTCTGCTGACTCTTAAGACAAGGGTCCACAAGCTGGAGAGATAGCTCAGCAGTTAAGAGCACTGGCTTCCTCTTCTAGAAAACGTGGGTTCAGGTCCTAACATCCACAATGGCAGCTCACACTGTCTGTGATTCCAGTTCTAGGGGTCCTAATGCCTTCTCACAGCCTCTGTGGCATACATAGATACATGCCAGTAAAACACTCAAACATATAAAATAATTGTAGATGAAACTCTAAATGGTCTTATTAAATAAGAAACACAGAGCCAAATACAGAGTTAAAAGCCCAAGAGATCAGAGCACTAGTGAAGAGCCAGAACTACCTTTAGCTTACCACTCACTGCCGCTTCCCCTGAGAGAGGTTTCTTCCTGTGACTTGTCTTTTTATTGCTTTCCTGTTCTGTCTTCTCATTGGCTCTGAACCCAACCACATGACTTCCTTGTCACTGCCTGTCTATACAGACCTCCTCATCACTGTGGTTGGTACTGGGATTAAAGACTCAGGTCACCACGCTTGGCTGTGTCCTTGACCACACAGAGACTCTGCCTGCCATGTGATTGGATTAAGGGCATGTGCTACCACTGCCGGACTTCTGCTTAATGGCTTGATTTTACCTCTGATCTCCAGGCAACTTTATTTATTAACATACAAATAAAACCACATTTCAGCACAAATAAAATATCACCATAAAATAACCTTTTTAAAAAGCCATGGTCTGGGCTGGAGAGATGGCTCAGAGGTTAAGAGCACTGGCTGTTCTTCCAGAGGTCCTGAGTTCAATTCCCAGCAACCACATGGTGGCTCACAACCATCTGTAATGAGATCTGGCTCCCTCTTCTGGCCTGAAGGGATACATGCAAGCAGAACACTGTATACTTAATAAATAAATCTTTTAAAAAAAAAAAAAAAAAAAAAAGCCATCGTCTAACTTCCTTCCCAAACTGGCCTGGAACTTACTCTGTGATTCAGGCTGACTTTGAACTCTTAGCAATCCCCACCTCAGCCTCCTTAGTACTGGGGATTTGAGGCATAAGCTTTCATGCCCAGCATACCCCCTTTTCTTTTGATTTATCTTTGTTTTTCCTTCAAAACATCTTTCTCTTTTATTTCCTTTGGTCCTTTTAATTTTTTTTTGGAGACGGTGAGTCTTTTTACAAGTTAAGTGTTTCAAATGCACTTTAGAGGAACTTAGGTTGTTTCCATGTCTATAAGGTGGAAGAAGGAAGGGTCGGGAGGCGAGGTGTTCAGGGTAAGCTTTAAGCATTAGGTTTGTGATGAAGGCCTCTGTTCTGATGTTTCCAGCGAGTTCTATGAATACCATGCGCTAATGATGGAGGAGGAAGGAGCCGTGATTGTTGGGCTGCTGGTCGGCCTGAATGTGATTGATGCCAATCTGTGTGTGAAGGGAGAGGACCTAGACTCCCAGGTGAGTGATAATCCAAATCAGTGTTCTCATTACACACAGTTCTTCCTGGATCTCAGTGGCTCGAAGATCTAACAGTGCTGCTAAACACTTAATGAGCAAAATTCAGTTGCATGTTGGGTTAGACAAACACCTGATAGAAACAGCTAAGTGGGCTGGAGAGATGGCTCAGAGGTTAAGAGCACTGGCTGCTCTTCCAGAGGTCCTGAGTTCAAGTCCCAGCAACCTCATAATGACTCACAACCATCTGTAATGAGATCTGGTGCCCTCTTCTGGCCTGCGGGTGTACATGCAGGCAGAACATTGTACATAGTAAAAAATAAAAATAAAATAAAAAAATAAGAACGCAGAGTAACAGGCGGGGCCCAAGGCCAAGATGTGCTCCTCAGAGGCTTGTCCTCAGCAGCGGCTTGCTCCGGCCAGGCTCCGCCTGCCGCAGTTCTGAGTGTCCCTGTAGTCTTCAGGTTTTAATTCAAAGAAGGGATAAGCCACTGCGCTAGGTCAGAGCTGTCAGGGTGTCAGCAACCCTGGAAACGCCCTCCCGGACACGCCCACAGCACGCTCCCCTGGCCTGTCATCTCTCAGGCCAGCGGAAATTGACAAGACCGCCATCACACCAGAGCTGCTGAGGAGGACTTCTTCTCTTTCATTAAGACTCGATTTATTAATTTCAGGTTGGAGTGATTGATTTCTCAATGTATTTAAAAAACGAAGAAGAGACTGGGAACAAAGAAAGGTATGTTTTCCTCCGGATTTCCCAGTTTTAGGGTAGGTGCGTGCGTGCGTGCGTGCGTGCGTGCGTGCGTGCGTGTGTGTGTGTGTGTGTGTTGTTTGTTTGTTTGTTTTGTGTTTGTTTGTCTGTTTGGAGACAGGGTTTCTCTGTGTAGCCCTGGCTGTCCTGGAACTCACTCCATAGACCAGGCTAGCCTCCAACTCAGAGATCTGCCTGCCCATGCCTACCTGGTGCTGGGATAAAAGGCTTCCGCTACCCCACCCCTACCCCTGACCCGCACCCCCAGCTAGGGGGTGTAGATTTTCAGTAGCTATTTGCAAATGAACTTGTGCCGGCTGTTCACATCGTGGTTTCTGCTCCTCCCTCCCTGGAGCCCTGGCTTGTGTTTTTACTTCCTTTAAAATCTCTACAGGGCAGATAAGGAAGAGTCCTTCAAACGAGGTCGACTTTGGTCCACAGTAAGGAGTCTTGGTCAGATCCGTCCTTGTTGAGAGACACCTTAATGACTATAATTTGTGACAGTGGTGGCTTATTATCGAGTTGGGTCTGTTTCCAGTGTATTAATGGTACATTAGCAAGTAATCCAGGTTCCTAGTGCCGGTTTTCTGCTGTGTGACAGTCTGTTAGAAAGCAAAGCCACATTTTATCGCTGATTTTGACGGCCATTTCCAGACGATTCAGATATATTTTACGCTCCCCTCTCCTCCCACCACAGGAATGTTCAAATTGCAGCCATCTTAGACCAAAAGAATTACGTCGAGGAACTAAATAGACAACTGAAGTAAGTAAAGGGCCCCGAGCACCGGTCTACACTCCGGAGTCTCATCTTCGGGGCAGCTTTGGTTCTGGCGTAATCCGTTTTCCTTTCTGTTAGCGTCTTTGCAGGTTGGCCTTCTAAGTGTTTTTGAGGGGCGCTTGTGGGGCTGGTTAGATGCACAGCAGAAATTAGTAATCCACAGAGAGCTGGGTGTGGTGTCACAGCACCTGTAATAACCCCAGCACTTGGGAAGTAGCAGCAGGAAGGAAGGTCATGAGTTCGAGGTTCTGCTAGTAAGTCAGTTTGAGGCCAGCCTGGGCTAAACAAGGTCATATCTTAAAATAACAACAAAAACCCAAAGCCGCCAGGCGGTGGTGGCACACACCTTTAGTCCCAGCACTCGGGAGGCAGAGCCAGGCGGATCTCTGTGAGTTCGAGGCCAGCCTGGGCTACAGAGCGAGATCCAGGACAGGCTCCGAAACTACACAGAGAAATCCTGTCTTGAAACCTGCCACCTCCGCCCACCCGCCAAAACACAAACACACACACACACACACAAAAACTAAAACAAAAAGCCCCAAAGGCTGCTGATGTATCTCTCTTCACCTGCACAAGGCCCTGGACTCAGTCAGCCCGGCACCAAGAGGAGCTGTCGAGAAACGTTGATTCTTTTGCTGGGGTCCTTATAGCTGTCTTAGCTCAGATCAAGTTAGCCAGGGTAATGAAATTGTCCCCGTCTAGGGATCTGCTCTGGGTCATGGCTACAGGCCGATGAACGTGAGTCTGGGTCAGGTGCGCTGTCCTTGCCGGCGTGCGCTTGTGGGATTCTGAATGAGGTTTTCTCTTTGCCAACTGCAGCAGCACGGTCAGCAGCCTCCATTCGAGAGTGGACTCGTTAGAAAAGTCCAACACGAAGCTCATCGAAGAGGTACCGTCCCCAGCCCAGCGGTGGATGGGGGGCGTCTTTGGAGTCCTCGGTTGTTTGTGATCCTTTTCTGTTTAAGCATGAATGCTGTCAGCATCCACCCCACAACACACACGTGAGCACACAGACACACACAGACACAGACACAGACACACACACACAGACACACACACACACACACACACACACTTTCATCACGGTGGGACGTTTGCAGTTGAAGGTTATATGTTCGACTCTGAGGTATTGTTTTTCGCTGCAGTCTGTAACCAGAAGTCGGCCCCAGAGACAAAAGTCACACAGATTCCTAAACTCATAAGGTGTGATTCCCGTTAGAGTGGGGACCGCCCGAGTGTAGGTCACGGAATGACTTCTAGTTGCTGTTGTCTGGCTAGTCAGAGGATTTCCCCTCACAAGCAGCGCTGCAGAACCCTGTTGCCTGCCTCCCCCACCTTCTCCTGTCTGTGTACAACCTCTCGGCCATGGCTTCCCACACTGTGAATGTGGCCATTGGGTGGCCCTTTGCAGAAGAGTCAGTTCATCCTTTAAAAATAAAAATAGGTAAAATCCTGGGCTTGGGGAATTGGCTCAGTAGTTAAAGAGTATTTATGCTCTTAGAAAGGACCCAGGTTCGGTTCCCAACCCACACGATGGCTCACAACTAACTTCCGTTCCAGGCTCCACCCGTACACTCATGCAGGGATACACTACAAATGAATAGGTCTTAAAAAAAAAATCAGCTCTTCAATACTATCCATAGTTACTTTTTGAGATTATCATTTATATCTTTGAAATAGGGTCTCACTATGTAGACCAGGCTGGCCTCGAGTTCACAGAGATCCATCTGCCTCTGCCTCCTAAATTCTAGGATTAAGGTGTGGGTCATCACATTTGACTTTTTCTTCTTAACAAACCTATTTCCTGATGTATGCTAGAAGCCTGTTATTAGCACCATGACCCTATTTTTCCATGATAATTAAAATTCTTCTTTTAGAATTGTTCTGATTTATTTCCAAACCAGGGAGTCGTGATAAATTGAATACTTAACAAATAAGAATTCACCAGTAGCCAGGCGTGGTGGCGCATGCCTTAATCCCCGCACTCAGGAGGCAGAAGCAGGGGGATCTGAGTTCAAGGCTAGCCCTGTCTACAGAGTGAATTCCAGGATAACCAAGGCTACACAGAGAAACCCTGTCTCGAAACCCCCCCCCCCCAAGAAAAGAATGCATCTGTGAGGCCAAACGTGGTGGTGTACCCCTGTGATCCCAGCACATGGGAGGCAGGGTACGGAGTTCAAGCCAAGCTTCAGCTACATAATGAATTTGGGCAAGCCATCTCACAAAAAACCCGAAAGAACAATTAAGAATGCCATCTGTATATTGCTGGCTGGACTCCCACTTGGGACCATTCTGGAGCTGCTCATGACCCTGTCTCTCTCTTCTTGGCTTTCCATACACGATGAGGTTCGAGCTCTTTCCCCAAAGTGTTCAGAAATGTATGACCTGATGGCGGCCTCTACTTTACTTGCCCAGGCTTCTTTTCATTCCGGGCCTCAGAGCCAAGCCACCTGGGTCTCTGATGCTGAGAGTTAGCTGTGTGAGTGGCCACAGTTCCTGGAACCCTGTCACCTGTCACATCCACTGGGTGGGTGTCCTGTTGAGTCGCCATGAACATTTAACACAGTTTCAAACAACACAACCCTTTTTCCACAAGGCTTTACAGTGTGCTTGTTTTAACATCTTATATTTTGTGTGCACTGGTGTTTTGCATGTATGTATATCTGTGTGAGGGTGTTGGATCCCTGGGAACAGGAGTGACAGATGGTTGTGGGTGGCATGCCGTGTGGGTGCTGGGACCTGGACTAAGGTCCTCTGCAAGAGCAGGAAGCACTGTTTGTTGACTGCTGAGCCGTCTCTCCAGCCCAGTGTACGTTTTTATGATGGCACCCCTGTAATGTGGGAGTCGCATCTTACTGGTGTTAGGGTTTGGTCTCCTTTGGTTTGTAGCCACAGACCTAACCCGTGTAGCATGTCTACAGAAAGGTGCTCAGAATGGCTTTTTGTTTGTGCTTCACCCTGTGCAGTTAGCAATAGCGAAGAATAATATCATTAAGCTCCAAGAAGAAAACCATCAGTTACGTAGTGAAAACGAGTTGATCTTAATGAGAACGCGGCAGCATCTGGAGGTGAGCAGTGACCGCAGAGCTGACGGGGGGCGGGGGGGGGGGGGGTCCTGAGTTCTGTAGGGTAGGTGTGTGTGATGACAGCATGGTGTGACGATGTGACCTCTTCATCCTAGGTTACCAAAGTGGATGTGGAAACAGAGCTTCAGACATACAAGCATTCCCGGCAAGGTCTAGACGAAATGTATAATGATGCAAGGAGGCAGCTTCGAGACGAGTCACAGCTCCGGCAGGTCGTTTACCTTGCAGTTACATTAGTAAAACCGTGGGGGTCACTTCTCTCAAGCAGCACCCTTCAGATGTTCCAGCCTTAGCTTCCGGGACATAGAGCAGAGCCTGACAGCCTTAATACACTGACTTTTTTTTTTTTTTGCATTTATTTTGTATGTGTGCACACATGTCATGACACGTGGAGATCAGAGGGTAACTTTCTATAGTCAGTTTTCCTACCACATGGCTCTTCTACCACAGGTCATCAGGCCTGGTGGCAATCCACTATTCTAGTCCTCTGTCACTGTGATAAAGCACTGAAGTCCGCATGGGGGGGAGGCTAGGGTTCATCACAGACCTTCATTGGAGAAGGCCGGGCAGGCCCAGAAGGCAGGAGCCTGAAGCTTGCCTGCTCACTCAGGCTCATGCTGGGCTAGCTTTATACAGCTTCAAGAACTGTACTGCCCACAGTGGGACCTTCTACATCAGTTATCAAGACATCCCCCCACAGAGACACCCACACACGAGTCTAAGCTGTGTCTAATGCTAACTGATGCCCATGGAGCCGTGTTGCAGGCCCAATGTTCTTAAAATTTTTTAAGCTTTAGAAACACATCTCTTAGTCTTTTTAAAGCCTTCCAGTCTGTGCTTGTTGTGTGAATGCAGACCATCACAGAAACAATATTTAAGAGGACATCGTGAACTATGTAAATATTAGCAACCTCATATTGAAAATGTTAGCTTTCAGATCGTGGAACATACACAAAAATGCACACATGTAGCTTAATGAGTCATAATGCAGATACTTAGTCACTGCCCTGGCCAAGAAGAGGACACTTGCCTGCCTTTCGGTGCACTCTTCCTGTTTGTCTTTAACCCCAGCAAACGTCTTAGATTTTTTTTGAGATAGTGTGCTGTAGGTGGACTTTTCTGTCCCGCTAGCCAGCTCCCAAATAACCACACAGAGACTTATTAATTACAAATGCCCAGCCAATAGCTTAGGCTTGTTACTAATTAGTTTTTACAACTTTAATTAGCCCATATCTCTTATTTACGCTCTACCACGTTGCAGTACCTTTTTTTAGCAGGGCATGTTCATCTCCTGCTTCCTCAACATCTGGCTGGTGACCTCCCCCCCTTCTTCATCCCCACACTTTTTTTTTTTAAAGATTTATTTATTATGCATACAGTGTTCTGTCTGCATGTTTGCCTGCAGGCCAGAAGAGGGCACCAGATCTCGTTACAGATGGTTGTGAGCCACCATGTGGTTGCTGGGAATTGAACTCAGGACCTCTGGAAGAGCAGCCAGTGCTCTTAACCTCTGCCCACACTCTTTTTTTTCTTTCTGCAAGTTCCACCTAACCTCTCCCTGTCTAGCTATTGGCCAAACTACCCCTTTATTAAACCAATGAGAGTAACAAATACTCAGTGTGCAAAAACATTGTTCCACAGCAGTGTGCTGCTTAGTTTTTGTTAACTTGACATGGACTTGAGTTACCTGGGAAGAGAATCTCAACTGAAAAAATACCTCCATCCGATTGACATGTAAACAAGTCTGTGGGACATTTTTTTGATTAATGATTAATATGTGAGGGTCCAACCCAGTGTGGGCAGTGCCATTTCAGGCAGGTAACCCTGGGCTGTAAAATAAGAAAGTAGTCTGAATAAGCCATAGGGAGCAAGCCAGTAAGCAGCATTTCTCTATGGCAGTGGTTCTCAACCTTGCTAATGCTGCAACTCTTCAATACAGTTCCTCATGTTGTGACCCCCACAACCATAAAATTATTTTCGTTGCTCCTTCATAACTGTTAGGAATTATAGTGTAAATATCTGTGTTTTCCGATGGTCTCTTGGTGGTCGTGACCCACAAGTTGAGAACCACTGCCCTATGGTCTCTGCCTCCAGGTTCCTGTCTTCACTTGTGATAGACTGTAACCTGTAAGCCAAATAAACCCTTCCCTGCAGAGTTGCTTTGGTTTCGTGTTTTATCACAGCAACAGAAAGCACATTGGGACAAACAAGATCTCACTATGTAACTCCGGCTAGCCTGGAACTCTGTGTAGACCAGCCTGGCTTCAAACTCAGAGATCCTCCTACCTCTGCCTCCTGAGGAGTCCTGGGATCAAAGGTGTATACCAGCATGCCCAGACCTTCTTTTGAAGTAGAATCTCACTGTGTAGCCCAGGCTGGCCTTGTACGCAAAGCAATCCTCCTGTCTCATTCACTTCAGTGCTAGGACTACACATGTGAACCACCACACCAGGCAGGTTGATTGTTCAGTGATAGATTTAAGAGGAGCAGATGAGTGGGACATTGTTTGCAGTATTGTTAATGGTTGCACATCTGATTTTGATAACCTGTTCATGAAAGACATTGTGAAATTTCAGGATGTGGAGAATGAGCTGTCAGTACAAGTTGGCATGAAGCATGAGATTGAGCTTGCTATGAAATTGCTGGAGAAGGATATTCATGAGAAACAAGACACTCTCATAGGCCTTCGGCAACAGCTGGAAGAGGTCAAAGCAATCAACATCGAGATGTACCAAAAGCTGCAGGTACAGAGTGCTCTTCCATTCTTGGTATTGCTAGGAGTCAAGGCCCAGGCTTCCTGCGTGCTGGACAAATGCTATACCACTGGGCCATTGATTTCCACCCCAGTTTCATTCTTTGTCTTTTCTTTTCATTTATTTATGTTTGTTTGTTTATTTATTTATTTAGTACACAGAAGAGGGCACCAGATCTCATTACAGATGGTTGTGAGCCATCATGTTGGTGCTGGGAATTGAACTCGGGACCTTTGGAAGAGCAGTCGGTGCTCTTAACCTCTGTGCCATCTCTCCAGCCCCTCTTTGTCTTTTTGAGACAGGGTTTCTCTGTGTAATCCTGGCCATCCTGGAACTCACTGTGTAGCCCAGGCTGGCTTCAGACTCACAGAGATCCACCTGCCTCTGCCTCCCAAGTGCTGGGATTAAAAGTGTGCACCACCATTTCTGGATCTTTTTTCTTTTGAGATGGTATATTTGTCTTCTCATGGTTGGGACAGGGTGCTTGCCTGGTTGAGGTAATTTAAAGAAGTAATTTTGGCTTACAGTTTGAGGGACAGTCACTTAGGCTGGGGAGGGCAGCGGTGGGAGCAGCTTGCAGCCCTACCTACTGAAGCTGCTTGCTTACAGACAGGACGGGACGGGTAGCTAGGCTGTACACCTCCAGGCCCATCCCAGTGACTCCTTTCTTCCAGTGAGGCCCAGCCTCTAAAAAGTTTCCACAACCTCAGCCAGAGAATGGTGGCACACGCCTTTAACCCTAGAATTCAGGAGGCAGAGGCAGGTAAATCTCTGCCAGTTCAAGGCCAGCTTGGTCTACAGAACTAGTTCTAGAACAGCCAAGGCTACTCAAAGAAGCCCTGTCTTGAAAAACAAAAAGATTCCACAACCTCCTGAATTGGTACCCCCAGTTGGGACCAAACGTTCAAACACTGAACCTGTGGAAGGTCATGTTCTCATTCGAACCACAACACAGGGTCTCACCTCAACAGAGTTTGCAGTCCTGCTCGATTATCAGCAGACACTCAGGCCAAGGCGCAGATGCGAAGGTCGGACGAGAGTGTGTGGGAGCCGGTTCTCTCCTCCCACCCTGAAGCTTATGGAGATAGACTCAAATCATCAGATGTGGTGGCAAGTGCCTGTACCTGCTCAGCCCTCTCACTGGCCCTGTTTTTTTCCAACATAAGACTTGGCTTACTTGCAATTGTTACTGTAGGCAAAAACTAACTTGTACATGATTTCATCTACAAATTCACAGAAAATGACTCTAATGAGTCTTTGTTGACTCATCATGGTAGCGATGCATCCTACCCACCTTCGAGCTGTATCTCTAGTCTCAAATCTGTTTTCTTTTCTCCCTTCTCCAATTGGCTTTTCAATTTCAGCATTTTTGAAAAATATTTTAAGAATGTTTTGCTTGCATATATGAATGTGTATCACATACAAACCTTGTGCCCTTGGAGGTCCAAAGAGGGCATGGAATCCTCTGGAACTCGAGTTGCAGAAGGTTGTAAGCCACCACGTTGATGCTAAGAACCAAGCTGAAGCCCTCTGCCAAAGCAACAAGTGCTCTTAAAACAGAGCCATCTCTCCAGGCTCTAATTTTGTTTTTGTTTGAGACGGGATCTCACTGTGTAGCCCTGGCTAGTCTGGAACTCACTTTGTAGGCCATGCTGGCCATGAACCCACAGTGAACTGCCTGTTTTTGCTTCTGGAGTGCCAGGATTAAAGGCCTGTGCCACTGTGTCTGACCCTCAGTAATCTTTTATTACATTTATTGTAATAAAACTTGTGGAGTAGGTTATCTTCTTTCATTGTGTGGATCCTAAGGGTCCAACTTAGGTTGTCCATATTGGCAGGAAACACCTTTACCCACTAAGTGATCTCTCATACCTCTCAAATGTTTTTGTTTTTGTTGTTTTTCAAGACAGGGTTTCGCTGTGTTGCCCTGGCTGTCCTGGTGAGTTTACTCTGTAGGTCAGGCTGGCCTCGAACTCACAAAGATCCCTCTACCTCTGCCTCCCAAAAGTGCTGGAATTAAAGGCATGCAGCACCACTGCTTGCCTCCTGTTATCTTTCAATAACATGGAAGTATGATCAAGTTGGTTTTTTGTTGTTGTATTTAAGATTTATTTATTTACTTTCTTACTTATTATGTATGCAGTGTTCCATCTGCATGTATGCCTGCAGGCCAGAAGAGGGCACCAGATCTCATTACAGATGGTTGTGAGCCACCATGTGGGTGCTGGGAATTGAACTCAGAACCTTTGGAAGAGCAGTCAGTGCTCTTCACTGCTGAGCCATCTCTCCAAGCCCTTGTTGTATTTTAAAAAGCATTACTATTGTTGAATGTGTGTGCACCTTGGCTCATATATGGAAGTCAGAGGACACTTTCAGGAGTAGGCTCTCCTACCATGTGGGCTTGAGTGGAACTCCGCTGGCCAGGTAAGTCTGTCTTCTCACTGAGCCCTTCTCTGGTGCATCCTGTATCTTCTTACTATTTGGTTATTTTTGAGGGCTGGATGCCCAGGCTGGCCTTGGTGGCCCTATGTAGTGAGGCTGAAATTGAACCTATAATCCTACCTACCTCTGAGTGTTAGGATTCCAGGCATATACCACTATACTGGGCCTAATGTTTGAGTTTCAAAATCAAAACCACCATAAATGTGTTTTTATAAATAGGGCTCTGAAGACAGCTTGAAAGAAAAGAATGAAATAATTGCCCGACTAGAAGAAAAGACCAATAAGATCACCACGGCCATGAGGCAGCTGGAGCAAAGGTATGATAGTCCTGAGTTCTCCTCCTTCCCCATTCCCTTCTTCACCCCTGACATCTGCCATAGAAGGCTGTCAGGAGACCTCACCTAGGCCCTGTGTCTAAGCTGAGCCAGATTTTGTGCTTTTTTGGTTGTTGCATGGAATCAAGTTGCTTTATTAGGGTGATGATTCATTTAAAGTTGCTCTGTTGGAGATACTTTAAAGGCACAATATCTGTGACATAAAACTAAACAAAGACCTGGAAAAAAGAAATGGCCAGGCTCTGTGGGACTGTCCATTCTTCACCATTGGCCACCTCCTATCTGAAAACAGCATGAGTAGACAGTGTAGTTGCTCTGAGCTATGGCCCTCAGCCTACCCCAGGCAAGGGTTTTCTGTCAATGGAGCTCTTCGATCCTGGCATTTCATTTTACTGTTGGAAAATGTAATGTATCCATTGCCCTGTCATGTGGAGTCAACATGTCTACCATTGCTTTCTTTGGATCTACTTAGGAAAAACATAACTATTGATGCTTTACTGACACAAATATTCTTTTATTGACATCCTCTTTCTTCTTTTTTTCTTCTTTCTTTTTGTTGTTTTCTTTATCCCCACTTTTACATTTTGGACATCTTTATTACCGTTTCTTGTCTTTGATTTCTGTCCATTCCATTATGAAGTGACAATGATTTGTTAACTCAGACTAGGACAATTGCAGTGTCATTGGTGAAAAGTGCTGGCAGTGACCCCCAGGACCAGTACAAGCTGGTCAAAGACATCTCCTTCTGAAACCCACTCAGATGGCAGAGCCCATCCTCTTCCCATGTGTTAAATGGAAAAGAATGTATGATCTCTCCTGTTGTACAGGGCTGCAGGAGCCCTTCGTGGCTGCTCTGAGACACAGCATGGGCACTGGGCTCCCCAGACGCACTCCTCAGCCTTGTGCCTCAACTGCTTGGAGGGCAAGATTTTCAAATGGTTTTATCTTTTTAGCAACTTTTTGATGGAAACTAGAAACCTTTGGTTTCAGGCTGTGTTGGCACAGATAATCTCACACACACACACACACACACACACACACACACACACACACACACTTGCACACTCTGCCTAATGGCTCCTTACTGATTTTTAAAGTTAAGTTTTCAAAGCAGTTTCTGAACCAGGTTGGCCGCTGCCCGGGGCTTCAGCACCTCAGTTTCTGCCCACCCCACCCCCCAGCCCTCTTTTGTGACAGCACAACTTCAAGGCCTACCTCACTTACTTTACTTCCTGTTACCTTAGAGAAGAAAGCTGAGCCCTCCCCTACCGCCTTAACCCCTTCATTTCAGTGTAAACCTGGAGGGAGCTTACTTCCTCTCCTCTCCTTGGAGGCTTTTATACTCGCAATGTGTATTGCCTTACTTAGGGTTTTTTTGAGGCAGATAGGAAGGTGCAAGATTTCTCTTGTGACTTCTTGTGAAGAGTTAATGTCCATTGAATCCTGGAAATATTTTCTTATAAACCTTAGAAATCTTGATGTCCAAGGGAGGCAAGGAGTGGAGCTAAGCCTAGGGAGAAACAGTGACTTAACAAATAAAAAAGGGAAAAAAATGACCACAAACATTTTAAACTAATCTTTAATATTCAAGGTAAAGAATAAAAAGTAGGGCACTGGAGAGATGTCACAGCAGTTAAGAGCTCAGGTTCTTATAGAGGACCTGGGTTCAATTCCCAACACCTACATGATGTGGCTCACAACTGTCTATAACTCCAGTTCCAAGGGACCTGACACCTTCTTCTGACCTCAGTGGACACCAGGCATGTATGTGGTGCACAGACATACATGCAAGCAAAACATTCATAAATGTAAAATAAAAATCTAAAAAAAATCCATAGGGAATGATGCCAACAAGCATTAAATCTTTTTGAATCTTAATATATATATATACACACACACATACATACAGCTTTGCATACTGGAGCAGCTGCATAGAGCTCTGCTAGAAGACGCTCTTACTGAGAACTGTTGCTCTTAGCCTTGTTAGTGCACTTGATTCCCGGCACACACACCTTAGCATCCCATGCAGCAGGTGTGTCCTGCACTTACTAGAGACCGTGTGCTACTCACGGTTTTGTAAAAAGGCAATAACATACCTAGCCATATTTGAGATTGGAATCATTATTCTCCAACGGTAAAAACTGTATTGCTTTGCATTAATTATGAACAAGAAATAAAGCAAATTTCAAGATAGTTTTCTGGGCATATTATATCTTGTACTGAAAAAGAAATCACAAAACAATTTCTAGACATTGTGTGGCTCTTTCACGTTTGAGTTTGTGAGTTCTCCCCAGACTTTGTTTTCATTTAGAAATGTTTCTATTTCCCCATTTTTCTTTTATTTGTCTTCTTCACCCTTTTACACCCTAGTTCTAGCCTCAGTTTTACCCAAAGTTGATTTGACTTACACCAGATTGCAGCAAGCAGAGAAGGCACAGATGGAAGCTGAGGTCGAGGATGAGAAATATGCCCAAGAGTGTCTGAGCAGATCCGACAGTCTGCAGAGACAGATCTCACAGAAGGAGCAGCAGCTGTGAGTGTTTCCTCTTCATCTTGGAATCAAACTCTTGTACTGACATGGTCTTTGCCAGCCAGTAGAGCCACGTAAAGAAGGTGTGTGGGGGACGTCTGTGATGGCTCAGTAGGTAAAGGCAGTTACCACCAAGCCTCAGCTCAACCTCCAGGACCCACATGGTAGTCCTGCACATGTCCCAGCTCCTTACACTAAACAAATAAATATAAAAGTTGGGGTAGGGATGTAGTTCAGTGGGAGAGTACTTTGCTAGCATTGTTGAGACCCTGGGTTCAAGGTCCAAAACCGCATTCTGAAAATATAATTGTTACTCCTATTATTTTATCTATTTATTTTTGGAGATAATGTCTCATGTATCCCAGGCTGGCCTACAAAACTCCCTACATAAGCAAGGGTGACTTTGACCCTCTCTTCTTCCTGCTTCCACCTCTGAATACTGGAACTAAAGGTAAGTACCACCACACCTGGCTTATGTGATGCTAGGGATCAACACCCAGGGTTTGTTTATGCTACATGAGCACTCTGTCCACTGAGCCACATCCTCAGCTCCTGCTTTCTTTCTAAGATTTAATTTTTTTCATTTTTATTTACACTTGTGTGTCTCTTTATTGCTAAGGCATATCTCCAGCCCACTTTCTTTTAATAACAAAAATAGTGCATGGTTCCTGGGGAGGAACATTAGTGGTGCTTGTAGAGTAAGGACTGAAGCCCCCTCCAGGGGGCTTTCCATGTTCTAGAATAACTATTAAACTCTATAACTGTTCTGGGCTTCAGTGAGACTCATTGGTGGAATATGTGCTGTTTAGTTTGTATAAAGCACCCTACATTCAGTCCTCAGCACCACAAAATAAGGACAAAACAAGACTTTTCTTTGTACATATAAATGTATAGGCAATACGTGGTTTGAGTTTTATTGTAAAATTGAAATTACATTTACTTATTTAGTCTGTCAGCGTGCATGTACCGGAGTATGTATGTGGAGGTCAGAGGCCAGCTTGTGGGGGTTAGTTTTCTTCTCACATGCAGGACTGTGGGATCAAATTCAGGTTGTCATGCTTGGCAGCGAAAGGCTTTACCCACTAAGACAGTGTCTCAAAAAATACAGCTCTGGCTGTCCTGGAACTCACATCAACTGCCTTTGCCTCCCAAGTGCTAGAATGAAAGATGTGTGCCACCATGCCTGACCTAATTTTATTTTTAATAATTTACTTTTATTTTATGTGCATTGATGTTTTGTCTGTATGTGTGAGGGTTCAGATCTTGGAGTTACAGACAGTAGTGAGCTGCCATGTGGATGCTAGGAGTTGAACCCCAGTCCTCTGGAGGAACAGCCAGTGCTCTTAACTGCTCAGCTATCTCTCCAGCCCCCTAATTTTATTTTTAAAATAGAATCATATTTGACAAGCTCTTTTGAACCTTTTTTTGAAACAGGGTCTTGCTCCATAGCCCACATTGGTTATATAGGTGACGGCAGAGGGATCAGAAATTAAAGGTCATTTTTGGCTCCATAGCAATTTTGTGGCTAGCTTGAGATATATGAGAAAATAAATAAACAAAAGGGACTGCAGAGATGGCTCGGTGGCTAAGAGCATGTACTCGTCTTGCAGAGGGGCTTCAGCACCCATACCAGGTGGCTCAACACCCGTAATTAAAAAATAAGCCTTTAAAGAAATCAGTAAAAATAAGAGGGCCAGGTATGGTAGAAGACAGTTGTAACCCTGGCACTTAGGAGGTGGAGGCAGGAGCATTTGGTTTTAAAGGCTAGTCTTGGCTACACGAGACCCTATCTCAAGAATGACCAACTACACACTGCGCTTCTGTGTTTGCCATTCAAGGGTGCAGCTGGAAACCGATTTGAAGATTGAGAAGGAATGGAGGCAGACTCTGCAAGAAGATCTTCAAAAGGAGAAAGATGTCCTAGCTCATCTTAGAAATGAGACCCAACAAATCATTAGTCTCAAAAAAGTAAATAGTGGTAAAACTTTAATTTTATATCTTGACAAATGTTAACTCTGTTGTTGGACATAGCCCAGACTGTCTCTGAACTCTTGTTATGTAGTAAAAGCTGGCCTTGAACTCATGGCAATTCTGTCTCAGTCTCTAGAGTGCTGGGATTAAGGCCTGAGCCCATTCCCAGCCTGTGAGCTTATGTAAACAATTTGGGGGCTGTTAGTCAAGTGCTTGGAGGACTTGTATTCCCAGCTCTGGAGGCATCCCTGGGACTCACTGGCCAGCCAGTCTAACCTAATTCATGAGCTCCAGGTCACTGAAAGACCCTGCCTATCTCAAGGGAGGTGGTAGGCAGTCCTAAGTACAACCAGGGTTGTCTTCCAACCTCCACATACACCTGCATATTCAAACGCATACATCTTTTAAAACAAGATACTTTACACAATTTACATGTATATGAGAAAACAGGATGCACTTAGTCATCTTAGGACTATGAATAAGGAGGTTGTGTGGGTAATAGTTGATATATAAACAGCCAGGAAAAGGCTTCAGATATATTGTTTCTTATAAAAAGATTAAGTTGGGTGTGATGTGCACCTGTAATTGCAGCCCTGAGTAGGCTGAGACAGGAGGATCAGGAGGTCGAGGCTACAATCCCAGCATTCACATGGTGGCTCACAACCATCTCTAACTTACAGTTACAGGGGATCTGATGCCCTCTTCTGACCTCTGGGTATCAGGCATGCACATGGTACACATACATACATACATTCATACATACATTCACACACATCTTTTTTAAAAAGAGCGAAATTGAGGGGGAAGGGGGATTTGAAAATTCCTCATTAAAGCATGACGGAATATTCCTGTAATCCCAACACTTGGAAATGGAAGCAGGATCAGGACAAGGTCATGCCTCAGCCTCCAGAGAACAAAGCTCAAAGATATTTATACCTTCCTAATTAATGATATATATGCAATATGGAGTTTCTTGGTTTTTTTTAAAGTTATGTTTCTGTTTTTTTATTGAAGGAGTTTCTTAACCTCCAGGATGAAAATCAGCAGTTGAAAAAAATATACCATGAACAAGAACAGGCTCTGCAAGAACTTGGCAGCAAACTCTGCGAGTAATTCCTCTCTTCTTCCTTCAGCTATAAGTCGACAGATTTATGGAAGACACGAGTGTACCAGATCAGCTGTGCAGAGAGGCTCAAGTGTGGGGACACTAAAAAGACTAGATTCCTTAAAGGGATTGAGTAGTTCTGTGCATTTTAGTAGACCTTGGTTCTGAAGGGTTCCAGCAGGTGAAGGCAAAGATTATTGTTTAATTCTTCAGTGATAAAAGAATCCAGAAGCTTAATTTTGTCAGAAGAACATGAGTTGAATTTTGAAAATGTCCAGAGCTATCAGACTATCTTGAGACAGAGCCAGTTTTGTGTTTATTAGAGGTAGTTGTCATGCCTTTAGGGGTCAAATCTCACCATGACACACACAATGTGATCTTGTAGTAAAATGTTATTGGGATTCTGTAAGAACTAGGAAAGCGGCTGTAATCTCAGCACTTGGAAGATCAGGAATTCAAGGTCATCCTCAGCTACATACAGAGGGACTAGCCTTGAGATCATGCCTTTAAAAGACAAAGAAATAGGAGCTGGAGAGATGGCTCTGTGGCTGGCTAAGTGTACTTGTTGCTCTTGCAGAAGACTTAGGTCAAATTCCCAGCACCCACACAGTGGATCACAACCACCTCTAACTCCAGTTGCTGGGGATCTGATGCCTTTCTGAACTTTGGACATCAGGCATGCACATGGTACACAAACATACACGCAAGCAACACATTCACATATTTTAGAGAGAGAAATGGAAGGAGAGGGGAGATGTGAGAATACCGTCATTTCAGTTTTATTTTAGGATTGTGTTCTTTCCCCTCCTCTTTCTGAGAAAGAATACTGCTCTATTGTCTAGGCTGGTGGTGACTTCCTGGGCTCAAGTCGGCCAAGTACTGTATGCCACTATGGCCAGCCACTTCAAATGTAATAAATCATTTCTCCGGTGAGAAGATTAAAACATGTTTAAAGTTCAACTATAGTTTGACCTTGAACTTTGATCTTCTGCTGTGTAACTTCCCAAGTGCTGGGATTACAGATGTCTGCCACCACACCCAGGTTTATATGGCACTGGGATCTAACCAGAGGCTCTGTGCATGCACTTCCAGAGACCCTTTCTCTCACATAGTCAAGTTTTTGAGAAAGCTAGTTGTAGATTGTGAGACTATCTCAACAAAAACCAAAATAAAGTTGTGGAAGTCTCATTGATTTTTGTTTTTAGAAGAAAAATAGGAAAATACAAAATATCCCCTTAGCCGAAGATTGTTACAATCTAAAATAATATACAATGAAAAATCAACACCTTTCCAATGAAATATCAGGTGTTCTGTATTCACATACATACTAAAATTTGAACCTCTTTGTAATGTTTTTAGATCCAAACTTAAAATAGACGACATAAAAGAAGCCAACCAAGCATTACAGGTGAGTAAAAAGGTTTGTCAGTACCGCTGAAGGCTCAAGTCAGGAAAGCTCAACTGTTTGGAGACGGGGGTGTGGGGAAGACCTTGGTCTGGTCCCAGCACCAGAAGGGTGTATACAAACCCCAGAGTACTGGGGTGGCAGCACTGAACGGGAGTGTGGGTGGTGCTATTCTTTCTTCATTTTTCTTTTGCTTTTTTTGAGACAAGTTTTCTCTGTGTTAACAGCCCTGGCTGTCCTGGAACTTGCTCTGTAGACCAGACTGGCCTCGAACTCACAGAGCTCTGCCTTCCTCTGCCTCCAGGGGACTGGGATGAAGACTACCATCTCTGTTCTTACTGAAATATTTTAAAAGGTGGAAATTGATTACTTAGTGCCCGCTAAAGGATGTATTAATGATCTGGATGAAAAATAACATCATAGTGCTACTTTAGATGACATATCCTTGATGACTCAGTTTACCCTTCTAGAATAGGCTTCTGATGCATACAAGTTGCTTTGACAAGGCTAGAAATGCGTTACTTTGGGTGTGTCTGAAAGAATCCTCCTATGACATGGCATTATCAAGTCAGCACTTCAGTGTCAGTGATGATTTTCTATTCCAAATTACCCTTTAATTTTTTAATCCAAGTGTTACATGAAAATAGTATTCAAAAAGTCCTGGAGCCTAGGTTATATAATGCCAGCCAGCACTCTGAACCAGTTTTAAAGAGAGAGAGAGAGAAGAGAGTGAGAGAGTGAGTAAAATGTGTTGGATCTCTCGGAACTGGGGTTACAGAAGATTGTGAGCCACGTAGATGCTGGGAATTGAACTTGGGTCCTCTGGAAGAACAGCAGTACTCTTAATGACTGAGCCATTGCCCCAGCCCCCATTATAAAAAGATTTCAAACAACAAAAATGTTTGCTCTCGACTTTGACCCACCTTAGCTTCTGCTCCAAAAGGGAGCTGCTTCCAGTTCTTGCAGCTATTCCCTTTGGCATCTAGCTCTGCCTCCCCTTTTGTAGCACTGGCAATGGACCTGAAGGGGCAGCCCATGCCAGGCAAACCCTGTACTGCTGAGCCATGCTCTAGTGTGTTTTTTTTACCTTGTTATGGATGTGGTGGGACATCTTTTCCTTAAGTGACCTCAGAAAGCTTTTTTCCTAGACAGGATCTCACTGTAACCCTGGCTGGCCTCAAACTCAGGAATCCTCTTGAGTGCCACACCCCATTATTTCTCCTGATGTCAACTGCCTGTCACTTCATTTAACATCATTCTTCAATGACGACAACACAACACCTCTATCAAATGTCCCCTGAAGAAGTTAGGTGGCTCATTACTTTGTCTTGGAAGTCTGGCCCCTTGCCCACATCTGGCCTTGGCCCCTCTATCCTGACATTTCTAAGTTCCTCTGACCTTTCTCTGAGAGCTATTGCCTGAGCCTGGTACCTTCTTTCTTGAGTTCCCTGATTTTGAACAGAAGTGGCTCCCTGAAAAATGATAAGTTATAGGAATTCTGCCTTTTCTGTTTCATGGTTTTAAGCTAAGTGCAAGTGTTAACTGATTTGAACAGGAACATTCATCTTTTCCTATTAGGGACTGGTCTGGCTGAA
Organism: Peromyscus leucopus; assembly: GCF_004664715.2. Lineage (NCBI taxonomy): Eukaryota > Metazoa > Chordata > Mammalia > Rodentia > Cricetidae > Peromyscus > Peromyscus leucopus. The sequence goes on along the minus strand of NC_051084.1, from coordinate 32,270,307 downwards.
AGACAAAGAGGCAACACACTGTAAGCTTTGTGAGAAGGAATTTTCACTCTCCAAAAGAAAGGTAAGAGGGGTGAAAGTGAGTCCAAACATTTTGGCAACAAAAATAGCTTCTTTTTTTTTTTTCCCCTGAAAACGATTTAATGAGGTACTACTGTACAAGCGTCCTGGAGGCCTCTCCTAGACGTCCCCTCCTGGCGACTCTAGCCCAAAAATGGCTTCTAACTCAAGTTTTTTGTTTTTGTTTTTTTCTTCCCAATTTTTCCATTTAATAGCACCACTGTAGAAACTGCGGGGAAATTTTCTGTAATGCCTGCTCTGACAACGAGCTGCCTTTGCCTTCTTCACCAAAGCCAGTGCGAGTCTGTGATTCCTGTCATGCAATACTCATTCAGAGATGCTCCTCTAATGTGCCGTGACACTAGAACTCTATCTTCCTGCACAGAAGCACCTGCCGTGAGTGTGAGGACCGAGTGTCCAGTCAGCACTGTGCCTCTCCTCCAGCTAACACCCAGGATTCTAAGTTGTATAGTTAGTATTCCGTTTCTGCACTTACTCAAGATTTTAAGATAGCATGTTTTATCACTACTTGGAACAGTCATGTAACCCTTAAGGAAAGGCCAGATAGCAGAGCTAATAATGCACATTTGCCTTATCTTCTAGAGGCCTTCTTGAGAACAAGGCCACAGCTTGTTTGTTTCTGAACTGTCAAGTTGGCACTGATGGTGCCTGTAATTCTCTTAATGCACTTTAAAGCTTCACAATTCTCAGAGGAAGACTGGAAATGCACTCATTTTGTGATATGCCAATTGAACATCCTTTTTTGAAACAAGGTTGAAACAAAGTTGTCCATTTTTGACCATGAACTCATAGACTTCCTTGCCTCAGCTTTGAAGTGCTGGGGTCATAGGTGTCGGCCTCCATACCAGGTCTGTATAGTCTTCATTGTCTGGTAAGGTTCTAACTTAATTGTATTTATTTGTTCTTTTCCCCTCGTCTACAATGGAAAAGGCCAATAGTTTTTTTCCCATACCTTTCTTTTTGCTTGCCTACACCTTTCATATAGTGGATTAAAGGACCAGCTTTCCCTTCTACTCTTTAAGGAATGTTATATATAACCACCATCCTCGTCACAGATGCTACTTTTTGTAAAGGGTTGGACCCCAAAGACCCCACAGGCTTTTAAAGATCCTAAGCATTAAAAATAAGAGCATTTAGCCAGTCGGTGGTGGTGCACGTTTTTAATCCCAGCACTCTGGAGGCAGAGCCAGGCGTATCTCTGTGAGTTTGAGGCCAGCCTGGTCTACAGAGCAAGCTCTAGGACAGGCACCAAAACTACACAGAGAAACCCTGTCTCAAAATACCAAAACAATAACAAAAAAGAGCATTTAAAACTCTGCCTATGCTATGACATAATTAAGTCCCCCTGCCCCCCAATTCTCTTAGGAAAGTTCTAGCATTACATTCCAGTGTTTACACCTATCCACAGTAGAATTTCACCCTATGTATCAAGTACCTTTATGCTATGGTCTTAGGCAGATAGTAGTTTCTTTTTTTTCCAGCAGAAAAACATTAAGTTACTTAAACCATGACCATTCAGGATCTTAAATATATTAATTTCTGGTCTTGCACTTTTAAATCTATAAGCTCTCTATAGAGATTTTACATTCCTAAAGACAGTTTAGTGATTAGGTACTTTCCTGATCCTAATTCTTCAGGATCTTTTCATCTGTTATATTTCAGTAAATTTTATAAATTGCCAAAATGACAAAACCAGTATTTTCACCAGCTTCTGGGGTCAACTTAAATTAGATCTGTCAGATTTTGAGGCGTCCCATTTTGGAAACGGACTCATGTAACCTAAGTTGGCCTCTAACTTGGTGTGTAGCAGATGACCTTGAACTGATTCTCTGACCTCCATACCTCCCAGCTGCTGAGATTATAACTGTGTGCTGTTTTATGTGGTGCTGGGGATGGAAGCCCTGGCTTTGTGCAGGTTGGCCAGGTATTCTACCAACTGAGCTACACTCCCTCCTCCCTGCTGCAGATGTCACTTGTTGAGTACTAACAGAAATGGCCTTAAAGCAGAATTAAGATGGTAAGGCAGAAGGCAGGAAGGCCACAAGTTCAAGGCCACCCTGGTTCATCCCTAGAGCTTCAGATATATGAAACAGTGAAAACCTGGCTCAGAAACTGGAAAAATAAAAATTATATTCTTGAAGCATTTTGTATCAATGGGGATAGACTAATAACATTTTTATGACTGCTGAAAGTGAGCATAAATGAAAAAAACTCCCAAATATTTCATTCTGTGCTTTCTGTCACAAACATGGGCCTTTTCTGGGGCAGCATTAAACTTGAGCCCCACTGTCTAGGATGAGGCTATAGCTCAGTGGTAAAATGTTTGTTTACTGTGGATGATAAAGCCCTGGGTTCTCAATCCACAGCACTACCAAACAAAATCACACAATCTCAGTTTAGGATACCCCATTCATTACAAACCATTCCCAAGCTGCTGTCATTCCCTTACTTACCCTAGCCAGCACTCCCACAAAGATATGATCATGGTGCCAAGGAATTGTAATTCAAATCTGTATGTTTTTAAAATAAATGTGACTTTTATAAAACAAAGTTTTGAGAAACTAACAATGACCTTTATTGCTTTAATTTTTATCTGTCTATGTGTGTCTGTGTGAGTGTATGCCACATGTGTGCAGGTGGCCTAGGAGGCCAGAAAAAGGTACTGGATTCACTGGAGCTACAGTGAGTTGTGATCTGCCTGATGTGGGTGCTGGGAACCAAACTCAGGTCCTCTGAATGAGCAGCAAGTGCTCTTAACCAGTGAATCATCTCTGCAGCCACCTCCTTTGAGATTTAAGAAGGTAACCCTTGAAGTGCTTTTGACCCCTGTGCCAGGCATGCAGACTAGCTCATTAGTGTATATGCTCTAGGTGAAACCCTGTCCCAAACCAAAGACAGAAACGCACTGTTTCAGGACTCTGGGCTCCAAGTCACAAGCCGTGGCACTCCTTTTACAGTCACTTCTCAGAAATCTCAACGTGGCATCCGTGGTACTTGTCCCTACCTCCCAAGTGCTGGGATTAAAGGCCTGCGGCACCACACTTTCTAACAATGTATTATAACCAGTAACTGACACAAAGCATTCTAGGACAGACAACATTCCTTTATCTCCCATGTTAACATTTATTACATGAATAACATTTCTAGCAAAAACAAGTAACAAGTTCAATAATGGAGTTCACATTGACAGGTTTCAATTTGATCCATTAGCCAATTTGGGGAAAAGCCACATTGAATGAAGTGGTAAGATCAGAAAGCACCGTTTCCTTGCTACACAGAACTTACATACTCAAAGCCAGTATCAGATGCAGCACTGTTTTACACTGTTTTCCTAAGTATAGTCACTTAGACAGTTGAAAGCCCCTGTCTTCTTGGGTGAGAAACTAAAAGCACAGGTAAGAACACACCCATCACAGTAAATACCTGCATATTTACACTGACTTCTTCTGCCACCATCAACAACTCTTAGCTACTCCAACAAACTCAAATTTTGGGAACATTTTTGGTATCTTGGTCAAGTGCTACGAGGATTTTTAAATCTAGGGCTGTAATTTCAACTAATACTCCCAACCTCTGGGTTTATAATTCATAACACAATTGGGACTATTTAGATTCCAGATACCCCTTAAATTATTCAGAGCTATGCTTGATAAATAAGAGTGAAAATACAGAATTAACTGAACTTACATTCCTGAAGCCACCTGAATGCATCCTTAGGCTTTTTATTTACAGTATGTCCAGGAGAGAAAGTTAGCTAACTACTCAAGCTCTATCCTAGATGTCTGCTTAAGACTTGCAGTCTTATCCTCTCACATTGCACTATGCTACTTTTTGTAGAGCTAACAGTAAAATACATCATCCCAAATCTTAGGAAGGCAGCACATCTTTAAGAGTACTTATATATAAAAAGTAGCAACATCAGTGGTTTCAATATAAAAATTTATTTTAAGTCAAAGTATGCAACAAATAAAACCTACAGAAAACAGATTTTCCCATCACAATCTGTTGCTTTACCAAATAATATCTTGAAAACACATTCCTTCAGTCATTATAAAGTTCTTGAAATACAAAAGAAATTCAATCTGTAAGAAAGTCTAGTAGACAGATGCTGTTGTTAGGACTTGTACGTTGGTGGTGTTTTCAGTACATCCCACGCCATCCACCTCCACTCATTCCACCTTGCCCATAGTAACCTCCACTGCCTCCACCACCACGACCTTAAGAAGACATTAAGAACCACCATCAGACGTCCATGCACATTACAATAGTTATATTTTAAGGGAAAGACAGTGCCACAATACAGACTTACCGTAACCTCCCAAACCATCAGGAGTGCCGTATCCTCCACTGTAGTTGTTCCCCATTCCCATTCTCCCGACAGAGCCATAGCCTCCTTGATTATCTGCACATTAAAAAAAGGAACAGAGGATGGTTTCCAAAGTAGCCAACACTGCCTATTCCAAAGATTATGAACCCAGGTTTGGGAGGGATATGCTGAAGCACCAAGGCAGGAGGATTATGAGTTTCAGGCCAGCCTGGGCTACAGAGCAAGATGCCCCTATCTCAAATACAAAACTATACATACCCATTCCATCTCTGCCATAGCCTCCCATTCCGGAACCTCCCATTCCAGAGCCACCTCCAGGAGTGGAATTCAAGAAGAGTTCAATATATCGATGTTCTTTAAAAAAGAAGAATGTAAAAAGGTAAGAATAGGAGAGAAAGGGATGTTCAATCAAATGTACTAATTAAAGGTCAATCAGCTAGTATTTAAAGCAGGCTTATCCGTAAATATAGGACTAGATACAGGACTAGATAGGCAGCCATTAAAGTCTAGACATTAATAGGTGAAATGATTTTAAGACCTAGGATCTACCAAAGACATTTGAACAAGTAATGATTTTATAAACTGCACACACCTATACAACAGAAGCATGCCAAAGACACCACTTACGCATGTTGTTTTTATCTTTAGACATGGCAGCCACTGCATCTTCATGGGTCACAAACTCTACATCTGCCTCTCCTGTTGCTCTGCCATCGGCTCCAATGTCAATATGAACTCGGATTGGATTGAGTGGTGAGAAGAACTAAATAAAAGTTAATCACTTTTAAATTCCATTATTTAAAACGAGCACATACCTTAATTTTCTCCCTAATCCACTAAAATAAACTACTGAGGGTCTATAAAGGCTCTAGCATTGTGGAGGTAGGTTAAGTCATCCTTTGCTACAGAGGTGGTCAACTTGGCTCACATAGGAAAGGAGTACTTTTTTAAAATGCAAAGTACTTACTGCTTTTGAAGTAAGGCAATACTAAATTTTAAATGAAGTTTGGGGTTGTTTCAGACCCTACTACTAAAGGCAAATTCCTACCTGATTGACTCTATTCTTAACTGAGCTTTTTTTGATGCATTTTTAAAAACTGTTTAAAAATGCCATGTAGGTCAGCACATAATGGGCACAAAACCTATGTGCATAGTAGGCAAGTAATCTATCACTAAGTGGCAAGCTTAGTCTGAATCTTAATAAAAGAGATAGGGCATGGTGGCTGCCTGTATTTCTAACATGCTCCAAGTCAAGTTAGGACTTCTAAATTCTAGTCCAGTTTGGGCTACAATGAGACCTCCCCGCCAAGAATAATAAATAAAAAATACCCATTATATACCACTTACATTAGCAATATCATTTTCAGTCGCACGAAAAGGCAGCCCTCTCATGTGCACAAAATGACCACCATGGAAACCTGAACTCGCATCACCAGCTCCACCATAGCCATGTCCTCCCATGCCTAGATTATAAACCATGGTGTATTCATGTAAGTATACACATATAAATCAACACGGCAGTGCAGTGACATAAGTTTCCATCAACACATCTAAGTTGCCTAATTACTACCGGACCCTTACAAAGAAAACAGCACTGACAATTTTCTTAGTTTACCTCTTCCATCTCTCATCCTGTCATCAAAGCCATCATTTCCATAGCCATAATTATTATAGCCACCATAGTCATCAAAACCTCCATAGCCTGTGCAAATGTAAGGAAAAAGAAATACCATTCTGAGCAACTTATTTGTAAGCTAGTTTACAGAATCATTTGTGGTCAATTCATTAATGTTTTCAGCTTACTGCGTATGAGAAAAGCAGTTAACCCTTGATGGGAATGCAAACATCCACAGGATAAATTCAAACACAACATGAAAACCAAATTTCATTGTTATGCCAAGAAGAAACATGCCAGTTATCTTTATTTTTATTTCTACATTAAGTTTTCTAGGTGTTAATATGTGCATCAATCAAGTTCCACAGTGGAAATCCCATAATTTCATGAACAGGTTTTAAAACCTCGTAGGTACTGAAATTACTGCCATTTCTGTATTTCTTGACAAAGTGTCAGGAACATCAAGAAAATGACAACAGAACCTTTGTTCATTAGATACACATACCACCATCATATCCATCACCTCCTCGTCGCATTCTGTCATACATACTTCCACGCCCAGCTCCATAATAACCCCCTCTTCCTCCTATTGGTCTATCATATGGTCCCGGTCGCTGTCCCAGCAGTCTTCTTGGCGGATCATAAAATCCTTTGATTTCACTCCTGCTACTCCTGAAGATCTCAATATACCTATGTACAAAGGGTTAAAGTACAAGTTTCAGCACAGATGTATTAGAAAGTAAATTAGATACTGGGCAAAATGCAATAAGTTTGTCTATATCTAGGTACATAACCCAATTTAAATTGTCTAAATAAACCATAAGGTAAAATTTTTACACCTACAAACTTAAATAATTAAATATTTAAGTTTTACAGAGACAAATGAGTCATTTGAAAACACTGAATTATGAATATATTTTTAGTTTGTTTCCTTTAGTACAAGATAGGTATGTAAGAAAAACAAGTGATTATACAAAACAAATTTAACAACATCCTACAAAGAAATGGAAACAATTTAATTTTAATTTAAACTATTAGCATTAATTCCCCACCCAAATCTGTAGTTTCCATGTTAAATATAGGTAATTATCAATTCTTTAAAACTACCCCAGAAAAATGTTATGGTTACCCCCCCATTTAAGCAATAGTGACCCACAACCCCCAAAAATAAAAATTGAACACCATCCCAAACTCTCCATCCCCACCTGTGCCCTATTCTTTCCTTGTGTTTCCCCAGAGCATTTTCTGCTATCTCCTTTGAAGCAAACTGCACGAAGGCCTCCCCTGTGCTTCTCCCCTGGTAGTCCATCGTCAATGTTATCCCATTTGGCACGATTTCCAACCCTTTAACCCAAGGACAAATACCCCATCAAGGGGAACAGTGTTAAAGGCTGAAACATTCCCATCTGAATCAAATATTTAAAACAAGTCTAAACAAAACAAAACAAAACGCTTAGTTTCCCATCACCCCATAATACAAATGGAATATTTTTCAAATATCACTGGATTAAATATTTTCTTTGACTAGTGTTTTAAAATTATACTTCTAAAAACCCACTACATGAAAAAACTATTAATCATTTAACTGTGCTCCCAATGCTAACTCATAGCCCATGTCATCACAGTTATTCTCAGTTAACTATACTATACATCAATCAACGTTTACATAGCCTACACATTCTCTATTGAATATTAACTGGAGCACATTTCCCATTTTATTATATAACCCAGATTATCACAAAATTAAGTTGCAAAATCAAATGGGTTTTATAAATTAAAAACCATCTAATAAAAAACATACAATTAAACTACTACTAAACTTTTACTAGTACTAGAGGTACCTTGAAAGAACTGAACTATCTCCTCTTTGCTGCAACCAAATGGCAGTCCTCGAAGTCGCACTGTGCCATCACTAGCGTCATTTGGACCATTATGTTTCATAACCCAATCCATTTCAATACCGCTTGATTTAAATGCTATGAAAACAAACAAGCACATAAAGCAGTCAATCACAACACACTCTTACCAAGATTGAACACCTCTCCCAAGTGTCACAGAATGCACAGAATGCATGCAAGGTGACTCCTGCAACAATCAGCAACAGTACCCTATTACACTCTACTTTGGGGTGGGGTAGGGAAAGGTAATGAAACTCACCCCTCTCTACCAAACAACCCTGATAGTCTAATAAGCACTTGAAGCATTCTACCACCAGAGTAAGATTTGTAACACACTCGATCCTTTCGTCATTCTACGTTTTTTTTTTTTTTAACTTTTCAGACTTCATTATGACCCACAGCTATGCAATTTCTTTTTGGTTTTGCAGACACGGTGTCAGTGTACCCACTATACTTAGCTTGTTTCTGTTTCCAAAACAAGGGTCTAACTTGGTAGCCCAGGTTAGCCTTGAACTTCAAGCAGTCCTGCCTCAGCTGTGAGTGCTAAGATTAGCTAAGTCACCTGTCCAAATGCAAAATGTTTAAGAACAATCACATGAAAGGTATACAGTATAGTCGTCTAAAAAAAAAAAAAAGATAAAGAAAATGACAGTAGCCAGGTAGACCTCAAGGTCATCTTTGACTACACCAGCAACTGGAGGGTAGCCTGGGCTGTACAAGACCCTGTTTCAAAAACAAAGGGAAACAAGTAAAAGGCTACTCAAAACCAAATGCTATCTATGCAGAATATGACAGAAGGATCTGGAGTTTGAGACTAGCTGGGACTACAAGGGAACTGCTTCAACACACACTTAGATGAGTACCTTCAATACTAACATCTTTTTTGGGGGGTGGGTAAGGGGAGTTAAAACAGAGTGACCAAGAACCAGGCTGGTTTTGAATCCCAGATACCTTCCTGCCTCTCAGCCCTGGAGAGCTGGAATTAAAGGGGAATGTCACCACTCCACATCATGCTCAGCCCCTCATCTTTTTTTAGTCAAGGAGGTCTAAACAAAGTTTACCCAAAAGTAACATATTGACACTCACATGGTATTTAAAAGGCACAGCGGGAAGCCCCCTCCATCCTCCAACCAACACACAACCTAGCTAGAACTCTTCCCTAGAGGCGGCACTTTCCTTTTACGATTCCAGAATATTTTTAGAGACTAATGCAGAAGTTCTGCAGCTGTGGAAACTTACCAGCCCTTGCTTAGTTCACTATTTAGCTGTAGGAATCCTACTCACCTGAATATTCCAATCTTTCCCTCACCACCTCCTTCTCTACCAACAAAACAATTTTTTTTTTCACTTGATTAGGCTTGAAGGTATATCAACACCATTCACTAATGGTTAATTCCGTATCATCCGTTAGAGGCAGCATCTACAATTCTAATTTTCTTAAAATCATATGGTAGCATACTCCTACAACCCTAGCCCTGGGAGGTTGAGGCAAGAGGTTCAGTAGTTCAAGGCCAGACCCTGCCTTTAAAAAATAAACAAATAGGCCGGGCAGTGGTGCATGCCTTTAATCCCAGCACTCAGGAGGCAGAGGCAGGCCGATCTCTGTGAGTTCCAGGTCAGCCTGGTCTACAGAGTGAGTGCCAGGACTGTTACACAGAAAGAAACCTTGTTTCAAAAAACCAAAATAAATAAAGGAAGCTGGGCGGTGGTAGTACACCTCTTTAATTCCAGCACTTGGGAGGCAGAGGAAGGCAGATCAGATCTCTGAGTTCGAAGACAGCCTGGTCTACACAGTGAGTTCCAGGACAGCCGGGGCTACACAGATAAACCGTTTCCCAAAAACTGGGGGGGAAAAGGAATAAATTTTTTCTACAACTCATACATCAACAAACCCATCTTATAGCTCAATGACAGACTAAATGTCTACCATGTACCAACCAGTGGATTACATCTTAAACATCTCTCCCCAAATAATACATGCATTAAGGAAAGCCAATGTAATTTCTCTACCAGTAACTATTAATCTCTACATGTGTATATCATCTGCATGTGTGTTTATTGTGTACTAGTGACTGAACCTCAAACCCTGCTGAGAGAAAATCCAGGCCCATTTTAAAGCAAAGTCCATGAAAAGGTAACACTCCTGACAGAACCAAAATGGTGAAAACACAATTTAAAAACTGACATAGCTAATTCTTCGGCACACTTGATTTAAAAGAAAGCACAAGGCCCTACATGGTGGCACATGTCTTTAATCCCAGCATGTGGGAGACAGTGACAGGCTGTGAGTTCAAAGTCAGCCTAGTCTACATAGTGAGGCTATCTTAACAAAAAATGAAAACAAAAACATGGGGTAGAATGGCTCACTAATCTGCCATTTGATGGCTACTTAAAATATTGAATTTCTGAGCCTGGTATTCACGATAAAATACAGCAGTAGTTGCTGGATAGTGGCACACACCTTTAAGCACTCAGGAGGCAGAGGCAGGCAGATCTCTGGGAGTTCGAGGCCGGCCTGGTCTACAAAGTGAGTTCCAGGACAGCCAGGCCTACACAGAGAAATCCTGGGGGGGGGGGGGGCAGGGGAGAACAGCAGTAGGTGAGGTATTGGCACCCACTACTGTATTTTACAAGAATATTTATATTCTGTAGTTCTGATCTGCTTCAGATAAACATTCACCTTTGACAATTAGACTGGATGGACCCTGTAAAGCAGGGGTTCTCAACCTTTCTAATGCTTCGACCCTTTAATGCAGTTCATGTTGTGGTGACCTCCCCAACAATAAAATTATTTTTGTTGCTACTTCATAACTAATTTTGTTACTGTTACAATTTGTTAACATTTGTGTTTTCCAATGGTCTTAGTCAACCCATAGGCTGAGAACCATTGCTGCAAAACCACTGAGATGCTCCACAAAATCTTAACTGTATCTGAAAAACCATTTCGGTCCTGAAAGGAAACAGAAATATTAAAGGTGTTTTGATGTTTAATACCATTCTAGAGTACCCCTGGAAGACAGTACCATATTAACTTTGAAATAAAAGCTCAGAAATGTTTTACCGTCTCCACTATTTTCTTAAAAACAAAAAGGGGCCAAGAATACAGCTCAGGGGTAGAATGCCTACCTAGCATGCATGAGGCTGCAGGCTCAGCTCAATTCCCAGTGCCACAAAAGCGAACCTCCTTAAATGAACTCTTAGGTTAGAGCAGTTCTCTCTTGTGGTGACACTGGCCCCCACCCAAGGCAGGGTCTTCTCTCTAACCTGGACTGGACTCTGCAGTGGGATTACAGGCGCTACCACACCAGCTTAGGAGAGTCCTTCCCCTCAGTGTAATGACTATCATTCATCAGTGAGGGCACTGGCTACTCCCGCACCCACACGGGTGATCACAACCTTGTATAACCCAGTTCCTGTGGATCTGACATTTCGGGCTTTCTACAGGCACCATGCATGCATGTGGTGCACACACATCCACACAAGCAAACCACTCATAAAATAAAGGGGGCAAAGTGGTATTTCAGTAGCAAATGCAAGGGAGAAAGCTCTTTTGTGTGTGTAAGACTTAACATACCAGTTTTGCTAGTATCAAGGATAAAGTTCTTAAATTCTCTGAAAAACACTAAGCTGCTAATAAAACTTTCAGAGCTATGCAACAGTTTACCATTTAGAATACTCCACTCCAACCTTTCTTTGCAACACTGTTATCAATTGGTCACTACTCTGCTTCTGGAATCCCAACTGTTCTCAGGCCCCTTATTCTAGACCTTGAGACAGGGAGACCAACCTGAGTTACACCCCCCCACCAATCCAAGGGGGTCCCAGGTGCAGTCCCTTGCCTGTAGCCCAGCTAGAGTGGAAGCCAAAGCAGAAGGGTAGGTTGAGCCCAGGGGGTCCCAGGCTGGCCTGGGTAAACAGTGAAACACTATCAGAAAACCTCCAAGTGTTAGTACAAATTAAAAATACTAGCAGTTAAAATGAGGCCAAATTTTTGAGACTTTAAATAAAACTTCCTAAAGGAAGTAAAAATTTCAGTCACAAAAGACTACATACTATTTCAATTATACACAACCCGAGAGCATAAAAATCTATAAAACATAAACATGATCTGTGACTTCCAAGGTCTGAAATAGAGAACAGGTCAGCATATGGAATGACTTAGTATGTACATCTTTTTGAAATTATAAAAGTTCTAAAATTGAGTTGTGATACTCTGAAAACTCGTACTAAAATCTGTAGAAATATCACTTTAAACAGAAGTTAATGGATGTTATGAACTGGGTATGGTGGCTCATAGCTGCCATCCCAGCAGTTGGAGGCAGAAACATCAAGATCCTCGAATTTCAAGGCCAGCACAGTCTACAGAGACCCTATGTCCAAACAAAACCATCTTGTAGGCAGAGGCAGGGGACTGCAGGAGAGCTAAGAGGGCAGCCTCCTGTGCATATCCAGTTGCAAGCTAATATCAAGAGCCTGTTTCAAAAAACCAAAAGATGTGTTTATAATGTAATCCAATCAAGAAAATGTGGGCATATCACTTAGCTCTTTACAGCAGAGTCTGAGTTCTTTGCATTTTAAAAGCCCATTACGGATCTGCTTTTTCTAGGTGGCATGGGCACTCCTGCAAGCTAACTTCCAGACCCAGGGTGTTCTTTTTCCTTTTTAACCCATATTCAATGAAAAACTACCGACACAGTTCTGATTTAAGGACCCGCAAACACCTCCACCAGCACGCGATTAGGCTAGGCTTTTGTTGTTGTTCAAAACATCACAGTTCCGACACTTGTTTTCAACATCCTAGCCATCAAATCAAAACGAATATATTTGACTTCCGGCCTTAATTACAAGTCGACACAAAACAACTCTTGGAGAATTAACTCCATAAAACCTCACTGAAGTATCCACCCCGGCCTTTTTAAAAGCAGTCCCCCAGTTTCCCCCGGACCCGGCCTTTTTGAAACACACCCACTTGATCCTATTCCTATCGGGTAAGCCGCTCACTTCTCTTGCAAAATTAAACTCTTGGTAAACATCTAATGTGTGTGTGTGTTGGGGGGGGGGTAGACCCTCTGGAGATGCGTACGTACTCCATCCGCAGGTCCAAATCTGGACCCTAAAGGCCGGCTACGCATCCTCTACCTCCTCCTGGACACCGTCCGTTTACCTAGCTTGCCCTAGAGCCCAGACCCGGGGAGAGAAGGCCACCTCGGCCACCGAGCCGCGCGATTACAAAGGAGGACCGCGTCCGCCTTTGTCCTGCCTCGGGAGCTGGAGCGCCCCCGTCTCCGCTGGCGTCTCCTTCCCCCCCCCACCAGCTCCCTCCACCTGTCTCACCCCGGCGATCTGCGTCAGCCGTCACCAAGCAGCCCGGCCAGCCCAGGTAGTGTCCCCCCACCCCACCCCACCGCCCGCCCCCCGCTTCGGGACCACAGAGGACCGAGGCCCGCCGTGGGAGGCCGGGCCGCGCCGGGCGCCATTTCCACCCGGGAGCGCGTCCCGCTCGCCCCGCTCCCCCCACCCTTCCTCCCTTACCGGAGAGCTCCGACTCACCTCCCCCCCCAGCTCCCACCCCCCTCCCGGCCCTTTCCCCAACACTTCCCACCAGCTGGAGACGACCGAGGTCAGCCCGAGCCGGGAAAGGCGGGAAGGCGACCCCGGCAGCCCACCGGCCCCAAGATGGCGGCAGCCGAGCGGCGGGGAGAGCGGGGCGAGCGGGCGGGCGGGCGAGCGGCGGGGAGAGCGCGGCGTCGGCGGGCAGCCAGCCAGCCAGCCCGCCCCGGAGGCCGGCCGACGCCGACACTCCCTCCTCCTCCTCCGCCGCCGCCCTGGGGCTCCTCGCCCTTCGCCCGCCTCGGCTCTCGGCACCTGGGCGGCCCAACCTACCCCCTTCTACTTCAGAGACCCTGTGAGGCGCTAGGAACGCCGGCGCCAACGCTCGCGGGCAGGGACGGCGGGCTCGTCCGCGGGGAGCGCTCCCGACACAACGGTTTTTGGTTTCTCTCTCGCTCTCGCTCTCTCGCTCTCTCCCCACCCCCTCAACCGTCTCCGCCGCTGACAACCGCTCGGGGAGCTGCGCAGCACAGACACTGGCCGGGGGGGATGGGAGGGAGCGAGCGAGGAGGAGGGGGCGGGGCCGAGCGCCCCGGCCGGCCGCTCTCGCGAGACTTGACTGACAGGCCGGGCTCGGCGGGGGCGGGGCCACCCGCACCTGCGCACTTAAGGGGGCCTTGTCCGGCTGCCCGGCTGTGGCCGACTCCGTACCCCTCTCTCTCTCTGGCTTCAGCCAACGGCCCGCGCGTCCTCCCAGCTCGCCTTTCCGGGAGGGCGTGAGTCGGTTCGGAGGGGAACCGTCGTGATGCCGCGGTTTGCTAAAGGCTCTTTCCGGCTCCGCCGGGAATAAATGCCCTCCAGGCCCGCCCCGTGCCCGGCGTGGAAGGAGCCACGTGGTCCGGCCCCCCAACACCAGGGAAAGGCTTTCTCTCTCCCGTCCACCATGCTTGCATTATGCAATCAGAAAGAATGCGTGTTTGGCCCCACGGTACCCAGATACGGAGCTACCCAACCCAGCAGGATTTCGGTCCCAGCCTGGGGGTTGGCTCTCAGTGAGGAGCCAGCCTTGACCTCTTGATTGGTTTCCTACCTGCCACGTTTAGTTTTTCTCTTCATTAAACCCAGGGACAGATCAGGGGCTCAGGGCAGTTGACTTCGTTTTCTAAATAGAATTTGGTATTCCTGAAAATGATGCTTCACAGGCGACACCTAAGGAACGCTTTTTGGGGTTCCGAGCTGGTACCACGGTTCCTCATGACACCCCCATGGCCTTCTAAGTTTTAACACAAATGGCACATGGAAAAAAAAAATCTGTGGGAAGGTGAAGAGCAATATTGGGGGAAGAGACTTAGAGCAGGAGCTGGAGAGATGGCTCAGTGGCTAAGGGCACTGGCTGCATGCACCCCCAGAGGTCCTGAGTTCAATTCCCAGCAACCACATGGTGGCTCACAATCATCTATAGTAGGATCTGATGCCCTGTTCTCACAAAGAGTTGTACATGCAGATAGATCTCTCATATGCATAAAATAAATCTTAAAAGGGGGGGGGGCTTAGAGCAATTAATGGGCAAAGAGAAGATGAGTTTAGTCACAGGCCAGGCAGGACGGGTGAAGGCTGTAAACGTGACTGTGAATGGGGATACATGGTAGTCATCCTTCAATGTGTAGTTCAAAGAGTTCTTTGTGCTAAAGAGACTGGGAAGCCCATCAGGAGTGGAGTGGGCCTGGGAGGGGACCGTAGCAGTGGAGAAGGATGCGTTTTATTTACCGCGAGATTTGTGTGTGTGTTTAGACTGGAGCCAGGAGGCCAATTACTTAGTTTCTGGTATGGAAATTTCCATTTCACAGCTTTAATTCATCTTCAAACCTACTTAAATTTCTTTAGTACTCTACTGATTTTAACCCATAATATTCCTCAGAGGAAGTGGGGGTGGGTAATGTGATTATAATTCCAGACATGAAAACAGAAGCCGTAATAGCTCGGGTTTATTAAGAACTTACTGGTACTAGGTATGGTTAGCAAATCATTGTCTTTGTTCTTGGGTAGTCAAGGATATCCTTGAACTCCTGACCCTCCTACCTCCATGTCAACTGTGTCTCTATAGCCCTAAAAGGCAGTATTCATTTCACAGATGCTGTGCCTAATCCCAGAACAATGAAAATAGTTGCCAAAGGTATAGAGCGGAGTGAGTGATGCAACTCTAAACCTTTTTTTTTTTTTTTTTTTTTGTGGTTACAAGTAAGTTAGTAGTTTACTGGTTGGAGACTTTTGCTGAAGTTATCCTATTGTTACTACAACCCTCTAAGGTCTCCCCTTTCTTTTAATAGCTGCGGATTGAATTTAGGGCCTAAAGCATGTTCTCCCTTTAAGAAGTAATTGGTTTATTAGCAAAACTGGAAGCTCCACACTTAGAGTGAATTCTCCCCAGGGCCTTCCTTCCCTGGATTTAAATTACATGGCTTCTTTATTCTTTCATCCTTTCAACCCGATTTGGTAGGAGGAATTCTGTAATCCCTTTCGCTCTTCGCCTGGAATTCAGTCCACTTACTGCCTGAATGAATTTGGCATTCTTTGCACCCACTTTGTGTGGTTATGGGCGACAAGCCTCCCATCATTCTCGTGAATCGGATGTATGACTTTTCACCACCCAGTAGTGATGTTTCTCTTGGAGGGTTTTTGTTGTTGTTGTTGTTTTCATAATTTCTTTATGGCGAGCGCTCTTTACAAACACTATGAGGATTTAGAAGGCCCTTTGCCTTTTTATTACAGCGAGTAGGAATTTTTTTAGTTTAAAGATGCATTATGCCGTGGTAAACGTAATTTTTATTAGCTTCCTCCCCCACGCATTTGAACCCTGTTAGTAAGGCTTGGTGCGATCGGACCCTGCCGCTTCTCCAGTGATGCCTGCAGAATTGTTTCCAGATTGATCGCTAAGGAATTGTTTCCATGGAGATGGTTACAACTCAGGGCTCCCAGCGGCTCTCTTGATCGTCCCTCTCTTTTTACCCTTCTTCCCTCCCCTCCCCCCATCTCTCTACCACCTCTCTCTTTCCTCTCTGGGCAGAGAGATCAGAGGGACCCTGAAGGGGATTTTTGTTACAGTTTACAATGAGAGAAATGAAGCAGGAGGAGGAAATGGAAGTACCCAACCTCCCAGAGGAAAACAATACGAGGCACACGTGACCATGTATTAATCCATCAGCATGAAAAGGAGAGGAAAATTCCATGCAGGCCTGCCTGAAAATGAAAGAGAAACTGAGAGATTGCATTCTCTTGAGGCAGACAGAGCACATTAGCTAAAAACTAGTTTACAATCGATGTTCATATATCCCTAATGATACTGCAGAGTATCATTAACATGGGATTATCATAATCATTTTGCCTGTATGAAAACAAACCCAGAACAAAACAAGCCACAGAAACGTACTGGCTTTGTGTCTAATCAGTGTCTAATGGCTTTGTAACAGCAGCTCTGACAAAACCTTCCTGAAGGGCTTCTTCGGTTCATGCCCGGCTATCTGGTGTCTTTAGGAAAGGACCACCTTCTTCTCATGACCATCATTGTTTCTCGGGGCAAGGCTTTCGGGCAAAGATTTCATTCTTGAGACTTTGTTTGAATGACTTCGCTGGGATCTATGGAAACCAAAAGACCTCCTCTAGGATGATCCTAAGGAAACAAACGGTAGCCCTGCGGCAGGAAGCACCTCGCCCGTTCATTCTCTGTATTTGAGAGCGCCTGTGCTTGTGTGTGCATGGAGGCCAGAGCGCAAGCATCTTTAACATTGTGTGTGTGTGTATGTGTGTGTGTGTGTGTGTGTGTGTGTGTGTGTGTGTTGTTTGCGGTGCAGGTGTGAAGGTCAGAGGACAGCTTTCGGGGGTCAGTTCTCTCCTACCATGTGGGTCAGGGTGTTAGGCTTAGTGGCAAGTGTCTTTACCTGCTGAGCCGGCTCACCTGCCCCGACCACCTCTTCATGAGACAGAGTCTGTCGTTGGCCTAGGGGTTGCCCAGGCCGGGCTGGCTGGTCAGCGAGCCCCCAGAGATTCTCGGGTCTCTGCCCCATGTCCAGCTTCTTCTCCGTGGGCTCAGATTCAGCTCCTCATGCTTGTAGGGCAAGCACTCTGCCTAATGAGCCATATCTTCAACCCCATTTTTTGAAAATAGTTCCAAATGCTGAACATTTCTTCTGCTCCAGGGATTACTGTGGGTGCCAGGGGGTGGGGGTGGGGCAGGAAAGATGAATCACCACCGTGGCTTTTAGAATATTTAAGTGGGCAACTATGTAGAAAATTCAGCATAGACCGTTTCTCTCAACACAGTTTTATAGTTTTCTATGTGTGCTGCTTTTTGGGACTTGTTACCTAGCCCAGGCTCCTCTGGTATTCTCCGTTCTACTGGTTCAGTCCACACGTGCGATTGACAAGTGTGTATCACCACACCTAGCTGTTAAGCATCTTTTTGTTCAAGAGTTAGGTTTATGTATGTGTGTGTGTGTGTGCATGTCTGCATGAGTTTATGTGTACTATGTACTCACAGGAGCCCCCAGAGGCCAGAAGGCATTGGATGCCATGGAAACTGGAGTCACGGGCAATTGTGAGCCACCTAATGTGGGTTCTGGGGACCCAACCCTGGTCCTCTTCGAGGGCAGTGAGCACACTTCACTACTGAGCCGTCTCTCTAGTCCTGCTTTTAAGCTTTTAGGGGTAGACCCAAATAGGTTTCACTGTATATGTATGTTTGTTTCTTCATGTAAAAACAGTAATGATGGTTACACTGAGCAGCAGAGACTTTAACTCATAGTTACCAGAGTCCAGCAAAGTTAGTATGTGTGTGTGTTGGTGTCTGTGCACAAACATGCATAACTGAGACCTAGTAAACTTAGGAATGTGGCGGGCGATGCCTGACTTTTTGCATGGATGCTAGGGTTCCGAACTCAGGTCCTCCCCCTTGTGTAGCCAGCCTCTGACCCACTGAGTCTTCTCCCCCACCCACAAAGTTACTCTGTAGAATATTGAAGAATAATTGGGCATAATGTCATGCTTTTTTTTTTTTTTTTTTTGGTTTTTCGAGACAGGGTTTCTCTGCATAGCTTTGCACCTTTCCTGGAGCTCACTTGGTAGCCCAGGCTGGCCTCGAACTCACAGAGATCCACCTGGCTCTCCCTCCCGAGTGCTGGGATTAAAGGCATGTGCCACCACTGCCCGGCCCATGCTTTTCTTTTACTTGGATAAATCAATGTCAAACTTTAATAACCTTCATAATCAGTGAATAGGAGGCCTGAGTTCTAATCTAGTCCTGCATACTTGCTTACCAGCTGCCAGTTAACTTTTCAGAACCTTAGTTTCTCAATCTCTTATATGGGCTGTTAGGATAAAAATTAGAAATGGAAACTTTCAAGCCAGGCATGGTGGCACAGTCTTTAATCCTAGCACTTAGGAGGCAGAAGCAGGTAGATCTCTGAGTTCAAGGCTAGCCTGGTCTACAGAGGGGGTTGTAGGACAGCCAGGGCTACGTAGTGAGACCCTGTCTTTTTTTTTTTTTAATGTACATTGATATTCTGCCTGCATGTCTATGTGAGGGAGTCGGATTCCCTGGAACAGGAGTTATAGACAGGTGTGAACTGCCATGTGGGTGTTGGGAATTGAACCTCTTGAAGAGCAGTCAGTGCTCTTAACCACTGAGCCATCTCTCCAGCCCCTAGAGACCCTATCTTGAAAAAACAAAAAAGAAGGGAAATTGAGGTATAGATAACTGTAGTTCTACCATATCTCATGTGTCTTTGTTTATGGCATTGTTAATAAACTTGGTTTCTCTTATGTAAACCTAATTAATAGTGAATTCAATAGAGATTTAATTTTTAATTTAATGTTGTTTTATACGTATGGATGTCTTGCCTGCACACCTGCTTGTGTATCACTTGTGTGCCTGGTGCCCAAGGAGGCCAGATAGGGTATCAGATCCCCTAGAACTGGAGTTACAGATTGTTGTGAGCTGCCATGTGGGTGCTGGGAATCAAATCTGGGTCCTCTGGAAGAGCAGTCAGCACTTTTAACCAGTGAGCCAGCTCTCCAGCCCCGGGAGAGAGTGTTTTTTTTTTTTTTTTTTTTTTTTTTTTTTTTTTTTTTTTTGGTTTTTCGAGACAGGGTTTCTCTGTGTAGCTTTGCGCCTTTCCTGGAACTCACTTGGTAGCCCAGGCTGGCCTTGAACTCACAAAGATCCGCCTGCCTCTGCCTCCCGAGTGCTGGGATTAAAGGCGTGCGCCACCACCGCCCGGCCCGAGAGAGTGTTTTTAGTGCTGTGTCTTAAATAATGTGTTGAGGGCTAGTGAGATGGCCTATTGGGTAAATACCAGCCAACGAGTTAGTCTGAGTTTGATCCTTGGGATTCCCAGTTAGAAAGAGAGAACCAGCTCCCACAGGCTATCCTCTGACCTCTACACACATTTCACGGCAAGACACACATCCCCCCCAACACATACACAAAAGAAAGTTCAATGGTTAAGAGGAGGACTAGGCTGCGCTTCCCAAGGACCCACGCTTGATTCCCATAACCATCTGTAACTCCAGTTCCAGGAGACTTGACGCCTTCTTTTGGCCTAGTTGGGCACCAGACATCATATGGTGCACAGACATACGTGCAGGCAAAGCACACATATGTAAAAAAAAAGAGAGAGAGATAATAAATTTATTAAATAATGAATTAATAAATTTTATATGTATGTGCCTTAACCTCCCAAGTGTTGGGATTACAGGTGTGGACTACCATGCCTGACATAACTTCCATTTTTATCGAGAACTGGATGCTTATATAGGAAGGAACTGTCTTCATTTTTGTGATAGTGTGGTGATATATTGTGTCCCCCAATATATTGTGCACCTTAATAAACTTGTCTGGGGTCAGAGAACAAAACAGCTACAATATTAAACATAGAGGATAGACAGTGGTAGCACATGCCTTTAACCCTAGCATTTCAGAGATCTGCCTGGATCTCTGTGAGTTCAAGGATACAGCCAAGCATGGTGACTCACACCTTTAATCCCAGGAAGTGATGGCAGAAAGCAGAAAGGTGTATAAGGCGTGAAAACCAGGAACTAGGTCTGGTTAAGCTTTTAGGCTTTTTTTTTTTTTTTTTTTTTTTTTTTTTTTTTTTTTTGGTTTTTCGAGACAGGGTTTCTCTGTGTAACTTTGCGCCTTTCCTGGAGCTCACTTGGTAGCCCAGGCTGGCCTCGAACTCACAGAGATCCGCCTGGCTCTGCCTCGCTTTTAGGCTTTTGAGCAGCACAGTTCAGCTGAGATCTATTTGGATGAGGACACAGAAGCTTCCAGTCTGAGGAAACAGGATCAGCTGAGGAATCGGCAAGGTGAGGAAGCTGTGGCCTGTTCTGTCTCTCTGATCTTCCAGCATTCACTCCAATACCTGGCTTCCAGTTTGATTTTATTAATAAGACCTGTTAAGATACTTGCTACATGATAGCAATACTATAACTTTTACTTACGATTTTGTTATATTTTATTTTGGCAATGCTGGGGATTGATCTGAGGATTCACACATGCTAGGCAGGTCCCCTACCACTGAGCTACTCAATTCCTTTTTATAATTTTGTGTGAAGGGGCTGGAAGAGTTAGTATGTGGATAATATAATGGATTACTTCATAGTTTCCCAGATCAGCATTTGATTTGATGGTGAGGATCAACTTGTTGCTTAATTAGATAATTCTTTTTTTCCCCCTCTGAGACAAGGTCTCATGTAGCCCAGGCTGACCTCAAACTGGCTATGTAGATGAGGGTGGCCATGAACTATAGTGATCTTTCTGCTTCCATCTCCAAAAGCTGGAGGAGAACTATGCTCCTCTGTCGGTTTTGTGGTACTGGGGGTCAATTCCAGAGCTTCATGCATGCTAGGCGAGCACTCTGCCAGAAGAATGTTATCCTCAGCCTCTAATCAGGTAATTGGAGATTGTGTGGAGAGTGGCTATAAATGGAGGAGGAGGAAGGCTAGGAGAAGGCACAGCAGAGGTGAGGAACACCGAGACAGAAGAGCGGTACTGGAGCCAGATGCAGCTGGTTGTGGTGCTACACACCAGTAATGCTCTGGAAGCAGAGGCTGGGGGTGAAAGTTCAAGGGCAGCCTGAGCTACATAATGAGTTCCAGGCCATCCTATCGTAGGTATCCAGAGAGAGCCTGCTTTAAAAAGCAAACAAACCAAACAGCAACACAACCCTAAAAAGAACCTATTGTTCAGGGTTGGAGAAATGTTTCAATAGTTTCAAGTGTTTGCTGTGGGCTGGAAAGATGGTTCAGCCAGTAAGAGCAGAGGACCTAGGTTTAATTTTCAGCACTCACAGGGCTTACAACCATCCAAAACTCCAGTTCAAGGGGACCTGACTCCCTGTTCTGACCTGTGGGCACGGGAATACAACGTGGTACACAGACATACACGCAGACAAAACACTCATACACATAAAATAAACCTTTTTTTAAAAAAAGGTATATGCTGTCTGCTCCCAGCACCCACATCAGGCACCTCACCACTGCCTATAAATCCAGCACCAGGAGATTGGGTGCACACCACACATGCCGTACACTCACACAGACTGCCCTAGTTAGCTTCCTGTTACTGAAATAAAGACTATGACCAAAAGCAAAGGAAAGGATTGTTTGGCTTACCCATCTCATCACAGTTCATCACTGAGGAAAGCCAAGGCAAGAACTCAAGCAGGGCAGGGACCTGGAGACAGGAACCAAAGCAGAGACTGTGGGAGAGAAGAAGGCTGCTCCCAGTGATCCCCAGAAACTGGAGTTACAGACAGTTGTGAGCTGCCACTACTCCAGTGCCTTTGAATTACTCCTTAGTGCCTAGTGCCTTGTTGGCTTTGAACACATTAAAAGTGTACTGTATTAGCGTTCTCTACAGGAACAGAACTTATAGGATGAATCTACCTACATATATATGGATACTCTCTATATATTCTATACTTAAATATAGACTATATATTCTAATAAATCCCCTTTATATATACATATATAATATTATCTAATAAAATGTATGTGTATATAAAGGGGACTTAATTAGAGTGGGTTACAGGCTGTGGTCCAGCTCATCCAACAATGGCTGTCTACCAACAGAAAGTCCAAGAATCCAGGGTTGTTCAGTCCACAAGGCTGGATGTCTCAGCTGGTCCTCAGTAGAGGAAGTAGGCGCTAATGTCAGTAAAGGAATGGACTTGGTATGGTGAGAGTGAGGGCAAGCTGACAGAGAGAGAGAGACAGAGACAGAGAGACAGAGAGAGAGACAGAGAGCTTCCTTCTTCCATGTCCTTTATATAGGCTGCCAGGAGAAGGTGTGTTCCAGATTGAAGGTGGATCTTCCCACCTCAGATATCCAGATTAGAAGTGGGTCTTCCCACTTCAGATGATTTCATTAAGAAAAAAAAAATATCCTCACAGGTGTGCCCAGTCATTTGGGTTTTAGTTAATTTCAGATGTAGTCAAGTTGACAACCAATAGACATCACACATACCATCTTGCTCAGGGGCCAGCGCTTGCTCACGAGGACTTGCTCCTTGCGGCTAACTCAGCCAGCTTTCTTAACCACCAAGAACCACCTGCCCGGAGGTAGCATTGCCCACAGTGGGCTGGGTCCTCCTGCATCATCCATGATTCAAGAAAATGTCCTACAGGCCTGCCTACAGCTCAGTCTGTTGGAGGCATTTTCTTAATTGAAGTTCCCTCTTCCCAGGTGACTCTAGCTTGTGTCAAGTTGGCAAAAAACAAAAACAAAAAAAACTAAATAGCAGGACTGGAGAGATGGCTCAGAGGTTAAGAGCACTGGCTGCTCTTCCAGAGGTCCTGAGTTCAATTCCCAGCAACCACATGGTGGCTCACAACCATCTGAGTGAGATCTGGTGCCCTCTTCTGGCCTGCAGGGATACATGCAGGCAGAACACTATACATAATAAATAAATAAGTCTTAAAAAAAACAACTAAATAGCGAACAGACATTGGTGCATACACATAAATAAAATCTTAAAACAACAACAAAACAAGCAGAAAGTAGGCATCAGAATCTCCAGTTGTTATTGTTGAGTTGTCTGTTTCTTCCTTTGCTCTGTTAATTTTGCATTTTGATGCTGTTAGGAGGTGCTTGTTTATTTTTGCCATATCTTCTTCGTGGATTAATCCTTTTATTATAACACGTCCTCCTTTGTTCCTAGTAATAGCTTTTGTCTTAAAACTTATTATATAGTGAGCTAGAGAGACAGCTCAACGGTCAAGAGCACTGGGATGTTCTTCCAGTGGACCCAGGTGCAATTCCCAGCACCCACATGGTGGTGAGAGAGCAAGACAAACTCCATTTTAAAGAAAACTTCATTTCTAGCAATACTAAGATAAAAGCTGAACCAAGCTCCAGAGACATAAACACCCAGCTACGACTCTGGTCAAGGTGACCCACCTCCAGGCTAGGTAGGCTGCTGGCCAAAAAATAGTTATGAAGCTAAAACAAAAACTTGTCAAAGTCTCCAGTAGTACTGGGAGAGTCTCCAAATGTATCTTGTCTTCTGTAGTTCTTCTCTTGGGTAAATGTTCTTACTGTTAACTGAAGTATGACCCTGACATGTAAAGGCTTCTACCCCCTGGCTTGTGGTTTTTCCCTTTAGAAACCCTTCACTCTGAGAGCTCAGGGCTGTCCTCCTTCACCTGGCCAGCCAGTGTGTTGGACGTGGACCAAGTCCGGGCTTGCATCGGATATTGGCTCTGTGGTGATCTTGCTTGGAGGTCTCATGATATGGGCACAACAGTGGCTCACAAGCAATCTATAATTCCAGTTACAAGAGGTCTGATGCCCTCTTCTGGTTTCCTTGGGTACCAGGCACATGTGTGGTACATATACATACATGAGGCAAAGCACCCATACATATAAAATTTTTAAAAAGTAAATCTATTCCGTAGTCACTATGATTGGTTCTTTCTTTTTCTCAGTCCTGCCCCATTGCCCTGGTCCCTCCACCTCCACGAATCTCTTTATGCAGACTACGATGCTGGGGATGTCTGAGATATTGCTCCACCAAGCCAGGTTGCTCTTCAGCAGGCTCCCAGGCTCCCTAGGGAGCAGTGCAGCCTGACTTACGTTTCCAGGTCACAATCATGAGTACGTTCTATTATTTGCAGTCAGATTTCAAATGTGGTCCAGTACCAGACTGACTTTCTCTCAATTCAACTCTCCTCTCTGCTGATGCACAGTTGTTGTTGAGGCAGAGGCATGCCGGGCACGGTGTTGCATGCCTTTAGGTGCACGCCTTTAATCACACCACTCAGGAGGCAGAGGCAGACAGATCTGTGAATTCCAATCCAGCCTGGCCTACACAGTGAGTTCCAGGCCAGCCAGGACTACACAGTAATACCCTATCTCAAAACAAAGGAAACAACCATAAAAGTTTTGGAACCACTCTGTCCTCCAGCCTCTGCTGCAGAGATGAGAGAGCATGCTGGGCAATAAACATCAGTCAGACAGGTGATGGAAACTTTGTCTAAGCCTCTGAGGCTCAGTCTTGATTTTTTTTTTTTTTTTGGTATTTGTTTTTGTTTCAATAATCCTCACTATTCCCCCCATTTTTTAATTGAAAATAAATTTCTTATCATACCATATATTCTGATCATGGTTTCTCTAATCTCCTCCCAGGTCCTCCCCACCCCTCCACCCATCCAGTTCCACACCTTCTTTCTCTCTTACTTTAGAAAACAGACAGGCAAACAAACAAACAAACAAAAAACAGAAAACAAACAAAAACAAAGAAAAAGCACAAAAAGCCACACACATTATTAAAACACAAAATCTAAAACCATAATTTACAAGCAAAAGACCAGTAAGGTAGAAAGTACCCAAAGTAATATTAGGCCCAAACAAACAAACACTCCAGAAATACCACTGAATTCAGTTTGTGCTATTTACTGCTGGGCATGGGGCCTGCCCTTAAGTGTGATTTATATATCCAGTGAGACTCCATTGGAGGAGACTAATTTTTCCTTTGCAAGCGGTTACCATTTGGAGATAGCTGCTTGGTTAAGGATGGGAGTTTGTGTCCACTTTCCCCTCCCAGTCTGGGACCCCGTCTGACTTGGACCTGTGCAGGCCCTGTGCATGCAGCCACAGTCTCGGTGAGTTCACATGTACCAGTCCTGTTGTGTCTAGAAGACAATGTTTTCTTGTGTCCTCCATCCCCTCTGGCTCTTACAATTTTTCCACCTCTTCGGAAACTACTGATCCCTGAGGGGGAGGGGCTTGATGAAGACAGCTCATGTAGGACTGAGTGTTCCAAGGTTTCTCACTCTCTGCACATTGTCCACTTGCAGGTCTCTGTGTTTGTCCCCATCTATTGCGGGAGGAAGCTTCTCTGATGATCTATGGGTAGTAGAGCAGAATGTCAAGTTCAAGCAGATAGTGGTTGATTACTCCCACGACTTTTGTGCCTCTATTACACTCCTGTATCATGTGGGCAGGTCGCCATTGTGGATAGGGTATTTTGTAGCTGGTTTGATGGTTACCTTTCTCCTCTGGTCGTGTGGAGAGTACCTTCTAGTACCATAAACACTAGTCAGTAGGGGTTAAGGCTCTCATTAGGCACCAGCTCAACTCCAAGAGAATGTAGGTGTTGCCTTCATCAATGGGGCCTTACCATCAGTTTGTGGAGAGCAACCATCAGCCTTGGCAATAGCTTGGGTTGTTCGGGGGCTTCTATGGGGCCCCTTTGGCCAACAACTCAGTTAGGTGTAACCCATTCCTGACACTGGAGGTTTCCCTTACGTGGCAAAAGATGCCTAGTTGGGGTTTTGTCCCCCCTGTTATTTGGCAAGTCCATTTAGATTTCGTTCCTATCTGTATATATTTTAAGAAGCTTCTACTGTGGTAGGATTCCATATGACCCTTCAAACAATGGCCCTTAGTGTTAATTGTTCCCTGCCTCTCTCCATTTAATACTCCTATTCCACTCTCTCCCTGTCTTCCATAACAATATATTCTATCCCCTTCCTTGGGAGAATCTACCCTTTTCCCTAGTTCTTTATACCCAACCTCTTACTCTATACCCAACCTATGTGATTATACAGATTGTAGTATGCCAATCAAAAGCGTAAAAGCAGCTGGACAGTGGTGGTGTTGCATGCCTTTGATTCCAGCACTCAGAAGGAAGAGGCGGGAGGCCAGCCTGGTCTACAAAAGTGAGGTCCAGGACAGTCAAAGCTACACAGAGAAACCCTGTCTTGAAACACCCCCCCCCAAAAAACTTAAAAGTTAATGGCCACATATATGAGAATACATATGCAATATTTGTCTTTTTGGGCCTGGGTTACTTTATTCAGGGTGATATTTTGCTAGCTCCACCCATTTACCTGCAAATTTCATGATTTAAAAAAAATACCTGAATAATATTCCATTGTGTAAACGTACCACACTTTCATTATTCATTCATCAGTTGATGGACAGCTAGGCTGTTTCCAATTTCTGACTCTTATGAGTAGAGCAGCAGTGAACATGAATGAGTGAGTGTCTCTATCGTAGGATGGAGAGTCCTTTGGGTAGACGCCCAAGAGTGGCAAAGCTGGATCTTGAGGCAGATCTACCCCCAGCTTCCTGAGGAACCTCCGCACTGATTTCCATAGTTCAGGTTCGCACTTCCACCAGAAATAGATGAGTGTGTCTTTTGCCCTAAACCCTCACCAGCCTCAGCTGTCATTTGTCTTTATTGCTCTTGGCCATTCTCACTTGTATAAAATTTGAAATCTCGAAGTAGTTTTAATTTGCATTTTCTCTGACGACTAAGGATGTTGAATGTTTCTTGAGTGTTTCTCAGCCACTTGTATTTCCTCTTTTGAGAACTTGTTTAGTTCTTTTTTTTGTTGTTAAGATAGGGTTTCTCTGTGTAGCTCTGGCTGTCCTAGAACTCACTTTGTAGATAAGGCTGGCCTGGAACTCACAGAGATCCACCTGCCTTTGCCTCCCAAGTGCTGGGATTAAAGGCGTGCGCCACCACCAGCCAACTGATACTGTTTAGTTCTGTACCCCATTTAAATTGGGTTGTTTTCTTGATGTCCAAGTTTTTTAAAGTTCTTTATATATTTTAGATATTAACTCTTTATTGGATATGTAGTTGGTACAGATCTTTTCCTATTCTGTAGGCTGCCACTCTTTCTGACTGATGCTGTCCTTTGCCATATAGAAGGTTTTCAGTTTTATGGGGTCTCATTTATTAATTGTTGTTCTTCGTGCCTGTGCTATTGGTGTTCTGTACAGAAAGTCTTTTCTTGTGCCAAGAGTTCAAGACTATTCTCCACTTACTCTTCTATCAGATTCAAGGTATTTGGCCTTATGTTGAGGTCCTTGATCTATTTGGAGTTGAGTTTTGTGCAGGGGTGATAAATATGGATCTATTTGTATTCTTGTGTAAGCAGCCATCCAGTTGGACCAGCACCATTTGTTGAAGATGCTCTCTTTTCTCCAGTGTGTAATTACTGGCTTCTCTGTCAAAATTGGGTATCCATAGGTGTGTGGACTTATGTCTGAGTCTTCACTTCAATTCCATTGATCAACATGTCTGTTTTGATGCCAATACCATGCTGTTTTTATATTGCGATAGCTCTGTAGTACAGCTTGACAAATATCACTTGAAGTTTTTATTATTCAGGAGTATTTTGACTATCCTGAGGTTTTGTGTTTCTATATGAAGCTGAAAATCGTTCTTTAAATTTCTGTGACTTTTTTTGTGTATTGTATGTGGAATTTTGGGGGGGGATTGTGTTTAATCTGTAGATTATTTTTGGTAGGATGCTCATTTTCACTGTATTAATCCTACTGATCAAGTATGGGAGGTCTTTCCATCTTCTGATACCTTCTTCAGTTTCTTTCTTCAGTGTCTTAAAGTTTTTATTATATTAATCTTTCACTTGCTTGCTTAGAGTCCCGTCCTACCCCCTTTCAGGCGATTGTGAAAGGTATTGTTCCCTGATTTCTTTCTTGTTCTGCTTGTCATTTACGTATAGGAAAGCTACTGATTGTTGTGTTAATTTTGTATCTTGCTACTTTGTTGTTGTTTGTTTCTTTTCTTTTGGGTTTTCAAGGCGGGGGTTTCTCTGTGCTGTCCTGGAGCTCACTTTGCAGACCATGCTAGTCTTGAACTCAGAGATCTCCCTGCCCCTGCCCCTGAGTGCTGGGATCAAAGGCATGCACCACCACCTGGTGTATCCTACTACTTTGCTGAAGGTGTTTACCAGCTGTAGAAGTTTCCTGGTGGAGTGTTCAGTATGAAATAATACCATCTGCAAATAAAGATACTGTGACAACTTCCCTTCCTATTTGTATTTCCTTCCGTTGTTTGATTGCTCTAGCTAAGACTTCAAGTGCTATATTGAGTAGGTATGGAGAGCGGACAGCCTTGACTTGTTTCTGATTTTAGTGGAAGTGAAACTTAGTCCTGATTGTCAATTTAATTGGATTGAACGATGTCTAGGAGATTAGCCAAGTGTAGTTGTGGTTTCCTCTCTCTCTGAGCATGATTCCAAAGATGAACTAAATTGGGGAAGGCCTGGCCTGCATGTTAATAGGTTTTCTGTAGCTCAATAATAGGTTTCTCTGCCAACACAGTAAGCCAATTTCAAGGCAAATTGAAAAAATAAGGCCAGGCAGTGGTGGCGCATGCCTTTAGTCCCAGCACTTGGGAGGCAGAGCCAGGCGGATCTCTGTGAGTTCAAGGCCAGCCTGGGCTACCAAGTGAGTTCCAGGAAAGGGGCAAAACTACACAGAGAAACCCTGTCTTGAAAAACGGGGGGGGGCGGGGGGGGGGGGGAGAACAGGCTTATTTGAGCAAAGCAACTCCTGGGTGAGATCTCCAGTCCCAGAAATCGAGGCTGGAGAAGTCATATGCCAGAAATAAAGCAGGGAGGTTATATAGCCCGAGGGTGAGGGGTGATGATGCGTCTGCCACCAGCTGGGGTTGTGCCCAAGAATGGTCAAAAACTGAAACCTTTAGGTGCGGACTTGGGCTCCTGGCACCTTCAGGGGAGGAGCTGCCACAGTCACCAAGAATTCGTAACTGGGCTTTTTGGCACCTCCTCTTTGTTGAAGATTCTCTGGGAGGGTGGGGTTTGGAGAGGGAGAGAGATGGGGCTTCACAGACCATGCAGGAGAGTTGGAGGTTCCATCGGAACGCATGTGAGTGGCATTATCTGTTACAGGGGTGGGTAGGATGATGGAATAAGAGTCCTCTAGTCATGCATTCTCTCTCTCTCTCTCTCTCTCTCTCTCTCTCTTCTTCATGCCTGCCACCCCATACCTGCTCTGGTCCACCATGCTCTTAACCCACATGGTCCCTGAACCCTCTGAATAGGAGCCAGAATAAACCTTCCAAGCGCAAGCTGTTCTCCGTTACTTGGTCACAATGATGAGCAATCAACCACCAATCTTTTATTATTATTATTATTATTATTATTATTATTATTATTATTATTATTATTAATACATTGTTCTGCCTGCATGTATGTCTGCAGGTCAGAAGAGGGCACCAGATCTCATTATAGATGGTGGTGAGACACTTTGTGGTTGCTGGGAATTGAACTCAGGACCTCTGGAAGAGCAGTCAGTGCTCTTAACCTCTGAGCCGTCTCTCCAGCCCCTCAACCACCACACTTGTTGCTTTGTGCTTGCACAAAGGCTCCAGGTGGCCAAGGTACCAGCTTGAGGCCATCTCAGGTGTTCCCGGGTGTAGTTCTAGGATAGATGCAGAGCCCTGGACCTGTGCATTGTCTCCTAGACTCCCAGGAACACACCGGAGTTTTCCCATGCTCTCTCTTCTTTCAGGGGTAAGAATTGAACCCAAGGCCTCTCATATACTAGGCAATTCCTCTATCACTGAACTGCATTCCCAGCCCATGTCAGTCAGAGCTATCAACCCCCCTGCCAGGTCTGGAGAGATGGCTCAGCAGTTAAGAGCGCTTGCCGTTTTGTTTGGTTTTGGTTTTTGGTCTGTTCTGCGTTTTGTTTATTTGTGTTGTTATTTTGTTTTGAGACAAGGTCTTGCTATGTATCCCTGGCTGTCCTGGAACTCTCTATGTAGACCAGGCTGGCCTTGAACTCAGAGACCCACCTGGCTCTGCCTCCGAGTGCTGGAATTAAAGGCGTGGGCCACCACCGCCCGGCTTCACTTGCTATTTTTGCAGAGCCCTTGGGCTCAGTCCCTAGTACCCGCTCACAGACCCCTGTAACTCCAGCTCCAGGGAATCCAATGTCCTCTTTTTTCCTTGCGTAGGTGCACACGTGCACACACATTTGAATAAAGTTTAAAAACAAACTCTTCTCAACGTCTCATGAGCTCATGCTGTTTCTTTTAAACATTTGCTTCAAGTCAATCGTTCGCATCAGTAACTTCCCTACAACCCAGGCAGACATAATGTTATTAAACAGTTGGTTGACTGTTTTTGACAAACAATTCTGGAGAAAAAGCTGTTTTTACTATGTGAACCGAATCAGGTTAATAGAAAAAGCCTTGCTGTTGGGAGCCCGCCAGGAGAATAGCAGAGAAGCCAAGCTGTAATTCACTGTGAACATACCCTATCGCTTTCACAGGCCGGCAGATTGTTCCAGAACGATGGTGGTCTCCTCTTCTATCTACTCCTCTCCCTCCTACCCCATCTTCCTCCTCTTCTTTCTCAATTTTATTTGTTTTTGAAAGAGGATATCACTCTGTAGTTCTGGCCTCCCTGGAACTCATTATGTAGATCAGGTTAGCCCTGAATATACGTCCAGCCTCCTCAGCCTCTTACATGCTGGCCTTGCTGTTAGGTTTCAAACCTGGGACAAACGGCTGAGGTGCCTATTTAACGTGTCAAAGTGGACCTGACCTCCGGGTCCTTCTGGCATCCCTCAGTCGCTGCCTGTTACAGGGTCCTCCTGGCTGGCATACTCCACCTACACCCGGAACTCTCCCTAAATAATCCAACAGTTTTGGTTGCCTTTGGGCCTCCTGGCTGCTGTGCCTGGCTCCCCTTTCTCCCCTCTCCTCACATGGCACAGCTCAGCCTGGACATGTCCCCTCTGAACTCTCCCAGATGTCCCTGTCCCTGCCTCTACCTGAGCTCTTCCATATGTCTGTAATAAACCTTCTCCATCATACCTAGGAGCAGTCATGCTTCCTTCCCTTTTTTTTTTTTTCCATTCAATTACAGACAGGAGTTACTAAGTCCGACAGGGTCTCTCTCTGTGTAGCCCTGCCTGTCCTGGAACTCGCTCTGTAGACCAGGCTGGCCTCGAACTCAGAGATCCGTCTGCCTCTGCCTCCTGAGTGCTAGGATCAAAGGCGTGCGCCACCACTGCCTGGCTACTTCGAACTCTTAATCCTCCTGCTTTCTGCCTATCAAGTACTAGAATTCTAGGTATTAATTTCAAAAGAGCAAGATTCTACAAAGCTCTATAAAAATTGGTGAGTCTAGCTGTGAGATTATTATATATAAAAATTTAACATTCAAAATATAAATATCCGGCACAGTTGCTTGGTCAACTGTGTTTTCCTCATACAGGAGTAGAAAGGACCCAGCCAGTTTTTGATGGGCAGTGGGGGGGTTGCCGTCATAAACAAGCTGCGGGATTGTGCTGCTCGAACTCAGAAAAACATCAGGACACCGGATAATTTTTGTTGTTTTCTTTAAAACAAATGACAAAAAATTCCCCAATATTCACGTTCACAGAGGCTGGCAGCACTCAGCTAGTGAACATTCTACAATGTCAAAGACCAGAACTGCTATGTGTGATAGAGCACCCTCATTCAGAGGCAGCGCTCACAGTGAGTTTGTCATGTGAGCGGCTGCAGAATAGTCGGAAATCCTCTCTGTCATCTGTAGCCAAAGGAGACTGTGGACAAATGGCTATGGAGCTACAAGCAGAGCTGGGCACGATGGCGCATGCCCTTAATCCCAGCATTTAGGAGGCAGAGGCAGGAGGATCTCTGAATCTGAGGCCAGCCTGGTCGACAGAGCGAGTTCCAGGACAGCCAGGGCTGTTACACAGAGAATCCCTGTCTCAAAAAATCAACCCCCCCCCAAAAAAAAAGCTCCAAGAAAACAGCAGTGTTCCCAGGCACACCCAAGGGGAGGCTCAGGACTAACCTACTAGACACAGGGACCTGATTCCTTCACATTTGCTTGGTTAAGTGGACCCAATATTAGATTTCAGGGACATTTCTAATGTTCTGTCACATGACTCGGGGCCAGAAAGACAGGTGTCAAAGGGACATTAACCTTTTCTGTACTTTCTTACTGTTTATTAAAAGTGTATATTCATACCAAATTGAGGATTGAAACCCAAGTTATGAATAAGAGAAACCTGGGGCTGGAGAGATAGCTCAGGGGTTAAGAGTATCTGCTACTCTTGTCGTGGACCAGGGTTCAGTTCCCAGCACCCACATCTGGTAGCAGGTGATAAAATGCCATTTCAGAAGGGATGGTGCCCGACACCGGAGAGGAGGATGAAGCACAGAGAGGGACGTCTGAACAGACAGACAGCCTTTTAGACATCTTCCACCAGGCCGATTAGCATTAAGGCGTGCCCTTTTATCTAAGCGCATCCCTAACCTGTTTCAATTACACTTACGCAATGAGTCTTAGGGACAGGGTTTGGAAAACTTCCTCTAGCCAAATATGAGGACGTTTCTGGCCTGGAAGCTCCCTCTCCTATACTTCTCCCCATTCGTCTCCTCAGCCCATGATTTAAAATATTCCTCCTATTAAACTGGCAAACATAAGCAGTTCTTCTGAGTCGTACTCAGGGTCTCAGAATCTGAGCTTGCTTTACCCGGCAGGGCTACATAAGGGGATAGTTTGAGCAAGGGCGTGGTTACCAGGTGCTTGGAAGGGTCTACACTTGGCTGTGCGGTGTGCTTTGATCTAGCAAGGGGGAGGTCTTTTGCCTCACCCCCCCCCCAAACCTTGGCATTCTTATAAAAAGCCCTTTTGAATAAACGGAAGAGGCCACTGGGTAGTGATCCAGGCCCTCCCGAAGCTATCCTGTGTTTCTTACTTCTCATCAACTAGGTCTCTCTTTCTATCTAATATTTCGTATCCTTCTCTCCTCCTCCTAAGAACCCTAGAAAAGGTAGGAAAGGTAGGAACTGGACTCCCCATGGCCTTCCATAGAAAAGAGTTTTTATAAGGTGGGAAAATCACCTTCATCAAGACCTGAATTATCTCTAAACTGTGAGAAAATAAATCTGTGTTTAAGACAGTCTGTGCTGTTTTGTTCTGGCATCCTGAGCTGACTAACACAGATCTGTTCCTTCTGGAGATTTTGGGGGTGGGAGGTGGGGATTTGCCCTTTGCCTTTTCTACCTCTTAAAGGTCACTCATGTTCCTTAGTTTCT